>NW_009260264.1:854156-878525 GCF_000687185.1 Egretta garzetta | reverse complement strand
TACAAAAGGGGGGGAAAAGAAGAGAAAATAGTGAACAGTGCAGTTTATTCATGTAGTCAGGGTGAAAGGCTGCGTACAAACCCCTGTTTGCTTGCCCTGCTGTCTAAAGTGGAAAACCGATGTTGATTTGATGCACTGTACTGCCAAAGGCACAAACTACAGAAAGCAGTTGGCATTTTTATTAGAGAGTTGCAATTTAGCAGGTCAAATTTGGAGCGTTTAAAGACAGGTAAAATTCTTCCTTTTATAACTGGTCAAGTCTTCAAAAAAACTTGACTTGCTTTTTCAAGGAATTACGTAGTATGTTCCCAGTTTATATATAAACACCAGCTTGTTTCCTATTTGCAAAAGCTTATCTGGTTTTCCTGATTGTCTCTAAGTTCTACTTTTAAACTTTCTTCTACATATTAAAATCTTCAGGATGTGGCTTTTTACCTTTAGATTGCACTTATTATGTGGGTGTCTTTTTTGTACTTTTGGAAATGCTAATGAAGTAGAACAAACCGTACATAAAAGCATTGATGATTGAACAGTTCATACATTCCTAAAGGAAACTAGTATGTTCATGTTGCATCAGAGGACTGATAAAATAGCATTGGGTGTATGGGTCTTTTTACCTACCTGTAACTTTTCAGGCTGTCTCTTTAAAAAAAAAAAAGGTGTGTGTGTGTGTGTTTCTTTTTTTCCATACAAACTAGATGATGGGGAGTGGTGGATTGCCACTGCACGTTGAGACTTGAGTTGTTAAAAGCGCTTGATCTGCCTCCAGGGTAAAATTAAAAATACTAAAGTGCTTTTGCTGTAGTTTGGTGGTGTAGAAGAACAAAACCACACTCTGCTGCTTAGGCAAGTTGTGACAAGTATGCAAGTCACATACAAACTTCTGTTGAGAAGGAATTTCCAGAAGTTCTCAGGGCTTTCTTGGGGAGACACAGCTGAAGTACTGCCTGTATCTTTCTGACCACAGCCTCATGCTAACCAAGCAGGGGGGGAAAAAAAAAATCAACAAAGTTGGAAAAGAAATAAAAGGACTAATATGAAAAATTTTATTCATAATGACTTGCATTTGAGAGCGATTGTATATATGATTAATAAATATGTTTGTAATCAAAGTACAACTAAAATTCAACATAAGGAAAGGATGTACATAAAATATGCTGAGTGTGGGAAGCTGGGTTTTATTTTGGTGTCAATTTTAATTTTTCTCTTTTTCATGGGGAAAAGTCATTAAAAATCGTTGGCTTCTGAGCAGAACAGCAGTTCTGAAGACGCATGCAACAGATTTTCCTGACTTTTCAATGGAAAAAAAATTCTAAAGGTTTTGGAAAATGTTGACATCTCCATTGCATAAGTCTAAGGTTTGACTATGGTTTTTTTTTTATTTTCTTTTCAGTGTTCTATACTTCATTTGTCTGTACTGTGTTTGGAGACCTTTCTCCAATATTTGGCCACATACCAGCGGACTCACAGCTGTTTACATCTTTGTCTACTCTCGTATCTCCAAGCACACATTGGATTTGTGGGGAAAATGTCTTGATGGATCCATCCTAAGTGTGATCTGCTAATGGCTCTCGTCGGTGGTTAACAATGGCTTCTAAGTGGTAAGACTTTTTTCACAATTCTGTCATAAACAAATTTTCATGCATCTAATTTTTTTCCTCTTTGCTTCAGTCCTTATTATCCGTATTGTACTGTTACTACACTTCGAACTACTACTTCACATATCAGTTATCTGAATACAAGGGTGTCTGTACCATGTTAAATCAAATGTTCTTATTTAACACTGTATAGTAACTGATCATGGCCAAAAGTGAACATCTAAGGAAAAGGTTAAGAACAGGGCAAGCAGCCTCCCATCTTCCAATCATCTGCAGCTCTGGGACTTTCTAAGCCAGATGTGGTTCCTGCCCATTTAGTAATCCTCAAATTGTATGCTTAGTAATTCTCTTGTATAATTTCTGTAGCACTCAAGTTTTCTTTCACAAACTTCTGTGCTCAATGCAAGTCAGACTTCTTGGTGCTATAATAGAGTCCTCCTTTACACTGCTCTGGCAGGTGTCTGAGCTCTGTCCTCTTGTGGATGAAGCCAGGTAGTGCAGCTAATTAGTAAAGGCAGTCACAATTCCTTTACTTTTTTGTCTTTTACTGCTCTTTGTGTAAGGATTTTGTCAGTAGTAAACAGATCCATATTGCTGTCAAGCACAGGGCAGGTATTGTGTATAAAGCACTTCTGAGCTGAAATGAATATGGATGGATCTAACTAATCCAACTTCTAAATGGTCCTTCAAAAATAGTGCAATGTACTGCTTCCTTATAGTCAAGTAGTAAACCTGATAGACTGTGCTTCCTTTTGTCTTTTGAGAACAGAGAGTGTATTGGTGTGACAGGAGGAAGGTACTGAAGTGCAGTTGTTTCTACGGTATTTGCGTTGTGGACTTTCATACTCAAGACATTCTATATTAATTACATATTCTATAATATTACTTTATAGAATGCAATGGAATATTATATGTTCTATTATTAACTAATTATCATTAATAATTAGTAATTATATATTCTATAATGGTTTTAGCATAGCTCTTGCTTTCCTTTAGTATTTTGTCCTATGAATTCTTTACAGGAGAAATATACAATAAAATATAATTTGAATGTATTGTAAGTTCTGCCATTGAATCATCTCCAATGTATCATATCCTTGTTTGCCTGTCACTGGCTCTTATTTCTAGGTGTAGAACATGCTGATTTGCTGTCTTTTGTTAGAATTTTATACCATAATTTTTTTGTTCTGATGTATGTATAATAAATTTGTTGCTGCAGAAGTTTACTTTGAACATCTGTATCTTTCTGTTGCTCACGGGATGGCAAATACACATTTTTAGCATTAGAGTCGGAACTCCAGATCAGTCTTTTAGAAGAAACAGAAAAATGGAGGCAGAGGGTTTGAGGACAGTGGTGTGTGTGTGTGTATATATATATCTATTTTTTACTGTAAGTTGGTCTCTTGTGGGTGATTATCATGCTTTGGACAACTCTAATTTTACCTCAGTTTAAAAAAGTTTTAACGTTTATGTATGTTTCTATATGTTTATATAGAAAACTTGCTCCAGTGACAAACATCGAGTGTTCAAGGTTGAATTGTGCAGATTTTCCTTATTAGCAAACAAGGCTGTTCAGTGCTGATTTAGTTTTTGGAATACTTCTCAGTAATTGTCGTACTTTCTATACTTACTGCTAGATGTTTAAAAAGCAATCGGGTAGTAGGTTTAAAAAATATATCTGTAGCATTGGGTCCTTAGCTTTTGTATCTGTATTGTCTGTCTTCAGTATTAAAAACCTGTTGTGTTGTGTGTAGGCAATAAACATGTGTGGTTTTTTCTTTTTTTAACTTCAGGGTGTCCGTCTGTCAGGGTGTATCTTCCTGTCAGAGAATGCAGAGAGAGAGTCTTATCTCAAGTGCTTTCCTTTAAAAATACTTGTGAGAAGGAAGAATATTATATAGCTGGAAAAACGCGCCAGCTGCCCTTTTTCTTCTGTGTTACTAATTTACTCCCTGGAAATCAGTTCCCTGATCGGCAGACCCAGTTGCTCAGGGCTTTATCCAGTCAGGTCTCGAAAAGCTCTCTCTGAAAAATTGTCTGGAGCATCAGTTATGCTGAAAAGCCTGTTTCTGTCTGTAAATGCAATTGCTAAGCTGTGTTCAGAACAATTAATGTACCTGCTCATACTTTAAAAGTGTTTTTGCAGGTGTAGCACTTAAGTTTTGTTAAGGTTTTTTCCAGCATAATTAAAAAAATGAAGGACCATCAAGTGGAAAACAGTGGTGTGGGTTTTTCCCTCTTTTTCCTCTCTTTAAATAATCATTTGGGATTAAAGCAGTACTTGGTACTTGCTACCAAGCTCAGCAGTTTCTTTAGCTGTGTCTATATAAGATGAATATCAAGGAAATAAATGGAAGCTATGTATCTTTATCATGAATGATAGTTTTTAATTTGATTAAGATTTCTTTATGACAATATATGTTTTAATGCAATCTACTTGTATATTAAACATACAAGGCACTATCAGTGGTGTTCTTTCACACCTAAGATGAAATGAGTTTGGCCTTCAAAGGAGCTTGAGGTGTTGTGGATTTCTTCTAGAAGTCTGCTTAAGCATCAGCAAGAAGACGATGGAGAAAGGAACTCTTGTCTGCTAACTAACTCTGATCTTTGTTAACTTTACACTATTACAGCTCTGAAATTTATTTATATACACCTATCTGTATGAGTATCGTTTCAGATCTTTTTGTTTTTAACGCTCCTTTTGGTCAGACAACTATTTTACTATTGGCTGTGAAGATGCTGCTGTTCTCCATTGCAGTCAGCAACTGTTTGCTTGAAAAGAATTCACTTGGAAAGGTGCTTAATTTAAAAGAAACAGCAACACTTTGTCTATCAAGGTGTAGAGCAACTGCATGAGTTACAGTAAAGGCTTTGTATTGCAGTTTAAATCTATGATATATAAGGGAATGGAAACAAGAAGTCTCTAGGGAACTGGAAAATGCCTATCCCTTGCCTAGTAGCTAATGAAAACACTGTTATGTACTTTACTTCAAAGCCAGGGAGACAATCATAGGCGTTTTTTCAGAGGTTTGGGTAAAGCACAAGTGATGCAGCTACTTTTGATACCTCCTACATAGTTGCAGAGCTTTCCTGTGGAAACTCTGGCTTAACACCTCCTGCCTTGCTTGGCCCAAGGCACTTTGCACCTACAGTGCACCACTGATCACGAAGTTCTCACCTCTGCTGTCCTCCTTAGCTCCTCCTTGGTAAGTATTTCTGAGCCAGAAATGGTTTATGAAGTGCAGCAGGGCTGACTTCTGATGCAGTAACAACAAGAAGTCCCTGATCCTTTGATTTGAGACATATCTTAAAGGATATAAGGATTCAGGCTAAAACGCACAGCAGAATCAAGGAAGAAGTAAGTGTGTTGTGTGAGGGAAGAGGCCCTCTCTCTTTATGGTCTACTTAACTAATATTCTTAATTTTAACCATGTTTCATTGTCTTTTCTGTGTGAATGATGAAAGATACCCTAGTGTAGACAAAATGACACCTCTGTGTATTTCCATTTATAGATGGCTTGAAACAATTGTCTTATCAACTGACCTGTGTGTGTTAAAAATGGTTATGTTGCATTCTCCTTAGAGAATTTTTTTCTTCCCGTTTAATGGAGATTAACTTGACAAGACTGGAATTTTTTTGAAAATGAATTACTAAGAAATGGAAAGCAGTGAGATTTGTTTTTTAGTATCCTCCTTAAGGAGGAAGTAACTCAAGTCTCAAACTTTTGTGAAAAAGAATCCTCTTGTCTTTCACTGTGACAATTAGAAGTCTTTTATTACTTGTCTATTTAAAAAGCCACAAGCGACGAAAGGATGCAGGTTGCCTTAGTCTTCTATTCTAATCAGATGGCTGGAGCGTAAATTTTTCTTTAAATAAAGGAATCCTCACCTTCCTGAGTGATCATGTTCAGCTACATCCTTAAATTTCAATGGTTGCCTCTTTCTGCTCTTCAAAGGCAGGTTTTTTTCCTGTAGCTTCTGATAGGAACAGGCTTAACCTCTCCCTCAGACGTGTAATACATCAAGTCTCTTCCAAATCCAAATGAGGATTTTTTTTTTCTTGAATCCTTTCACAATACATCCTAATCTCATATATGCTTCATGTGGTATTAGAAGTTAGAATAATCTTTTTTTAAACCGATGATACATGTTAGTTAAATGTACCTTTGCCTTGATTGCTCTTTTAAGGAAGGTCTGTTCGCCCAGCTTCTGAAGCTGCACAGTTAGTGTGCCATGTATTGTTTCTGGTTGGATTTTTTTTTTTTTAAATTTATGGTGGTCTTGTTTACCTTTCTCCAATTTCGTAAGTGTTACTGGGATAATACAACTAATTTTAGTGAGCAAACCTGCATGGGTGTGCATAAGTATATAAATGTTCCCTATCAGATAAAAATGGAAGCTTTCTCTGGGATAGCTCAATTATTTGTTGGTTTAGGTTCCTTCATCTTCCCATGTATTTGTCTACTTAGTGACTTTGATGTACTAAGAATTGTTTATTCTGGCAGTGCACTTAGCAAATAAGAAAATACAGCTGCTAATAATCCAAAATTGATGGGTTTTAAACTTAGTTTCTTTTTTTCTCCCCTGCTTACTAGAAACATTTTCAGACCCTAATGTAGTACCTGACTTAGTCAGACCTCTGTTTCATCTCAAGTATATTGTTTTCTTTCACATAGGAAGAGTAAATGAGATTTCATCCAACATCTTACACTGAAAATTAGTATTTCCTCTCCTGTACTCAAAATCCTGAAACAGAAACCTCGCCAGACAAACCTAAATTGCATCTATTCTTTTTCCTTTCTAGAAATTATTAAAGTGCAAATTCCCTGCCTCTTTACTTTTTTCCTTTTAGAAGTGAATATAGCCTTTAGTTCTTCTATACATGAACATTGATAGCATTGAAAGGATAGCTCTGCTTTCTGTCAAACACGAATCACATTTTACAAATGTTTATGTACTAAAGCTACAATACTGGGGTTCCCATAGGCCCACATGGAGCTCCACTGGGAGCATCCTCTGCTGCATCTAATGGTCTGGTTCTTGTTACTGATTTGATTTCCCCCCGCCCAAGACAGGAGACAATTGAATGTTAATTTAAAGAACTTGTTCAATGGAAAGGATATCTGCAAACATTCTGTATTTGCATATAGAAAAACCTTTACTGTCTTTCAGGGTTGTGAAATTTACATAAAAAACCTTGCTCTAAATTAATAGCCAGTATTCATCTGATGTATTACTATAGTAAATCATACTCAGATCATGCACTATCTGGTAAGTAAGTTCCTAAAGTTTCTTACTTTTCCACTGCCTTGAATGTGATGTAATCGTTACATGACCCTAATAGGTAAGGAAGACATCTTGATCTGAGCAGGATTGAATTTGTTTTCCTTTAATAGAGGTGCCAGTCTTTCTGTAAGCCATAAGATATTGAAGGTCTCAGCCCAAAGTACCTACTACAAGTACTTTTGTTGTAAGAACTGATAGATTGGGCTGTCTTCTGTTTAAACCAAATTGCATACTTCTGGCAGCAGCACTTACTCTTTCTGATTATGTTCAGATTATCAAGTGGAAATACATTTGAGTATTATTAAGGAAGGGGCAGAGACATCTATGTTTTGGAGAAGAATTGTTGTGCTGTTGTTTTACACTGAAGGAAGTATTTAATTTAGGATTTACAGAGGAAAGCTACTACTTTTTAAAAACCTAAGCTTATATATTTGCACTAGAAAAATCTTGTAATGCTTTAGAGACTATTATTTCTGTCTTTGAGATAGAAGAGATGAGAAGGGAGAAGTTTTAAAATTTTTGTCCCAACGTATCTGTGGGCAAATACACATGATATCTAACTTCTCTTAACAAAATATTGTCAGGAAAAATAGATACATTAGTTTTAGCTACCTGTATCCTCTAGCTAAGAGTAACCTTCTGAAGTTCCACAGATAGCATCTCTGTGTGAGAAGTAATTTACATTCACCAACTTGATTTAGCGACCCTTGTTGCTGAACAAAGATGTAACTTAAGAAAATGAAGGTCTTATTTCTTCTATGACTAATTTTAATATTAACCTTTGAGTCTTGATCTCTAGCTGTGCATCCCTCTTTGGCACTGTGGCTTTGTTATGAGAAAGAGATCACACTATGAAATTTTATATAGGAGGTCTATATGTTATACAGGATTTAAAAGTACATTGCTCCTCAGCTACCATAAGTCTTGTGATATGAATATATTTCACTATAACAGTGTATTATATATAGTGTTTTAGAGTTTTAATAGTATGGCCTGTAAAGCAGAACACAGAGGATGTACGCCTGAACTAGTAGAGACTTGAATATGTCAGTCCATGCAAATGGACTTGTGAATTTACCCGCTCAGGTTTTTTTACGAGGCTGAGCATTAATTTCTATTTTCTGTTTTGCAGTGTAGATAAACTTTCCATGACCGTGTTTCAAAAACTCTTGTCCATTTTGCAAGGGAAGAACTAAAATAGACTAGACTGGATGAATCTTCTGTAAATCAAGACAGACACTATATTTAATAATAAAGAGAATTTTCATTGGTATTAGAAACTGAGCTTGTACTGTGAACTCAGTAAGCCTGCTTTTTTTTTTTTTTAAGTAACAGAAGCTATGGAGAAGAGTCACAAAGAAAAAAGGATAATGATAGTTTCTGCAGGTCAGTTACACTTAAAATTTTATACAAGGAAGATATGTTTAAAGTAGTAAACTAAGACTAGGTCAGGCTTGGTAAGGGAAACAAGATAAACCGATGCTGTAGGCACTTTTGGGATTGGAATGAAGGTTATTTTGAACAGCAAACTAAATTCTTTCCCTGGCCATTTGACTTCTATGCTTTGGGCATGATTTTAGAAGTTGGCCATTCAAACATGAGGAAATTCTTCTACTGGTGCACTTTCATGTAGTGCTAGGGAAAATTCTAACCGAAACAGTGACAATGGCTGTGAAAATAGCCATCAACCAAATGGCCAAAATATTTGTTTAAGAAATGTATGACCCACTTTTGTTCTTAAGTAATTCTGGAGATGTATGTGTGTGCTTGGTCTCTGGTTATCACTTACTGTATGTTCTGGCTTTTCTGTGAGCAAACCTACATTGATGGTTGGCAACTCTGTTCCTTGTATTTCTGTTAAACACTTGAAAGGCTTTCAGTAGAGGTTTTCAGTTCTTGATTCCTAGAGATCCAATGTCATAGCAGTGTTGCCATTGTTGGTCTGACATACTGGTGGTTGTTCCACAGAACCTTTCTCTTTTAAATGTTGGGGGTTTTTAACATCTTTTGCATAGAAATCGCAACATCATGCTTGTCATCATTCACTTTGATCCTTTTATAAGGGGGAAAGACCTGGCCTCTTCTGTTTTTACGGGATTGTGTAATGTGTGTAATGAGACTTCTCTCGGTGTTCCTACTTGCTTAGGAATGAGTATGATTCAGAGTATGTACTGCTCCGGGATTTGCTTTGAAATACAAGTTCTTCTTTGAAGAATATCTGCTGGTGGAAGAAATTCATAGGTTTGGAACATCTTGTGTGATGTGTCAGTACTTGGAACAAGCAAGAGGTTAGCAACAGGAAGCCCCGATCCTTATCCTGACTGAGGATTGTGGAAGCTGTGGGGTAAGACAATACCTCGATCTTCTCAGGAACTCCTAACGAGTTCAGGAAAGCATTGTATTCTTGCATGTGACTTCAAGATAAGAACAGTTATTACCTAATATATCACAAGCAAAAATTTTGGGGCTTTTTAATTAAACGGGGTAATACCACATTCAGTCAGTGAACCAAACAGTTGTGTTTAATGTTCAGCTTCTGATTTGATACATTTTGCCAGTATTTTATTTCTACTTGTATTTCTCTTCTTCTAATGCTAAATAATTAAAGCCAAGCTCTTAAAAAAAAAAAATCTCCAAACACTACAAAAATCCCCAGCCTTCCAAAGACAAAGCCCCACAACTTGCTCAAAAAGCTCAACCCCCCCATACAGAGCAAGTACAGCTGAAGTGACGGAAAGGAAATTGAAACTTTAGCAAAAGCTGACAGTTGTTGGTTACTTTCATTTCTCAGGAAACGGGAAGCTAGACTTTCTGAAAAGCATGGGGACAACTGAAACTATTGTTGTGTTTACATTAAAAAAAAAAAAACAAGAAAGCCAAGGTATAGAAGATCAAATGGCTTAGGTTTAAAGTATTTTTTATGCAAAATAATAGCTACAACAAGTTTATGCTGATACAGAGATAGCTTATTGCAAAATTGTACATTGCCTTGTCCCTGCTTATACTGGTCCTTAGGTCTTTTGCTATAAAATTACATTCATTTAACTGAGCCAAGGAAACCATTAATGCCAAGTAGCTTAGGAATTAACTGGTAAAATATAGTTTTAAATTATATGAAGGGTAGCCTCTTATCTTAAATATCTTTTAATACTTTGAAACTTTCTGACATGCAAAGTTAATTCCTTTAAATATGTTGGGCTCTTACAAGTGGTTAGTCCAACTGCCCTAAGGTGAGATGACTTCACAATATGACAAATAAACTGTTTTCTCCCTATGCATACGTTTTCCAAGGTTATGTTGTTCATTCAGTTTCTGTATTTAAAGAAAAAAAATAGATATGTAATTATGTGAGTTATAGTTCTAAGCAAAAAAGCTTGTCACTTAAAAGTGCAGTGTGTGCAGAAAAAGAGATGGGGTTTATCTTCCCTACCCTTACAATCTTCTGAGTGAAATTATGACAATGTCCTGTTAGTTGGCTAACAAGTATAACATCGCTGTCCAGTACCCGGTGCCTCTCATGAGTTGAATGCTGGTGTGTTAATTTTTACTTACAAGCTAGACTGCAGGTTCAATTTCTAACTCTTACTGTTTTGTCCTGCTTTCAGTTATGTATCTCTGATCTTCACTTTTTTGGGGGAAGAGCAGATTGTTTTCATTGGGATAAGACACATTCTTCCAAATTAGGTTTTTATTCTGAGATTCAAGAAGGAAAAACTTCCTGTACTTTGTTTTGGTTGGTTTTTTTTTTTTTTTTTCCTGAACACTTGGGTGCTATTGTAGATGCTCTGTTTCCTTAGCAGATTCACTCCCACTTGAAACAGTGACTTCAAGTTTAAATTAGCAAGCTGGAGAAAATAGTAATGATGCTTAGTTGGTGCACACTGCTATGTCCAATATGGGCTCAAGGATGCATAGTTAACAGCCTTAAGCTCAAGGAATATAAACATTTCTTGAAGAGCTGCAAACTGAGGTAGAGACCACTTTGCATAACCTGGATTGCTCACTTTTTCAAAGGTCAGAACTTGCACCATTTCTATACTACTGGGGCTTTGCTGTTGAAACGGGTTTGACAGAACCTCCAGTATCAGCGTCCCAGCAGGACAGATAATTTTGGTTTTGGTTTTTTTTTTGTGTTTTGTCCTATCAACGTGGTCGTCTTTCTGAGAGGCTGTAAGAAAGCAAGGATTCTGTGTGCCACACCATAGCAGTGCCACCGAAGGGGAGACTGTATTTCAATGCCAGAAGGTTTGCAGTGCACTTCCACCTTGCTGGCACAGGAACGCCTCCAGCTCCTTCTCTGCCAGCATGGTTGTACCACTTGGCCACTTTGCCAGCATAGTTAGGGCTAGTTTTGGAAAACCTGTTGCCACCATGCCAACAAAGCTGCCCTGAACTATTGCCTTCTGCCAGTGTTGGAGGAGCTCCTGAAGCCATGGGCAGCTCCTCTCCTCTGTGTGGCGCTGACAAACAAATCCGTGTTAAAACCAGTCTGCTTTGGAGGTCAGTGTTACCACCTCACCTGGCGTGGCCATTCAGGGTGGGAGGTGTGGGGTCCCCTTTCAGAACCTTTTCACTCCCTTACCGGCGCAGTAATCCCATTGAGGCCACAGGGCACCTCTCTTCCTCCCGGCTTCCAAAAACCCCAGGACCTGTCTTGCCAGCTTGCATGTGAGATATAAAGGAAGTCTTGTGTCCTGTCTGCAACAGCAGGTAGGGCTGGGGTGGGTTTGCTCTAGCAAGGTGGGATAGTTTTAAAAACATAGTGTTACAAACCTTCAGTTTTGTAAAGCTTGCTTGTTCCTGAAGAGACCCATCAAATAATGCATGTTTATGGTAGGCTTTAGGGCATCTAGGCTATCTTCTAAAATTATACTTCCCAGTATGTTGTCTGTTTCATAGTTGACTTCTACTATTGTTATTGCTAATTCTAAAAATTCTCTAGACCTGTGAACTCAAGGGACTTGCAAGTATTTTTCTCTCACGTGGATCTTCTATTGATTGTATTCTGCTTTTTCTCAGTGCTCTGAGAAGCGCTGTTACCCTCTGATCGCTCACTGGGTCTCTGTGTGATACTTCTGCATGTTCCATGATCTTTTCATGTTCCCTCTGATGCGAAGGCCTGCTGATGTGGATTCCTGTTAGTGAGGGGTGTGGAGCTCAGCTGTTACCTTCTTGCTGTTATCTAGATATTGCTAGCTGTGGAATTGTGATGGGGAAGCCTGAATGACCTCAGCAAGCACTTCAGTGCAAAGTGGTCCTTTGAGTGTAAAACAGAAGTGGAATACACACAGAAAGACTTCAAAGGACTTACTGTAATACAAACAATAATTCTATATAAGCTTGAGTATCCCATTCTTTTCTTTTATTTAGAGGTTCCAGAATAAGAAAGTGTTAAAATTTATCAAATAAGGCTTTTTGTAGCCTGTTTTGGTTTCTTTTGTTTAAAGATGAATTTGATTATAGCAATTGTAAGATGTATTGTATGTTTTCCCCTGACAGTTTATCTGTAAAGCTTGCTCAGAGTGTATAAAAACCACAGTTGTGCATTATTCTGTTTAAGGAAGATGGTAAGAGCAAGTGTGAGAGAGAAGTATTATGTGAAATGACATAGACAGAAACGTAAGCTTTCTATCTTAGCTTCATTATGTATAAAGTACTGCTTTCACAGAATGTCCTGGAGTTAACCACTGTCTACCCATATATATATATATCTCTAAAAATAAATATTTAAATCCCCAACTCTCTTCTGTAGAGAACTTCTTGATGTCCTTTTTCTAAGAGCCAAACAAAAGCCATACTGAAGGAAAAATCAATCAAAAGCATTTGGATACATCTGTGTTGTATAAGCTTTATTAGTTTATCAAGTTTAACCTTGAAATGTGATCATGGGTGGTTTTTACTCCTTTTTTGTGTTTTGTTTGTAAATCCTATTACAAGTATAGCTTCAACCTGTAATTTTTTTTTATTTGTGGCCAATTCATGTATGCTGCACATTATGTAGAAAGTCACACCGTATCTGTTTAATTGAAGCGATGCACTAGGTACTTGCACTTCATCTGTTGTCTCCACCCTGTGTCCACATGCATAATAAAACCTCCATAGCGTGGTTAAGAGCACTTTGGTGTCTAGTTTGAACCTTTCAGAGGGTGTTTCAGTTGGGTACAACTCAAAATAATCTGATGGCCCTCTTCGCCCCCTTCTTTGCAAACTGCAGTTTGGCAGGTGGATGATTGGAAGTATTGTCAGCTTCACAGAAGTGTCTGAATTTCTCTTTTATTCCCAAATGCTAGAAACTGCAAAGTAAATTTGTGGCAAGATTTCAAGGGCGAAAAAATAAAATTCTATAGAAAAGAATGCAATCATGAATAAATGATTGCTTGAGTTTGTAATGACTCATGATCTCTTGTAATCACACATTGTCTTTGTGGTATCTTATTTGTTCTGAAAACGCATAAAATGCTGTTCTGAAAATAAATTCTGTATAACTTTTTTGTATCAGTGGAAAAAATACTGTGAATGAAATCGTTATAGGAACAACTTTTTCCTTGATCTCCCAAATCTTCCACTGCAGGAAATAATATTCTAGCAACGTGTCTTTTATGATAAGGTCAGAATTTTGTATAAATTTACAGGGAAAAGTTTGTTCATTTACGAGGGAAATGCAGACTAACTTGAATATTTGGGGATTTTAATGCAGATTTGAATACAAAAGATATCGCAGGTTTTCAGTATATATAGAACTTGAAAAATGCCTTAGGTGGCAACTTTTAGTGAACTTGTACCAAATTTTTTAAGTTGTGGCATTCTTGACTATAGACTCAGTGTGACAGTAGAGTTGGTTAGTAAAGGACTGATGGCTTACCCCAGGTGAGCAGCCCTTGTGAGCACTGAACTGCTGGAACTTAGAGACCTGAAGCAGGTTATGCATAGATTTTTTTTAAGTCTTTTTTTTTTTTCCTTAAAAGAAAAACTAGACATAGTGAATTTCGGATTCGGTACCTTCTTTTAAGGAATGTATAGTAGTGTTGTATACTTCAAGCTTGGGTTAAATAACTGTTGAATCCATTCAGAAATGTTTCGGACACGGAGCTGCTTTCAGAAAAAAAAACCCAGAAGCTTGTATGCTACTGCTCAGACATTCAGAGTGAGTTTTAGTGGATTTTCTCCGAGTGATGTGTACAATTTTTTGTGGCAAATGAGGTGGGAATATTACTTAGTAGTGTGTCTGTGGATCTCCACTCCAGTCTAGTAAATAAAATAATACTTTCAAGCATACAATGATACATATTCCCAAATGTAGAAAGCATTAAGGAACACTCTTCTATGATAACGTCTTTTTTTTTTTTTCTTTTTTTTTTCCCCCAGAGCTTCCTGCTCCAAATGCAAGGCATCTCTCATAATGGCTTCTTAGGCCAAATATAGAACAACATTTAAACTTCCTCCAAATAAAAACAAAAAAACTCAGCTAAACCAACACGTATGGAGAAGTAGCCCTAGGGGTAAAATGGACATTGAAACAAAATGAGACAGTTTATTTCTGTACTTAGTGTTCTCTAGAAGGTGGTCTGAGTATTTTAAATGGTAAATATAGCATCAGTGTCTCTGCAACAGAGAACTGAATATTTAATAAATGTTAGTGTCTTTGTAGCTAGTAGTTAAAACCATGTGAGAATGCAAATGGTTTAAATTGTGGTGCTGTTAGACACTTAGTTTATAAAACCGGTGCATAGACTTTCTGAATTATAAGTGTTATCTTTCAAAGGCAGATGAAGCCTCTCTGTGCACTTCGTGAAAATTAAGAGCTATTGAACTCTGTCAGGTAGAAATTTGAAAATACACCGTGCATTTTATTAATGCTTAAATTTGTTGCAGTGCTAAATACGGTGTCTTCCACAAGTGCAGAGTTTAGCATGCGTTGGTTAATGTATAGGCTTGTTGTTTGGTTTTCTTATCAGTCCGTGCAGTTAGACGTCTTTAAAATCTGCCTTGGAGCAGCTGGCAGCTGACGTGCTGGTGTGGGCACCACCCAGGTCCAACGTGACATCACTGGGAGAAGTCTACCTCAGTGCTCAAGGAAGTTGATGTAGGAGCCACGCTCCGTAACGTGTAGCTCAACTGCTGAATTTAGTAAACGCTGAGAGCACAGAGGGCATGTAAAAATGGAATTCCTGAAAAAAATCGTTCCCGCTGCCGTTTCTGGAGATGTAGTTCTGGATGTTGGGAGTACTGCCCGTGAAAGCTCCCCAAGGCTACTGAAGATGAGACGTGTCAGGCTGTTTTCATTAGGACAGACAATAGATGAAGATGACGAGACACATGTGTTACATCCTGATTACAGTATGTATCCATGTTATCAACCTGGTAAAAACCGATTGCTAAGCTTTTTTTTCAGATAATGATTATTTTGCTGAATTGATGAATTTGATTATAAGAGGCCTTTTTATCAGAGTTGCTATGATAATGGTGTCTTTAGTTTTAGAACTATAGTATCATTGACATGCTATTGTGTGTTAGAGACCTATTTGAAAGCAATTTTACAGGATTTCTAATGTGCTCCTTGTTTTTGCATGCCTGTGTGACTTTTCCCTTTTGGGGATAAGTATCCCTATTTAAGTTTTTAAACTGTAACATAGCTATGATTAGACACTTAAGAGTTGTCTAGACAGACGTGTGCTGCACAAAGCTCTCACTGCAATGCAGGGCTCAAGTTTTGTGTCCCCTTTTTTCTCCCTGTTTTTCAAATCACCTAAGTTTTTGAAGGCTTTCCTTTTAAGAGTTTTCTTCATTTAAAAAATGTTTATGCTTTCCTTTTTAGTGTGTTAAAGATTGCAGTTTTCTTTTATAAACATAATATATAAATTAGTCAAGTAAAAATACAGACAATATATATAGAATTTTTAACTTAAGACCATTGATAAGCTTGTGTGTATGAAGGTTCTTTTTTAATTACAAGAAGTAGAATGAGTTGATGTTCTTTTTTCAAATAGTTCAGCTGAGTGGCAATGGAAAATCCAGGTTTACTTTTTTTTTTCTTTTTACCTTCAGCTAAAATAGTGAGGTCCTGAGCTGTTACGGTCTTGGGTCCTGATAGCTCTGTGCACAGTTTTTACCTTTTGCCATGTGGAGCCGATTTTCAGGAATTAATGGGGCCTTGAAATTTTTTCCCTTGTGTATCTAACTGCAAGGATAGGAGATGGTGACATCTATCTTGGGTGGGTGAACTTATAGCCTTAACTACGGAATTAAGTTTGTGATGGTGCTGGAGAAAGGGGTTTCCGTGGAAAGACTTTTTGTAGCCTTTCTGATTGTAATATAAGCCACTTTTTTTTTTTTAATGCGTCAGGCTGAGTAATGTTGGCAGCTGGGGAAAGCAGGGACAGTTCTGCTTTGTTTAACAAAACAGAACCTGTGTATAATAAATTGGAACAAGTTCATGTTGTAATGGTATGGACTAGTGAATACTTCTCGCAGAATAAGGTCTGTTAAGACTGTTGTTGCCTATAAGCTTGAAAACTCCGATCAGGAGCTTGTGGTGTCTGAAAGGGTGATGCTCGGTTCGGTTCATGTCCTCATTTAACTTTGAATGCCATAGAGCAGAGCTGGATATCGCTGGGATGTGCAGAGCTTAAACATCTCCATAGGCATGTCTCATCAATTCTGCGTTTATTCTGTATTATGGTTTCTTTAGCTCTCACTTTTAAATAATATTTTCTTTCAAATGTTATAATTTTAGAACAAATAGAGTTGGTTTTGTACCAGGCTTAAATAAAATGCTGTAGGCTGAAGTTTGTAACCAAAACAGCTGCCTTCATCTAACCTGGCTCAATGTTTTGTTGATAGCTCAAGCAAATGAGGATAATAAACATAGAATACACCAGTCCTACTGTTGAAGATGAATTCTCCTTTCTTGCTCGTTAAATATTTGCCAAATGGTGATTATTAGGAGTGATTCCGTGGAAATCAGTAGTGCCTGACTAATATCACTTAACAGTGTGATGTCATCGTCTGCGAAATGCGGACTTATAGTCTGTGCTGGGATCATGCTTTTACAATAGCAGATAGTAGCTGAATCCTCTTTAAATTATCTGCTTATTTCTATTTTCGTATCTTGGTAATGGAATGAACTGCTCTGCTGGAATAGAGCAAAAGAATCACTGTGTTTACCAGTTGGGTATTCTGCAGAAGGCAGGTGTCGACAAAACAGGTAATAAAACAATGGAATTATTTGGAAAAAAAATTGTAAACGTTTACTTGTTTAATGTCAGCAGATGTGGTGTTAATGCACCACCGAATTTAATATAATGAAGCTGTTCAGGAACTCCACAGGTTTTTAAAACTAAGGTGGCTTGTCCTGTAGATATGTTTGCATTTGAAAGTGGGTGGGTGGTTTTTTTTTCCTTTTTGTTCCTTATTGCTGCTGTTTAGGCAACATTTTTGTGCTAATGAGAATTTAGGTGAAATATACTTTAAAATAGTTGTCAGGCTCTAAAAGTGTTCTAGAAGGTCTTCAACCTACCAACCAAAAAATTCGTGGCATCCAAAGCCTAAAAGTATTATTTTGATAATACCACTTAGTTGGGTTTGCATATATCTGACCTGAATACATTGTGTGGAATTCAAGTGATGACATTCTTTTTTTTTTTTTTTTTAAGGATTAAAACATTTATCAGTATTGTCTTTCCAAATGTTAACTGAAGTAGTATATACTTTGTTTTATGGTGGAAAACAAGAAACATATGCTCTGTGACACATCTTTTAAAATATATCGCTTCTGTCAGAATGGTTTCAAGTATATTTTAGAAATCTTTCATAACCGTCTTTTTAGATTTTTAAGATTGTAGAACTCTGGAGAAACATCTTGTTGAAGTATTTGCATATGATTGTATGCATCACAACACTTAATAGATGTTAGTAAGTAGTTCTTTTAAATTCGCTGTGGCATTTAAGAGTTGACATGTTCTCAGTTTTAAAATTTTGTCACAGAAAAGCTATAATCCCAATCAAATGTAGAAAGGTGAGCTTGGAAGATCCAGAGAAAGTATTTTCATGTACCGGAAAACACATACAAATGTGTACATGTACAGACACACCTATAAACTATCTCATATTCTTTATTTTGCTGTTTGTAGTGTTAAAGAAGGGGGAACGCCGTGACTGCTCTGTGCAAAGTGGCAGCTGTACTTGTGGCCAGTGAAAGGTGCCCTTCTGTCGCAGGGCTGTGCTGGGGTTGCGTTGTCAGGCACAGGGTAGCTGACACTCTGGGACAGTGGTAACGGCCAGCCGTGTAAGTCAAATCGGCAACAACTGCACAAGAGATGTTAAGTTTGTCAGTGATGCGAGTATTCTTACTGCGCATGGTGTCCACGCTATTTCTGTGTATGGAAAACATCCCCTTTTGCAAACGTTACCCCTGCTTCCCTTCAAGTCCCTCTGCGAGGGGAGCAGAGGTAAGCCCATAGAAGCGTGTTCTTTGGTGGTAAAGAAATCGGTAACAGTCCTAATTGCCTCAGGGGACTAACAGCAGGGGCTGGATGCACATAAACTGCCTATGTGCACTGCCTCCCTGTAATACCAGCAGCTCCGCAGGGCACGTTCAGCTCCGTGTTGCATCTCTGATCAGCCTTGCACAGCAGGGGATGCACAGGAGGCCCGGCATCTATCTGGAACGAAAGCCAGTGTCTGCACCCCAGTTCTGAGTTTGTTAGAGAAGAGTGGAGGGGTTAGTGGGGCAACAAGGCACCGTGGCCTCCCTCAGCCCCCAGTCTCTGTTGGCTTCTCGCTGACCTTCAGAGACTGCCCTGTAATACTGTTCGGGATCCAGAATGCTCGTTACATAAAAACCTCTAACCCTCTCTCCTGTTTTCTTATCACAGCAGATAACATTGTTTTACTTGAGTAATGCCCCAGGAAATTGTTCTATGTATATTTTCCGTAAGAAGTAATAAGGAACCTTTCCTAAGGGCCTCTGGAACCTGCTCTTGAAGCTATTTGCAACAGAAGGTAGAGGAAGTGGATTTAGTGTAGATATTTGAGTGTGGTTTTACAAGCGGATCGGGGTGATCTAACAGTTTGCCAGTGAAAAGGGCAATCTCGTGCCCAGCTGTGCAGCCCTTCCCCAGCTCCTGTCGGGCGCTGGTGTGGCCTTCCCCTGAACTGATTCATGTCATAGAGCCAGCAGAAAATGTTTTCATATTTTTGGGACAGTATTTTTGAGATGAATTGGTGAGGAGAATCAATTCACTGAGAGGGCCTTTTTGACCAGTCGTGGGGGCAGCATTACATGTCGTACCATCACCAAAAGTAGCAGTCACCTTCTGGATATCCTCTCTTTTAAATGTATTGATTTGTGGAGAATGAACTCTTTAATATTTTAGATAAATGGAAATACAAGCATCTCTCCAGAGTTTTATTTTAAGTGCAGTGATGATGAGTTTTATTATTACTGCTTATAAGCAGATACAATGATCATTGGGTAAATGTTTTTTAAGGCATTTGCTTAAGATGGACTCAATAATAAACTGAAATAATGTCCAGCAAGTCATTTTAGAAGTAAGCCTGACTGCAAAGGGAGTATGCCTCCAACTTGTTCGTTTTACCATTAATATGGAAAATTGACTGTAGTTATATTTAATTGTTAAAAAAAGAAGGTATGATTTGTTTCCAGGAGATATGTCAAATATTCTTTTTGGCCTTATTTTTTTGAGATCTAATTTTTTAATTATGTACTTGGCTGTATGCCTAATATGCTTTTACTGTAGTCATCTTGGGGTTTCATCTGAAGAATAAGCATGCAAGAATTTGCAATGAATATACACTTTTCCTACAGTGTTTGTGGTTTTTTTTCTTTTTTTTTTCCTTGCCAAACCTTACATTTACATCATCCCAAAGAGTGACAAGGTAACTGTAACTTCATGCTTCTTTCAAGGTGGGTGTGAGTACAACTCCAAGGTAGATCTAGAAGGGCCTTTTTCCTCATATTTAACAGCTACTCATATGGATTTCATGAGGTGGTAACTTACTTGTTTTCCTCTGAGATAGGGTGAGCAGACCTTACAATTTATTTATTTTTTAATGCTCTTGTTCACTTAATAGATTACCTGTGCACTACATTCGCAGGGGCTTTTTATGCAGCTTCTGGACTTTAAGCACTTAAAAGGTTTCCTGAGGCTCAAGTATGTTAGTATAAGGTTTCATATGGCAGCTGAACTGATGTAATGGCTCAATGCTGTGAGAAGGAGACTGTACCCTTCCACCTGTATAGTTGTCTTGTATATTCATTTGTGCTGGTCCTGGTGCATGTCTCTGGTGAGACTGATGAATTTGCTAAACCCAGAGGGCCCCTTCCCTCCCAATCCCAATGGATAGGCAGCAAACTGGAACACTGAGGAAGAACCGACAGCAAATTTAGGAAGTGTATGTCAGTAATCCTGGTGTTTGGGCTTTTTTTGGTTCTTTTTGTCTTTCTGTCCTGCAGATCATAAGCTGAAAAGTCTAAAATAATGAGAACCCCAGTTTATTAAGGAAAAAAAAGTATTAGAGTTGAAATTGGACAATATTTAGCTGCAAATATTCTTTAATTTATTTAGGCTAATTCTTTGAGATAATGCACTTAAAACTTGTGTATGTGAGTGGCGATTGTAAATAAAGCAAATATCTCTTTACCTTTTCTATCCACAATTACTTTACACTAAGATAGTTGGGAGAGGGACAAAATAAAGATTTTGATGGGGGGGAGGGGGAGAGGTGATTGATAGTACGGGGAGATTGATAGAAAATTTAACATAGCCAGAAAAACCAGCAGGTCTTCAGAAGATCCTGTAATAGCTGATTAATGGAGCTGTGAAACGCTGAAGTCAACAAGATGTGGAGAAACTCATTGCAAAAATAATGATATATGCTACTATAAACCCATTCTTTCTATGATTTGCTGGTAATACAAGGACATAAAAGTATTCTTTATGTCTAAATTGTCCACAGGTCTTGAAAGCAACATTTTGAGAAGGAGAGAAGGGTTTAGCATGTTGTTCCTTTTTGGTTTGCACTGTAAATCTCTTGCATCTAGAACAGATTTTAAAACATAACTGTGACACTGTTACCTGTTTTCTGTAATGTCTGTCTGTGATCCAGGGTAGAGTCTGTAAGAGGCTGGACAGCATACAAAATCAACATCTCGGGTTATTTTTTAAGGAGCCATTTTTCTTTATGTAAAAACCAGTTACCCTTTAAAACACATTAAAATTGATCACTGGGCTAAAAAATCCAAAATAACACCCCCCCTAATGCACAAGAAAGTATTTCTAAGGCCAATATAGTATTCACCAGCAGGGTTAAATCAGCAGTTGCATGTGAAGATGTCATGCTAGTGACATCAGCAATTCAGGTTTAAGTTACAGAAAGACTATAATTTGACCATTTTGTTAAATAGTTGTTTACTTCTCAGTTGAAAAGGAAGAAAGTCCACATTTCAAAAGCAAAAGTTTTAGTGTATAGGTGATCTAACAAGTCTTAATCTTCTCTAAGGACCTTTTTTCCTATTTCTAAGGAAAATGTGAATTGTAAATGGAAGAGGCAGACATGACATGACATTTTTTCAGTAATTCATGATACTTCTGATGGCTGTTGGCAGTTTGTTGGCTGCACTTGTTAGCTGTTTTATGTCTTGATTTTTAGACTTCCACGTTTCTAGTTTCTTTTAAGCTCTTTGATAACAGGATGATTCTTACCCTGTGAGTGCTAACTTCCTGGGTGTTCCTTCTAAAAAGTATTATGTGGATCCAAGGGAAAATAATTTCAACTATCTCATCTTAATCAAGGGCTACTTCGGAAAGCATTTCCATTTTCAGTAAATGGCATTTGCTGTATCTCTAATTTAGCACCAAGTAGCCTTTAGTGGCCCTTCAAGTAAGGAAATCCCACGAGTGCCTTCTTCAGTTGGGAATATGTTTTCTCAGTTAGCGCTGTTGAAGAATACCAGTGATTTGGGAATTAGTGTTCATGGCCTTGGCTGTTTTACTCGACATGCATCTTCTTGCTCTCTAGCCAAGTTCTAAAAGGTCCCTGCAAGCAGACACCCTCCCAGACAGAGGGTTCTTGGCCCGTGCTTGAAGGTTTTTGGTGTTCATGTTTATGAAGGTGAGATTTTTGTTCTGAGAAATCCAAATGCACTACTGATTTGAAGAGATAAGTGAAACTTTCAGAAAGCCTCATTGTGTTAGAGATGGTACTTTCTGAAGGGATTAAGTTCCTGTCTGCAGCAGTTTTTCATGAAATGCTCTGCATGTTCAGCACTTGGCGCACCCTTACGTTATAAGCTGTGCGACACCCCTTATATAGAGATACTACATAAATAATAGTAGTTCTTCAGCTCTTTAGTACCAGTGAGGTCTGTAGCAACAAGCATCTATGTTGGACTGATTGCTTGGGAGACTTTCATTGCTCGTTAATAAGATCAGTATGGCAATATGAGCTTTAGATGGTTTAGCATTAGGATGCTGTTGCACAGTCATATTGGACACTAACCCAAAAATGTCTGGTGTCTTTTGGTATCCTTTGAGATGCACTGGGATGAGCTTTGCATCAGTTATTCCTTTGAGAAGGTGACTGGCTGAAGGAAGAATGTTTTTAATTTCAGAATATTCAGAAAGCGGAAAAACCAGGAAGTAAACCACATGAAAGCAGCTCATAACTTGTATAAAAATACTGTATTTCACCTGTATCTTGTTTTCTCTTGGCTAGAATTAGTTTTAAAGTATTTTTTCTTTCATGTTAATCACTGAAAGAAATTACCTCTATCAAGCGCTCTATCAAGAAACAACATGATTGACAAATAGAGAGCAGTCAGTTCATTAATAGAAAAAGTCTAAGGATATTCTCAGTTCACCCAATCGTGTTTCTACCACCTGATTTCTGTTCTGCATTTTTCTTTAACTAGTCAGGATCGCAGTGGAGTGATACAGTCCCTTTCCATTTGATCTGTTCTGCCAGGCACAGGGTTGTGGATGCAGAGCTGCTGGCGGTATTGCAGGTGAAGTGATGAGCTGCTGGGTGGTCTCTCCTGGTGCTGGCCCAGGAGCATCTGCCCTCTGAGGCTATTTTGTAGTCCACCAGCTGAGGCACCTTAGGGAACTTTGTGCTGTGGACTAGTTGCAGAACTTCCAGACAAATGTGACCTTGTTGTAAAGTTTTAGTGTGCGCTAGGTGTTTGGAATCTAACGTCTGTATTTAGCTGCTGTTGGGTTTGTTACTTCTTCTCGTTTTCTCCCTTCCTGATTTTTGTATTTCTTTTCTTGCTTTTCTTCAATGTAACAGGATGCTTACTGAGGATAAAGGTTCAGAAATGACACTCATATGAATTCTGTTAGTTCTAACTTGCAAATCAATGTATAATGTATGAATTCTTTTTTAATCTTAAAGTATTTCTATTTTGTACTCCTGCTTCAGGTTTCTATGAGAATATCTGTTGTTTCACAGAGATGAGAAAGCTGTAAAATTCAATATTAAAAGTAGTTAATTGCTTAAATCCTGGTAACTATGGCATTAAAAAATGTACTGTAACTAAACATTTGCTGCTTTGGAGTGAAGAAATATGCCAATTTACTTCAATTAGGAAGAATGCCATGTTAATGTAAATTATTTATGATATTGGGCAATGGAGCTCTTTATGCTCCTGCCCTATGCAACTGAAACATTGGGAATGGCAACTTCAGGAGTTGAAGCCTTGAGGGAAAACTGCCTGTCCACGCCTTGCCCCTGCTTGCTTTCCTTCTCCTGCCTGTAGCTACAGCTTTCAAAGTCCTTACACTGTGTGCCCAGAGCTTGTAAAACTGCTCTGCCAGTTCCATACCTACATAGGGATTTAAGCTGCGGTGGAGTATGTGGGTCGGCTTGTGCTTGTGAGGAGGTTTAGCAGAGATCCCTGAAGTTGATCCCACTTGTAGCTGTGCTTGTCCCCAACCCCCTGCCTGCCATTAGTGCTCTGTGGCAGGGGTGGCTGAACCAGCCCCACCTCTGCAGCGTGCAGGGCTGTAAAGCGCCCTAACCTATAACCAGGAACGGGCTGCGGGCTGTCAATGGCAGTGGCTCAGGAGCAAATGTTCAACTTTGATTATAGCCGAGGGAGGAAGGCAGAAATTTATCTCCTGGTGCAGGGCAAGGCAAATGGTGCGAGTACCTTCAGCTGCTGTGTGAGTCTAGTGGGAGTCTGCAGCTGAGAACATTTTCTACCCAAGTACTACGGCACTCATGAGGCTTAACAGACTTGGGACTTCTGTGCTGAGCTTACCCTATAGCTAATTCACTTTAACTTCTTTTTAAAGTTTTCCTGGATGAGTCCTAAACTGTCCCTGTCTTTTCCCTGGTGATTACTGTAGGGATAGAGTAGCTGATCCTCACATAATGCAAAGATGATGTTTCCTGTAAAAGTGGCACAGACATCCAGCAGCTTGGGAGGAGCAACAAAAATAGAAACATAACCGATTTGTAG
>NW_009260264.1:847813-854142 GCF_000687185.1 Egretta garzetta | reverse complement strand
TCTATCCATTTAAATGCCCAGCAACTAAGCTGGGATTTTCTTTGTAGCTCCATAACTGTTTCCATGTTCCATTTAAAAGGTCAGTGAAGACTGGAGTGCTGGTTCCCCAAACCCAGTATGTTGGTATATTAATGCTGAAGCACAGTAAGGAGGCTGACACAGTAAAGAATCAGGCAGATCAGATCTTAGGGCAGTTATTTCAAGTTGTCTGACACACAGAACCGTACCAATCGGGCTTTATTCCCTTAAGGTTTACTTGCAGTTGTGGAAGGTCAAAATTGAACATCTGAGAGGGAATAAGTGACTGAGTTCTCTAGAATTTTAACTTCAGGGATGCCTCTGAAAATCAAGAAACTTGGATTTGTCAGGCTCATGAGATACAGTTACAGCTATAGGTTGTGTATCACTTGACCTGCCTCATTTCCTTTTGGAGAGAGGTTGGCTGAATGTCATCTCAGAACTGCCTGCTGGGTTGTTTGAAATGTTTCACCTTTTTATTACTGATTCATTTCCTTGTAATCTTGTAACGTTTGCTGATCTGGAAAGCTGGATTTTCAGGAAGGGCCAGATTGAAATCTGTGTAGTCTAAATCCTCACGAGGTTTTGGTAAAGTCTTTGTTAAACTACCTTGAAAGCTATTTGATTCTTCAGGATTTAATTATTCTTTCTTTAAAGGTGTGTGTGTTGGTGTGGTTTTTTTAAGGTAGGGTAACTGTTCAATCAAGATAATGTTACTGAAAAGTTAAATATTGACAGTATCTCCTTCGATATTACTCAAAGACTGTGTTCTGTAAGAAAGCTGTGCCTCTTCAGTGTCCTTCCAGAACTAGTTGGAAAACTCAGTTATAATATACTTTAAATGGGAAATACTATTTGTAGCTCTTTGCCTCAATGCATTTTCTGTCAGTCTGTATCATCACAAAGATGTGCGTAGTAGGACTGAAAATCTCAAAGAAACTGTTGGAAGCAACCGTGACTGCATGGTTTTTACATAACTTAAAAGAATGCCTTTAGCTGTGTGGTTGTTTTTTTTTTTTTTAAATGGAATATTTATGCTTGAATGATTAAGGCAAACTATTTTGTAGAGGGATAAGTGACAAATTGTGTTCTGTGACCTTGGCCATCCTAGTAGAAAAGAGCGAGAACTGCATGGTGGGGGCTGAGAGAGTGACTATGATATGAATATACTCTTAGAGAAATAAAACTATTGTAGACCTGGGGAATAACACTTAAAAGGGGGGGACGGGACACACACGAGGCTAAAAAATCTGTAATGTTCCCTGTGAAACATAAATGAATGACATAAAAAATGTTATTTGTAATTTAAAAGTGAACTTTAAAAAGTTGCTCTTTTAAGGTAACTTATTCAGCAATATCTTCAGTCATGAAAATCCCCCTACCTTTTCAGCCTGTAGAGATGAAGCTGAAACAACATTGTGTGAACCATATTAAATTACTGGGTTTGGATTCGCATCTTGGTCTTTGCCACAGTTTGCTCTGGCAGTTATAGAAACAACAGTTGTTATGCACTCATTCTAGGTATGTTGTTCAAAATAGTTGCTAGAGATGTTTCTGGGCAGCTCCAAGAAAATGGCATGATGCTACTTTAACTAACGAAAAGCTGTACAAACAACCTTTGCATATATATTTGTAGTAAATGTATTGATCCCAGTAAGTATAGTGATCCTTTTAGATTTTTTTTTTATTTCCAAATTCTACAAATAAAGAAAAGGAAACTTCTATTACCTGTACTACAGCATGATAGTGTCTGATCTCTTCTATTGCTTGGGCCCTATAGCTACTTACAACATTGCCCAGGGCAACTCTTCCCTGTCGTGTGGCTGAGCTTACTGTACATGTACTGAATATTGCATCTACAGGGTATGCATTCCTGAGGTGCTGAATTGACTTTGCTTGTACAGGTCAAGTGTGCAATGAATGAACAGTACCACGAATGGACGGCCTGATACTTCCCAGAGCAGCTGGGCTTACCGCTCATGAATCTCATAATGTATAGGTCTATTTGCAGCCTGAACGTCGCTGAAGCGGCTCAAGCAATTTGCTTCTAGCCATCCTCTTTAGTAAAAGGTTTTCATATCTGAGCAAAAAGCATGTTGTGGACTGGACACTCGCATTAATCACTTTAGTAGAGTGTAAACAGCTTGCGCTTGCAGATGGAGCACTTCTGCTTTACTACACCCCTACAGTGCTATCCTTGTCTTGTTCTCTTAAGAGCTTACTGTTACCAGTGTGCTCATTCACACGTACCACACCTTGACTCTTGAGAAAATGTCAAAAACATGGACTGTATAGTAGTCTGCTGCCTTTAATAGTGAAATTTATAACTGGTCCAGAATCAAAAGGTATGCAAATGTTGGGTTCAGTATATAAACTACATATTTATTGGAATTCTGTAATGCCCTGCCTACTAATATAAGTATGCACAAATCCTCAGTTTGAGAATTTTCTTTTGGATTGTTTTCCTTGCATAAATGAGCTATTGGCTTGTAGTTAAATGCAAGTGCTTTCTTTCCCATCTTCTTTCTGTGTAGTAAAATAATAATCTTATGAAAGGCTTCCCATATAAGTACTCCAAAGTGATAGGTATTTTTAGATGCTCACAGTGGACATACTTGCTCTCAATTTTAAACACAGTGTACTTTCCAGAAGTCGGTTTAATTTTTCTCTCTGAAAATGAGGAACTTGAAAAGAATCCATCCTGTAAATGACATTTTCT
The DNA here is from genome assembly GCF_000687185.1 of Egretta garzetta. Taxonomy (NCBI): domain Eukaryota; kingdom Metazoa; phylum Chordata; class Aves; order Pelecaniformes; family Ardeidae; genus Egretta; species Egretta garzetta. The sequence continues at coordinate 851,405 of NW_009260264.1, read as the reverse complement.
TACACAGTTTTAGAAATAACATGGTGATGATACCTTGTAACTCTACACAATGAGTTTTATTGGGCTCTTCTCAGTGAATTAGCCTTGTCTGTGCTTGGCAAGGTTCAGAAGCTTGTAGTCCATGAGTTTCCTTTCCTGCTTCTACTGTTCTTGTTTTGATTAAAAATAAAGTAAAAAGTCACACTTTAAACTTTATGGTTTAAGCTGAAAGATTTCAGGTTATTTCATTAATTCAAAGGCAAAACAAACCCCAAAAGTACAAACTTGCAGTAGTTGTCATCTATACATCTTTGATTGTAAAAGCGTGTAAATTGGGCTGCGAGGAAGAAGAAATGTTAAAAGGCTGTGCAAAGTTACATAATAAGATAATGCTTATGACAGTGATGCTTATATGATAATGCTAAGATACTGACAGGTCCATTACTCCTTTTGTTAAATGGACTTGTACTGGTATTTATTTTCTTTGTTTTTTGGAGGGGGCCGGGGCAGGAGGAGTAAAAGTACTTGCTGTATGCCATTCTTAAATCTTGCCAATTAATAATGTCCATTGAATCCAACTTCTTATCTCTGTGTATATATGTGTGAAAACATTCGTACTATATGTATTCATGTATTAGAAGAGGATTTTTCTTTTCAAAATATATTTGTTCCTAATATTAAATATTTCTAGTCTTCAATACTTCTACTGAATATGTCGGAAGGAGAAGCTTATACTATTGGTACAGACAGTTCCCATGGCTTTCTTAAGATCCTGTAAGTTCTTAATGGGTAGTATTTTTTATTGACCTAACTGCATTTAAAATTTTTTGCTAGTATCCTTGAAGAAGCTCTATTGACAGTGATCTGTAGTTGATATTATGAATAAATAATAGTGCAACAAAATCTTGGGTGCCATGAGGGAAAGCCATGTAACTTGCTTGGACAAACACACTGATATCATAAATAAATGCAAATTTTAAAAAATATTTCCTAACATTTGTTAACTTCTGAAACACCACTATACAGCAATATTGGCAGCTCTCCTGTGTGTTGAAACTCTTCTTAACAGGACTCCAATAGGTGGAACATTGAGATTAGTATTTCTGGGGGGGTGGGTTATAGTTACATTTTCTGGGGGTTCTGGGATGATTGTTTTTTAATAAGTTTCTGGTGCTAATAACTTACAGAACAAAAGCTGAGGGGAGATGAAGGGCAACCACAAAGAACCCAAAGTGTATTTTAAAAAGTCATTATTTTTGAGGTGCTGGGAGAGTTGGCTCATGATTTTGGAATGTACACTGTTAACAAGGATTCCTTTGAAGAACTCTCTGTGGCCCAGTGTTAAAGGCAGTCAGAGACCAACTTAATACAGTCTTTCAAATTAGTGGTGAAATTCATCAGCCAGTTCCAAAACCTGACCTTTATATCCTACTTGTATCAAAATACCACCTCTGTTTACATCTTCTTTAGTAAGAGGGAAAAGGAATGCTTGAAGTATAACTTGGAATGTAGTGATAAAAGAAGTGATGAAAAAAGAGTATGAGGTAATCGGAGGTGCTACATAGGCAGTATTACTTGAAACAGGCTTATGAAAGAAAGTTTGATGCGGAGTTCCTCAGTGTGGGTACATGTTCTGTACTCTTACCTGGGAAGAAAAATAAAGGGCTATCCAGACACATGTAGCAATTTAGTATCATATTATAGAAAAATATTGTTGCATGGGGAAACTGAGTACTTTTAATCTATGAAAACTAAGTGATCATACCAGTCCCTTTTAATAAAACTATTAATCAGTTGTATTGATGGTTGAAGGGGCTGTGCAGTGAGATGCTTCTCCCCCTCTTCTCCAGTGTCTGTGTGTTACACCTCTTGTTTAGAGTTGCTTGGCTGGGTATTGACTGGTCTACGTTACCTCCCTGGTAGTGATAATTATTTTGTCTTTTTGGGAGGGGGGTGTATGTATGTAGACTTAAAAACAAAACAAGACAACAAAAACTCCCAAACCCAGAAAAAACAAACCTTAAAAGTATTTGATGCACACCATTCTTAAATCTTTTAAACTGGAATTGTCTGAAGTTGTTTACCTGAGGGCGCAGGATTTCTTCCTCAGGGTTGGCTTACTCCTAGTTCAGAATGGAGGGCAGTTCTGAAACTATGCAGGTTTTTAAAAAAATTATCTTAAAGCAGCTTTAGTTAATCACTGTACCTTGGACCCATGCAATTAATTTTTTAGTTCATCTGTATGGTGTGGGTCAAGTTATATTAAGTTAATTAAGCTACTGTTAGCAGGCACTGTCACAGTAATCATAGAATCACTTTGGTTGGAAAAGATCTTTGAGATCATCGAGTCCAACCTTTAACCTAACTCTGACATCCCACCACTAAACCATGTCCCTAAGCACCTCATCCATCCTTCTTTTAAATACCTCCAGGGATGAGGAATCCACCACCTCTCTGGGCAGCCCATTCCAGAGCCTGACAACCCTTTCCGTGAAGAAATTTTTCCTAATGTCTAGCCTAAACTTGCCCTGGCGCATCTTCAAACCATTCCCCCTCGTCCTAACATCTGTTACCAGGGAGAAGAGACCGACCCCCCACCTCCCTACAGCCTCCTGTCAGGCAGTTGTAGAGGGTGATCAGGTCTCCCCTCAGCCTCCTCTTCTCCAGACTAAATAACCCCAGTTCCTTCAGCCGCTCCTCACATGACTTGTGCTCCAGAGCCCTCACCAGCTTGGTTGCTCTCCTCTGGACATGTTCCAGCAACACAACATCTTTCTTGTAGTCCTCTCAACTTTCAGACTGAAGGTTAATGTTATATGTATAGTTTGGTGGCAGGTATGGAAGCGAGCATTATTTTCTTTCTTACCATTTCTTACTGTCGGTGTGCAGAAATCTTTCTGAAATTTTCAGCTACTTTTAGATTTGTCCACTTAAGCTCTTGAGATACTTCCAGATGCGCGTTTGACCTGGGTGAAGCTAACACCTCAAGCTGGCCCAGGGTCACTGCCTTTTGATCGTGCTCAATAACACCGGCAGAGTGAAGGAGGTTTCTCTTGAGCTGCTTCGCCCTGTGCTGAAATGGGCAAAGGCTATTGATGGGGTATCTGGCTTTATCCCAAAAGAAGGGCGGTAAATCCTGAGCCCCATCTAAAGGCAGCATTGGATTGAGGCCAGAGACTTAGTACCTGTGCTGCTTTCCATCCTGGCCTCTGAGCTGATAGCGAATGAAATAAAACAATCAGAAATGTCAAAATTGTGTTGTTAGGTCCTGTAAAAGGTAATAAGGGAAAAAAGCCGCTCATAGCTGTAGGAGTCAAAGCTCAATCCCCGTAGTTTTCTTGCAGGCATGCACCCTGGGAATGCTACTTACAGCCTTCCTCCCTGCCACCGTGTGCCTGTTTTTTACGTTTGGGATTTTTTAAAATTTTATTTTGTTTTTTTTTGTTTAGCGTAGCTGGCTTGTCATGCTTCTGGTGCTGCACGAAGTTAATGCTGGACAGTTTATTTAATTCACTGCACTTTCACCAGCTCGGCTGGAACTTTATTTAAAACTCGGTGAAGCGCACACAGCCTTCCCTCGCCCTTTTCGGTTGTAGTTGTGAGCAGCTTGGCT
>NW_009260264.1:816211-847494 GCF_000687185.1 Egretta garzetta | reverse complement strand
TTTTTTTTGTTTGGGTTTTTTTTTTGTTTTTTTTTTTTTGCATGCTGCTGTGGGAAATTATGCTTTGAAAAAACAGGTTTTTATCGGTCCTGTGTGCTGGTGCAACTCAGCATAGCCAGTGCGAGAGGCGAGCAAAGCGTGCTGTTGGCTTCCTAGCTGTCGCGTTAAGACTGCGTCTACACATACGGATATGTTTTAATTTTCTTAGGCTGCAGTTGTTTCAGTCTGATAAAGTTCCTTGCACCCTTTGCTGCCCGAGAGGGGTGACGAGTAGATCTCCCATCTCTGCGGAGTTTACTGTGGCTCCGTGGCTCAGTTCTGCCAAGCTCCAAACGCTCCTTTGAAGCAAAAGCAGTTGTCCTCAGACTGAGTGTTTTACAGGGGGGGATTATTTTTGTGCGTCAAACCCATTATTATACCTGCAAAAAGTGCCCACCTTGATCTTTTAAATGGCCAGTTCTGGAGTTTCTATGGGGATTTCTTGTCTTAACTGAACTGGTGAAGGCAAGGATGCTGCTTCTGGTAAAGGCAACCAGTCTGTCCTCAGATCACCCCTTCCCACATGCTTCAATGCAGGGTCTCTGGCCCGGGAGCTGCCTTGCACTGGGAGCAGGCTCTGCTACCGTAAGCACAGCAGCTTAATGACAGCATGCCAGGAGGTGATAAAGATGAGGTAATCATACATCAGCAAAATATTTTGTACGTCCTGAGTTTCTCGTATTTGTAAAAATCAAGAAAGTCAAAAGCAGGAGGGTATCTGGTATTTCAGCTTTACATCATGTCGTTAATTGCTGCTTTGAGGTGTGCTGGGATGCAGTTGCCACTCACCAAACGCTCCATCAAAACCTCTGCTGGGATTTTTACCTTAATACAGCATTGTTTGTTTCATCTGTCTGCCTTGTTTGAAGGAATTAGTAGCAAATTATTTATTGCACAGCGTATTAACCAGTGCGAGGAGAGTATGCAGATACTTAGTTTGTCCTAATAGCTTACTCAGATGTGAGATTTGCTTTTTGCACTAACTGCTGCAATTCGTGTTTTGGACTAGTAACTTCTAGACTTGCGACTTCTAAGGTAAAGCAATGACTATTTCAAAAGAAGCATTCTTATAGGTTTTGCTTTTCACTTGGTTCAGTTTGTCTCTTGCAGATTAACCGTATCTGTTCCAAATTATACCTTGTAACAGTACTTGGTAGTTATCAATGCTCTTGTTGAAATAAAGACAATCAGAAGGGGGTTTCTAATATTTTATAGTAGAACTTGAAGGTATCTCATGAAAATTATTAAAAATCCTTAAAGTTGATTTTATGAATCTATATGGCTTCCAAACTAAACCACAGGATACATTGTTACGCTAAATTCAATCTACAACTGGATAAATAATTGCTGTGTAGATAAGGAGATGAATTGTACAAGCTAGACCAGACAATTGACAGCTGCAATGAGAGAGTAATAATAATAAAAAAGGGTATCTGAGAAGAGGTTATATACGATGCTGTTTTCTCCTTTATGTCCTCCGTTATGTAAGCACGACGGAGGAAGATCTTCCTGACTCTTTCGTCAGGAAGCAGTACTTGGATCATCTACCAACAAACTCATTTTCTGTGCTCGCTGATTAGATAGCTGGGGTTTATTTCACTTTTTCCCCATGATTGTCACGCCGTTTGCACAAACGGCCATGATTACGGCATGGCTGCGCATCTGCTCTCTAAGTGTGTGAGAGTCACGTTCTGACGGCTTTTTCCACTGCACAGGCCGGCCCGGAGCAGACCTCTCCACGCAGCCTGTGATGCCTGGGCCTAAGTATCGTGATTTACACGGACAGCTTAGTGAATTGAGCTGAGCGGGCGAGCCAGTTCCTCTTTTCCTAAAACGTTTTCCAATCAAGCGATGCAGTATGTGCAGAATGAGGAATTACGCAATATTTATGTTGAGTATGTGTTTGGAAATTCATTAGGTGTGCATATGCTGAGAAATTACTTGAGAAAGGTTTTTCCTGTGTTTTTATATGCAAATGCTACTTTTTACGGTTTATATGGTAACTTCAGAATTTTGTATACTGAAGAATGTCAGAAGAGGAGTGGGTATGTTTGCATGCTTTTCCATATACATAAAAATAAGCATCTGTAGGGAGTGTTTAAGTATATAACAGAAAGACAGCAAAGCTCCATGGGTCTGGTTAAGGGCTTGCTTAGCTGGCATAATGTTGTTGCAGTGCTGGCTAAGGTTTTATTGTAGTTGATCTTTTTTCTTTCAGTAACAACAATGAAGTGACATTCGTATGGCCTAGTTTCAGAATGCTGTCTCTGTGCCAAAAATTTTAGGCATTACTTCTTTTTAAATGGAGTCAGGAATGTTCTTTTAATCCAACAGCGAAGTGAGGATGTTCCCACTTAAGTGTTGTTTGCTTACTGAAGTTGTGGATGTAATGGAGGCTTTATATTGGCTTGTCCTCCGGTTTCTTGGCTCCATAGTATTTAAGGAATCTTAGTTGTGATATTGTAACTTAATGTTCTTAAAGTTATGGATTCTGTTGTTTAGTCCATTGCAGCTTGAATATGTAGTCTGTTGAACCGTTCTTCTGAGGTTTCTGATTTTGTAGCAAAAACATTAATTTTTGTTGTTATTTATGTTGATCGGTGTAAGAAAGCTCCCCTATTTTGTCCACAGAAGCCTTTGTTTAAGGTTAAGGAGCTCTGGGTGCCATCAGAATTAGTTTTAATAACGCAATATATGCGTTCAAAGACCAAATGTGGTGCTGCTTACAGTGAAAGGCATTATGTAACGAATACCTTTCTGTAAGATACGACATACGTCTTAAGGAAAACTGTGCATGTATTTCTGGGGCTTACAATCTAGACAGGAACAACTGCTTTCCAGTAAAAATGAGTATGACCCATTACTGCTCTTCTGTCTGTGTTTCTAATATTTACGGTATAAATAATCTTGTCTGGTTCAGAAATAAATAATTATTTTTGGAGAAAAAAAAAAAAAGAACAAAAAGTTTTTGTCTTGTCTGTCTTCATAACGAATCCACAGCTTTCTGTTGCTGTCCTGCAGTTGTGTGCCTCTCTGGTAAACAGAAGGGTACACCTCTCCGGTGGGTGCTTCTCTGCCCTTGAACTCGTCCCTACCTTGAGATTTTCCTATCTGCTCGCTCAGCTTGATTCAGAAGTCATGCGTACCTTTCAAGAACTCATACCAGTTAAGAGAAGGGGACTGCTGTTAACATCCAGCCTGCCAAAGCTACATCGAGGTCGTTGCCCTTGGCCTCTTTTCGGTAAGGGTTTGCGACAGTGATTTTCAAAGTTACTTAGACTTGTGAGCCTGGGAACAAAGTCAAGGCAGGAAAGCGAGCTGTATCTGCCTGCACAGCACTAATTTCTGAAAATGTGTTATAAAATCAGAAAGAAATGGAGCAAGTTTAAAAGGAAGGGAATTATCAGAGCTATGGCTGCCAGGTGCTGACAAGCATGTGAAAACTGGGGAGCTGCCTGGCAGATACCTCTGAATGTGAATGAAAAACAGCACTTGGAGTTGAAGAAACGCTTACCTTCCCCATAGGATTAGCTTGACTGAAAATTAGTTCCTCCTTTACCAATCAAAAATGAACTCTTGGCTCTCAAGAGAGATTCTGCTCTGATAATACAGTATTAAACAAAGTAGATGTAATGGATTCATTTTTATCCTGTGGCGCTTCATTTCATGGCAGCAGTGAAACTGTAATTTAAGTAAGAAAGGTGAGATAACCTTACAATGCCATGATAGGAATGCATATGAAAAAGGGCTGTATGAGGAGCTGCGGAACAAATGTTTTGTTGCCAGTCTTGTTCTTCGGAAGGAGGTGGGGTGAGGTGGAGCGTATGAGGAGGGCTGGGTGGCTTTAGCAAAAGGACAGATTTGCTCCTTTGTTGCAGTTTGCTAGTGGATCATACTTTTAAAAAGTGATAAAAGCATGATTTGTTAATTTAGGAATCATTATTCTATGATAAATTTCAACTTGTTTCCCAGCAACTGTTAAACTGCAAAGAAAAATGAAACCTGGGGAAAAAATTGGTCTGAGATGGTATGTGGTTGCTTCTCCTCCAACTGTCCTTTTGGGTAGCAATTATCAGTGACAGTACCATGCTCTAGAGAACTTTCAGACATCTTCTATTGGCAGCTTTGTATTCCAGTGGCAAAATCAGTGTCGCTTCACAATCAGGAGAAATCTTATTTTCACGAGATACTATTTTTGGTGCTTTTAAAAGCAGTAATAGTAATTAAATAAGTACAATATTAAGTAGGGTGTTAACTTTATTTCTCCAACATTAAATATCCCAAATAATAATGTGTTGGTCTTTTTTGTAGGAAACTTGTTAATTGTAACCTTGACTTCAAAAAATCATGACAGTTAGTAGTTATCTTGTATACTGAAACTCCACAGACTTTCTCCAGAGAATGTACCAGGTTTTTCTTATATCTTCCAAAATTGTTTTGACATGCTGAAAAGTGAAATTTTTAAATGAAGGATGAATCAAATCTTATGTTAAGCTTTGAAAAAGCTATTACATTCAGCTCTTTTTTTTTTAAATGTATTTAAGCACTTTGTAAATGCACTGTACTGCTGGAGCAGCAAGTTTGTTTGCTGTAGAAGGGACATAGTGCTTATGGTGGCTTCTCTAGCCTGTCAGTTGTCATGGGAAAAGCAAGTTTCTGTCAGTAGTTAATCACCCAATAAAATGTGAATGTGTCGTCTTTTTTTTTTTTTTTAAGGGATTCTGGACCGTCACCTCCATATTTGGCCCTATTTATGAACTCAGGTGGTCTTTAATGGTGGCCACTCGTACACATAAGATAATGAGTCATTGCATTTCCTGATACATGGTGTGTTGGCACACAGTCAATTAAACAAAATGCCAGTAATGTTCTGTGTAGTAAAATCTGCTATGTGAAGAGAAGATAGCTTTTCTTTTTCTTTTCTTCCAGGGTAGGGTTGAAATAACAAGGTCTATAAATGGATGTAGGCTGGAAGAAGACAACTAGGCTATAAGTAGATCATCCAAACCAGTCAAACCAATGTACCACCCTGAAGCTGAAGAATGCCCAGTATACATAAGTGAAAGTTCTGAAGTTGTCAAACTTTTTTAGTCCCACTCCATTAGATGTGGGTCAAGTGAGCAGGATGAAGACGAGGGAAGTTTCATAAGATGGCTGAGCTTGTCACTTTTGCCAAAAGTGGTGACTTTGCCCCCAGTAGTGCAGCCTTGTCACCTTTTCACCTGCCAACTGCGGTTCTTGTCTCATCCTTTTAGCGAGCTGTTTTGGGTCATTACATCAGCAGAAATTTTCTTGGGAAGGTGGAAAATTCTTTTCTTTTAAATTATCCAACTGAATCATCTCAAGGCAAGGAGGGTGGATGTGAGGGCTGGTGTAAAAGAAGGGTCAGGACCACCTGACAGCTGTATCATTGAGCCTTGCTCTCACATATATTGCATAGAAGCTGCCTTTAGATTTGCTCGTTTTTCTTCTGCATGACTGAAGCTGTGTGATTATTTTTGGAGTATTTTTGGGTTGGTCTAGCTTTCACTGTTGCTAAACTTTCATACTTAGATGTGTACTTTTTCCCTGCCTTATCTGTTTGATGCCTACAGTCTACTTTGTAACACTGTTCGTGTAGATGGGGTGTAAGGGCATGGATGCTTGTTAGAGAAGTGTATGTAACCAGATTTTTACCAATCATAAATAGATAAGGATATATGATATTTTGGGCCCTAGTTTGGACTTCTCTGCACATCAACGTGGCAAACCTTGAACTATGATTTTTTTATTTTTTTGAAGATTGTCACAGGTGAGGTTCTAAATAGTAATTTTTAAACAAGATGCCTGCATTGTATTAAATACGCTATCTGTTGGGATATGCATTATTTATCTTCATTGGGCATAGATATGCTGGAATGAGGTTTCCTTTGGGGCATTCTTTCTGTTAAAGCAATACACTTTTTGCTAAACCCATAACTAGATTCTGTAATGATTCAAATTGCAGAAGAGAATGCTGTTGAAAGGAGAAAGTGCCCCAAATGCAAACCACTCTGTCAGCTACTATTGCTAGAATAAACTGCATGCTCTGCATGGACTTCAGGAAAGCTCCAGATAAACTGATTGCAACAACCCATATCAAATACCCCATTTCTGCTGACTTTTTTTTTTTTTTTTAAACTCTGGCTCTGGTGCTTTTGTATTTGAAGGGGAAAGGTTCAGACACTAGAGATTTAATAGCATTTAAAGAGATCACTGACAAAACATTTGTTTATTTAGAAAGGTGACTGCCAACTTCAGAACACTCTGTGGAGCAAAGTTGTTGTTTGCTATATTATATCCTGTTTGCATGTAGTTACAGGTTTTCCCCTGTGTAGGAAGAAATATTCTTCCTCATTCCTCTACAAAGAGTAATGATGCTAGTCAAAGGGAGCTTTTAAATTCTGTTAGGTACAGTGCAAAATAAAGGGTGAATTTAAACTTAGAGGAAAAGCCCATTCTAAATCAAAAGGGGCACTCGGAACCTAAAAGACTGTGGGCCATGCTACTGTAAATATGAATTAAGTGTTTGAACTCTGACATTCCCAGTTGCCTGTGTGAATGTCGCAAGCAAAGGTTTACATTAGTAGGTCTGATAGGAACTACTTTCTGGAAGAAATTTCAGGGGAGTTTACTGAAATATGACTTGTACAATAGGCTGCCAACCTACAATTACAGAAGAAAATAAGATGTTAAGCCATAGTATCGCTTTGTTTTGGTTACTTTTAATATTAGAATATTAATTATTGAAAAATCAAGGTATAGAAAGAAATAAACTTTGTATCATTGACTTTGCATTGATAAGTCTCATTAGACAAATCCAGGAGTTTTTATATACCAGTCAAGAAGTATTTAAAATATGGTGATGGTCAAAAAGCTAGAGGTGGAAAATGCTTCAATATAGTTACAGAATTACATGTTACATAACTCCTTAATTATTTTCGTCAGACTTTAGACTTGGTGCCCTAAGTAGTTATAGTAAGAACAAACAAGAAAAGCACTATGTGTAAGACAGATTTTACCCAGTTCAGAATAGATAGTACTAATGAATATATGATGCTTTCAAAGTAGCAGTAGAAAACAGACATATAAAAATTTTTCCTCACTCTTTACCTGTTCTCATTCTTCTCTTAAGAATCAAAAATTTGACAATCCAAAGGGGAGAAAGAGTACTTTCCTGCAGATTTACAGAGTCTCAGAAATAGCCCACTAGGAGTTTAAAAAAACCGATTTCAAGCTTCTAAAATATAAATTTTCATTTAAAACATTAATGTCTATAAGTTTCTTGTTCAAGAATTAGTTCAAGTTCTAGAAGTAATTAATATCTCAAAGAGATTTTTAGGAAAGCACAGCATGGGAAGTGTAAATGACTTCTCTGGTTCTGCCCATCAGGCACAGCTGGCATGTGATTTGGGGATATTTTCAACTTTACTTTTCGAAGTTTCCTTTGTAGACAATTGCTGCAGACTGGAATGCTGGTCTAGAAAGACGTATGAAATGCCTTAAACACTTGCAAATCAATGCAAAGTAATTAATGGATATTGGAGAGAATGGTTATATTCACAGCACTACCAAAGCAGCATAGGCAGCCTTAGGAAATGTTGATTTTCTTCCTTTTGCTTCTTTTATTCATCATCCCTGTTTGCTTCTTTTGTTGTGCTGCTGAACTAGAACTTAAGATCTTCAGATCAGGAACTGTGGTGCTTGCGAGGGGGCCGGTGGGCGAGGGTCACTGGTCAGTAGCAGCTCGACTGCTCTTAATGCAGCTGATGATAGGCTTTGAAAACTGAGTGTCTGACATCTCAGTGGAAACCTGCCTCCTTTTTCTCTCTAACATCTTGTTTGTGCCGGCTGTCAGCAGGACATAGCGGTTGGGCCAAGGATCACCAGATTTTTACTGTTCTTTCAGCTACAAATGAGGTCTTGTCCTGGAAAAAAAGAGAGGCTGGCAACTGGCGCTTCTTTTTTATGACAGCAAAGCAAAGAAGGAAGGAAGCTAACCCACATGTACTGAGGTTTGGCTGAAAAGTTCAAAGATTTTTTCATAGCTGTTTGAGACACTGTGGCCAGAAACCCATGACAGACTGATCAGGGGATATTAAGGTGGAGTTGTGCGTTATTCTACTTGTAGGGGTGTTCTTATCTTTGAACCTCTCATCAGAAATTAGCAGGATAGAAAAAGAGGAAGGAGGAATCCAAAACCTAGAAATTCCCTAGCAGAAGTGCATGGATGAGAAAGATTATTTTTTTTTTTCTTCTTAAATAGTAATTTTAAAACCCTGAAAGGGTACTGCAAGCTATGATTATTCCTCCATAGGAAACAAAGTGTATCACTAATTCTGAAAGAATTATGTCAAGCAAAACAATATGAGCAAAACCAGGTTTCACAAATATGGCAAAAGGTGACCAAAAGGAAAGTGATTCTGTCATTAAAAGTTTTTGTAGCCTCTGTTTCTGTAGTACTGTTTAAAGGATTGTTTGAATAATTTTTACTTACTTTTAATTTTAGTTTGTGCCTGTCTTCTACTGCTGTTATCCCTGAATGGGATGCTGTAACTGGAAAACTAGAGTGCTCATCTTGGAGAGGATAAGTGAAACAAGAACATAACTTGTTTAATCGAGCAGGGGAGCGGATGGCAGGACAGGGCCTGGGAGGGCACAGAGATCAGTTCTGTATTTCTGGAAGCAAGCCTGTAGGAATTCACTATCTAAAATTTGGTGAAGGATGTGAATTATGCTGCCACTGAGCATGAAAACTTTTTTAAGTGTATTGAGCTGAAGTTCAGCTTCACGAAAATGCAATCTCACTGTGCCAAAATGGTGTCTTCCTGGAGATGCAAACCATAGTATGCACTGGTTATTCTGAAGACCTGAAGCGAGGAATTACTGATTCCTTGGTTAATTTTGGTTTAGGTACTGATTTATTAAATACATTCTTGCACTTTTTTAGTTCTTTCTCAAGCTTTCATGTCTCTTCTGTACTTTCTTAATTCCACAAAGACCATTTACATCAGTGCTGCTGAGAAAAATGGTGTCAAACCATTGAGAATTACTTGGTTTCATTTTACATTTGCGGTTTTAAGACTAAGGTTATGAAGACTGACTGCCAAAAAGCGATGGTGAATATTGGATAGCTTTAGCTTTTCGGGGACTGGGAGAGGTGACAGAGACCTGTGAAGGTATGGAAGAGCAGCTGTGCCATCTTGACAGGATTTTCTCTGCAGGGCTGTAATTCTCAGGAGCCTCCATCCCTGGTTCCGGCTGGCTGGGAGCACTAAGCCACAAGCTGTAGGCTAGGCCCGAGTTAACCTTCTGAGTTAATGGCACTGTAATGCATGTGTGTCTTGCCTGAAGAAGCCTTGCGAGAGGGGGACGGGATATTTCTGACCTTTAGATGTATTGGTCTGTCTTGTTAACTTGAAGAGGTTGGCTTGTGTGGGACCTGCACCATGACTCCACTGAGGCGGCAGAGCCTTGCAAAGGGTCGCAAGTTTTCAGCAGCAGCTACAACGAGGAAGACTTTGAGTCACTGAGGAAGACTTTGAGTCACTGAGTTTCCTCAGTTTTCCGGTCCTGTGCTTCTTGCCAAGTTTAGCAGGGTAATAGTAACGAATTTCTGGAGATTAAATGCTGCTCCTCCCCTTGAGTCGTGTCTGTGGCCGTGGAGTAGCAGTGCGTTGCTGGTCAGACTGCCTCCCGCTCTCCATCTGCAGAGGAAGAAAACGGCAATCTCCTTCTTCCAGGGGTCTAGCAAACTTACAGTCAGCTCAGAAGGGAAGTGGGATTTTACAGTGCGATTGAAACAGCTTGGTGTTTTATGGTGTTGTCAATGCGTGACTGTACAAACTTAAATACCGCATCACCAGGGAAAAAGATGAGCGATGAGCTCTGGATGCGAAACTCAAATTTCTAGGTCACTGGCTGAGATCGTAACTCAGCACAGGCCAGAGCTTGTTATCGTTTTGTGGCTTGCACTTGGTCTCCTTCCAGGTATCAGGGCCAGAGCGCTCCCTGCTTTGAGGCCCTAACCCCCTGACTGAGCTCTGGTCACTGCGCAGGCCCACCATGGCCAGGCTGCTTCCCTGCTCGCAGCTCCTGTCCCCCTCAGAAGTTGGTCAGTTGTTACTCACCTGTGTGTTATTACTGTAGAATGATTAAGGAGGTAATGTTTTCTTAGGATGCATACAGATGTCGTCTGTGTAACTTTGCTATATTGAAGAAGCTTGAGGTCCAAAACCTTGACCAGAGAAGCTGAGATTGCAAGGGTTGAGTGGGAATAGTTGGGCAATGCATAAAAACAATTTTGGTAATAGCATACTTGAGCAAGAATGAAGCAACTATTGCTCTGTTTTCAAAATAATGCTACTAGAATATTTATATATTGCAACTTGGGAGATGGCAGCATTGGCCAGCTATCTGTGCTAATTCTGATTGGTAGCCTAAGTGACCTTATTGTTTTTTCTTCATGTAGCAGTAGTAAGGAGTGTTATGGATTATACAACCATTTTTTTGTGTTAGCCTCTACTAGGAAATTTTACCCTCTGTTCCTAAAGAGGGCTGGACATCGGAGAATTTTTAAAGCAGAATCTTAAGTGTTCCGTGTCTTTCTTCCAGTATATTTCTTCTTTTCATCTTTTTTGTGTTTGTGGCGAACTGTATAATCTTCTGAACACCACCCAAATACTTCTCCTGTCATTAATGGCCAAGCCATAGTTGGTGTCAGTGCATAGTTAGATGCTTAGTTACTTTTCAAGCCTCAAAACCTGGTAGTATTCAAATTATTACAGTTCTGAGCGTAGCTGTGATACAGTTGTCCTACCTCCTTAAAGGCTGCTCATTTTCAAGTATGGTTTTATATATAAATATATTTCTATTCCTGTCTATCAGCACGGAAGACTTTGGAACTGATTTTACCATATTTTACTTTGTAGGTGAGCATCTCTGTTACTTTGCTGATAGACTGTGGATATTTTCTGTGTCTTCCTACAAAAATATGAATCCTACTATTTAATTTTTATCAGAAAACAGTGTAGGAAATAATGTTGCAACATTGTATAAACCATATAGCAGATATAAATGTGAGACCTTATAAGAGGGAAAGGAGATGTTACTTAAAATAAGAACTGAGGGGGAAAAAAAGAGTTTTCACTCACTCTCACAGTCTCTCAAGCCCCAGAGCATGTGCCTCAGAGGTCCGTCCAGAAGCTGGGCACCAGAACAGGGGTGTCCAAGGTGTCTGTTCAGCAAAAAGGCACTATGATGCTTGTGTTCGGCTTTTAGGTCTGGAATCCATGGCCATGGTATAGGAGGAAAGGATGCCAGGTGCCACACTCTCCTCATGTCCCAGGTTCTTCTTCAGTTGCCAACAGATTTTGCATATGTGTTTTTGGAGCTGACAGTGATCAGTGAGTCGTTAGGAGACCCCATGGTTCTTCGCCTCCAGATCTGGGTGTGTTGTGAAACTGCAGCTAGATGTGCTGGGGGATGTGTGGGGTGTGTGTCTCCATGACCTGCCCACCCAGGTGCCATTCACGCAGGCCGTGCTGAGAGCCCAGCTTCCCCTGGTCTCGCCACAGCCAGACCTTCCCATTCATACCAGTCTGAGCCTCTCAGTTACAGTTCTCTGCAGTGCTTTTTAGAGCTTATAAGAATGTATTGAAGCCAGATAAAGGTTCTTATTGTGGAGAAAGCAAACTACTTTCTGAAGTAAATTAGAATCAGATAAGAAGTTAAAATGAAAGTTGAGGAAGGCAGGAGAAAAAAGCTTTTTCTTTTTCCTTTGAATTCCAATACACACAGCTCAAATCTTTTAAACGACCAATTTAGCCATGTATTTTGGAGTACCACGGACAAGCATATGACAACCTATTTTTGATTCAGATGGGACTAGTCTCCTCCCCTGGACCTGACAAAGAAGCTGTTAACTCTGAAAGCTCCATGTGTTTACGGTGGCTAAAAATAGCGGTGCATGGCGCTTAATAAGGTCTTCTTACAGAGGTCCAGTTTGAGTGCTATGTCTGAATGCTACATGAGATTTTTTTCACCAGGTTTTTGCTCTTGCACTTTCTCTGAAGACTTAAAGCCCTGAAGGCTCTCGTCTGTTTTTCTAAGGAGTTGCACAACTTCAGATTCTTGCTAGTTTAGTTGACTTTTATTTGCAGTTAGCATAGATAAATTTCTTCAGAAGGTCTGGTTAGAAATAGAAGTGTCTCATGCTTACTTTTAAAAAAATATGGCTAACTAGGGCTTCATGTGAACTCGGCACTACCTTATGCTGTTAAAGACTTAGAAAGTGCTGAAGAGCCTCAAAATACAGTTCCCACACTAAGCACAGAAACAAAAGATATTTGGATAAGTGACCTCATGAACAATTCTGAATCTTTTAGATACGTGCTAATTTTCATATTCATCAAACTCTTTTCCCCAAGAAAAAATGAAAATAGACATCTCAGACCATCACCAACTCAGCAGTTGACACTGCTGTTTTTCTGTAGTTTGGTGAGTGAAAGGACTTGGCTCAGAAGCGTGCATTTGATAAACAGAAAAACATACAGTTATAGCTAATGTAAAACCAGAGAATTTACAACAACGTTGTAAGGTATGTGTGTGCCATCACAAGGACATTTGTGCTCTAGTTGAAAAAGAATCAACCTCTCCTATGTGCTAACTCTTGGGGGTTGTACTGGGAACTGAAACCCATCAGACTTGAATTTTCAGAAG
The DNA here is from genome assembly GCF_000687185.1 of Egretta garzetta. Classification (NCBI taxonomy): domain Eukaryota; kingdom Metazoa; phylum Chordata; class Aves; order Pelecaniformes; family Ardeidae; genus Egretta; species Egretta garzetta. The sequence goes on along the minus strand of NW_009260264.1, from coordinate 834,717 downwards.
AGCTGATCCCCTCAATGTAGGACAGAAAACTTTAGGGAATATGTTCAGATATGATTGGGGTTTTTTGACAATTAAGTTTGGGTAGTTACCTGGATGTGCAAAAAACTGGATATTGTTTTGTTTTGACTCTTCAGCAAACTTACTGTAAGAATATGCTTTTGAAAATGTTAGGTTTGGTTTTTTTCCCTCCTTGGAATGTTTGTGTGAATGTGACAGATTGAGTTAGTCTTCAGAGGTTTATTTCCCTTTTCAGCTCCTATTTTCATATGGAGGATTACTAGGCAAAACTGGCAGAATCGAAGCATAGAACAGTTGTTCTTCCCTGAAATTGATCCTTAATGCGTGAGACTTATTCTAACCCTGATTTGTGTATGCCTGAGCATATTCATATGAGTGTTTGTTTGTTTATTCTCTCTTTTTAATCCTTGTGTGTATATCTAAGACTTTAATTTTTCAAAGCACACCTCAGTATCAGAAATACTATTACAATATTTCTGAGTACTTCACTAGGCAGTTACTTACAAAGATGTGAAAACACTCTTTAAATGGACCAAGTCTGGGCTAATGTAATGTTTTTGAGCTTTAACTTGTAGAAATATTTTTCATCTAAGATATTAATATGCTTGTATGGAGCACATTAAAAGAAATTAATTTGGTCTCTATAGATTTTTAAAAATAAGATTTGGGTTTTTTTAATGATGCATGATTTGAAGTTACTGGTTACTTTATAACTGATGCTCCAGAACCTTTTTCCAAAATAGCTTTTTATGGCAAAGCTGCCATTATTCATTACTTTTTGCACTTACTCAGGAAAGGTATCAGTTTGACATTAATGAGGATAATTGAGGATAATGAACATAATGAGGATAATGAGAAAAAGTCTTTTCCTCTTTCTACTGGGAGCTGGAATTGCCCTCTCCTCACAGGGAAAGAATAAGCAGGCAGTGGGAGGGGGGTTTTAAACAAACTACCTTGGGTTATGCTCGGTGAGAGAGCTCTTTGCAAAAGCTGCTGGTTTCTGACGCTATCTTTTTGGAAATAACATTGAACGTAAATTTGTTGAGCATTTTGTAATTGTTTTTTCTTTCAGTACAGTGCATCAATAGGGTTTTTTATATCCTTAATTCTTCAAACTGAGGATGTGGAGTTTTGTTTTTCCAGAGAACTGTGGATTAGGAAAGATGAGAGAAGGTATTTTAAGTTTCTTTTTCTGTTTGCTGGGTAACAAAGGCATGCCTATGATCACTTTGACCTTGTTGCTTGATGCATTTTTTTGTGTGTGGTGTATATGGATCTGTTAATACATTAAAAGGAAACAAACCTCATCACAGATGATATGTTTGCAGTGAGAAATGTTAGAATTGTCTGTGCAGCCCGTGTATCAGTGTCTTTGTATTCCTTTGATACTATATCATTGCCTTTTAGTTTTTTAGGTATTACTTCTTTAGAGCTTTAGATTTAGAATTTAATTTGTGCTTTTCTTTCTCTTCACATAATTAATGTACCATAAAAATGAAGTATTTTTTCAGAGTAAGTTCACTCTCATCATTGCTGTGGAAATGTGTGCTTCCTTAACTTGCAGAACAGTGTCTATTGAAATCTGGAATAAATGCTAGCAAATGCAATTCTCTTTCCTTCTCTTTCTACTCCTCTAGTCCTGACTGGTGTATCTTCCCACTGCTGCCTTTGCCTCCCTTATGCTTTTTAATTTAACATCACTTAGCCAAGCACTGATAGAATTTTATTGCCTTTGTTAGCTCATGCTTAACATAGGATCCAGACCATCAATGCGTTTCCAGCCTGGTGCAGCCTTCAATTTGATAGCCCAGGAAGGAAAAAATGGATTTCTCTGTTAGCAGTAAATACTGTGTTCTCCGCCCTGCTTCTCCCATCCCCATGGGCTGAGCAAGGCACACTTTCCATACTAAGCAGAAAGGGCAGGGGGAAGAAGGTGTGCATGCAAGTTTACCTGCAGACTTACCCATCACTTGAGAAGTTGACTGTCATTCTGTGGCTCTCAAACTGTGGTCCATCGGCAGGGAGAGGGAATGGAGGGAAACCAAACTGCCCCCAGCAAGCTTAAATTTGCTCAGTAGGAATCTGCATCCCCCTTGGAAACTTCCTCTAAAAAAAAAAAAAAAAAAAAAAAAGTCTGCTAATTGCTAATGGCAAAATACTGGAAAACACTGATAAAGGTGATAGGATTATACATACCTGTTGAGCTCAAGTGGATACCTTATTTCTGGATCCTTATTGGTGCAGTTTGGGTAAACGCTTGCTGCCAGGCTGGGAATCCAGCAGCGAGCCTTGAGATGGGATGGTGTCAACACTTCAGCTTTTACGTTCTCAGAGAAAGTTGTAACTGCTTGTGTTTGTAGAGAAGAAATCGATGATGCGACTCATTGGAATTTGATGCCAGAGAGCTAGACGTCTGAGCTGAGCTCCTTCCACTTGTCCTTCTGACTCCAGGAGTTAGAACTGAGGGAATAAGGAAAGACGCGTGATGCTTTCATGGGTTATGGCCTCTCGTCTATGATGTGAATGCACAGTGCTATCTAAAAGCATGATAACCATGACTGGTATGGCGATGAGCCTGAATTTATAAGTCCGCTGGAAAGCCAAGGAATACTACCAGGTCAGACTTAGTAGTGGCTTGGTTTATATTTTCCTAAAGGCAGGTGGATCAGAAGAACTAACAGAGCAAGCCAAAGTTATGCTGTTCAAAAGGAACTTGTTACCTTTGCTCCTGCTGCAGTAATAATTTTAAATAAAAAATAAGCATCAGATATTGCTTTTTAAAATTAGTAGTGTAGGGTTTTTTTTTCCCAATTTAATCATGCTGAATAGAATTGCTTCTGTGTTTGCATCGTTTCTGAAGGTATGACTTAAAAAACTGTAGAAGCCTAACATTGAGTTATAGGAAGTAAAGAAACAAGTTTAGGTTTTTTTATGCTTATGTGGTTACTCTCTTGAGGGAATACAAAATTTGTAAATGAGTGAAACTTGGCAGTTATATACGCTCAGTTATTATCGTTCAGTTTTTTGAAGGAAACTAAGATATCGGGTTACCTCTGTTACTTGACGACACAGCACTAGTACTTTGCTGGTGCTGTGCAAAGTATTTTGACAGTAGGCTCATGTTAAGTCTTAACAATAAGTCTACTGGGACTGGATAGTAGGTAACGTGCTTGGAGTGGTATCTTTTCTTTGATAAGTTTGCAACTTGATTACAGAACTGTTTTCCATCACAAATTCGTATATTAAGTCTTAACTTGCTTTATTATATATGCAGCTTTAAAGTGAATTGAAAGTTATGATTGGGAATTTAACTTATAGCCTGGAACCTGTACATTCCTGCCATTATCCTACTTCCATATGTGATGGATTGTGTTCTAGATCATGGACAGGTGAAAGACACTTATCCTTTATATTCTTTTAAGCTGATATTGCATGAAAACAGCTTTCTGACAGTGAAGCAAAGTATGTTAAATATATTAGCAGTTTGGAAGTATTCTATGAAATAAATTTGATGTCTTTCTAAGTGAAGGTTTCTGTGAAACTCAACATACGATTTTTAATCAAAGAAAGAAGAGGTTTTCTATTCTGGCAGTTGTTCTAGAAAAGGAATTACATAAACTACATTTTTAATGGTCTGACACTTTAATGGTCAGGATTTCCTGATGGTGTGCCGTAATCAAGGATGACTGGGCAGGACTTGAGACAACTGAGTTCAAACCGATATCCTCTTCCTCCTCCAATTTGTGTGCTTTATCACATTGTTTTCCAGTGTGTATGGTTTGGTCTTTTGGCATCTTGTGCTATCAAAATTATTGTTAAATTTTGTCTTTTTTTCCCTGTCTGATAATAATCTATGCGCCTGGTCTACCATAGAAGGCTCTGTAAAGTGATTCACATAATGAGTTTTACTACTTCTTGCATATGCTTGTAGCAATTTCAGACACTATTTCCCATCTATGTCCTAGCTGTTATGTTGTTAAGGATTTTTTAAAATATAAGTATGTGAAGTTGGTCTTGTGTACTTCTTAGTGATGATTTTTTAAAATTTAATTTTAAATTTCTTGTTTGCAAAGGTAGTTGCTTGTACCATAGATGGGAAATTCTGCCCTGCCACCCCATACTAAATTAGAATTACATAGCATGAGATTATCAGGTGAGCTTTATCTTTGAGACTGTAGCTTGTAGCAGCCTTTGCTGCTCTTGAGTCTGACATTCTCAGTGGATAGAGTGAACCCAGCAATGACTAAGCGTCTGTTTCTGACTGGCTGCCCTGGATGTCCTGACACTGCCCTGAATGTCAGATCTGACCTCTTTTACAACCAGTAAATTTATTAATAAAAGTATTTGTGTTTTCTACCTTCCATAGATATATAATACCCACCCATCTGATTTAGGTGATTGTATGTGATACACATGGCTGTTGTTTGTCCTGTTCAGTCACAATTCTCTATAGAAGCAGGTTCTCTATATACGGTATGAGGATAATGTGTTACTCTGCTAACAATTTTTAAGGATTGCTGTGATTTTTTTTTTTTTTTAACCCAGAAAGAAAGCTTTGCTCAGGGATAAACACTTAAGCTGGTATTCTGCAATTCATGAGTGGTGCTCCTTTCCACAGATGAGAGATTTAGAAAGGTGGCTCTGCCAGATTGCTACTTCTCACCTATGTAAGAGGAATGGCGAGCATAGTCCTTATTTAAGAAGTGGCAAAACCAGTAGGATTTACTTGGGGAAATTTGTAGCCCAGTTTCTCTCTTTTCATGTATCTGAGCTTAGGCAAAAAAAATTTTTTAAAAGCCATTTTCCTCATTTTATCTTTCTTATCTATTTTATCTTTCTGTCTGTTCTAGAGTTTCAGGGAAGAAATAATATGTCTATTTTGCTTTGAGACTTCTCAAAATGAAGTAGGGAAGAGACTGCAGGACGTGAAGTCCCGTACAGGGACTGGAATATTTGCTGGTTAGAATTTGCTCAGCCATTCAAGCATCTAGGCAAGAAGAATTTCTTGTCTTCACAGCAATTCCTCAAAAAGTGTCTGAATATTAGTACAAAAAAGGGTGAAAGGTGCTGTGTGGCTGAGAATATAGCAAAAAGTCTCCAGAAGATTTTGGTGGTGGAGAGTTTAGAAGGGGGAGAGATACCTTTCAAGGACTTGTCTGTGTTTGACACATAGGGGACTGACTTCATACATCTCAGACCATGTTCATAGGTGTAGAAAAGATGGAGGAGAAATTTTCTTCTAAACTTAAATTGGTGTTTGCTTGTTTGTTTTTTAAATAACAAAACCCAGCACTTTTAAGTTTGAGGCAATGTTACCAAAGCATATTTCTCTTCTTGCTTTCTCCCTTGCAGGAGTCTCTTTGGTTAGATTTCTAGAAAGCATTATGCCAAATGAAAGTCTAAAAATTACAGCTTATGAATTAAATTGTCAGAGATATTAACAACAGTGGGGAAAAAGACTACTGAATCTTTGGAAGGACCAAACTACCTAGTTATGAGGCAGAACTTCAAATCTGAGGATCATCTGTAGCAGCAAGACTGTATCTGCTAAGGGATTGTAATCTGGCCCAGATACCTAGAAAACTAGATATTGCCAGATTAAGATTTTATGCCTTAGAATTTCTGCTGTGTCTTTGTTTTGGCCTGAGGTAATGTTTCTATTACTATTTACTAGCAGAGGATTTTGAAGGAAGCTAAGATTAAATTTCTTGCCTGTGTTTTCAGAGGCTTTGAAAGCAGAAAACAAGCTTCATGTGAGTACCTGTAACTAGACAAGTTGGCAGCTGCTCTCCTAGTTGAGTCAACTTCACATAAAGAAAGGATGTTCATATTTGTTGGGGGTACAAAAATGATTTGTATGATAAAACTTCGGAAGATTGCTGTCAGGTTTTTGTTCTGTGTTTTTTTGAGTCCAAATGAAAGCTCAGCTGTCATAGTACCAGTTCTCACAATACACTCCAAAACTTTTCCCTTCCTTTTTGTATTCCCTCCCAGGGCATCCTTCACATTTTAGCTACATGCTTAATTAGCTACTCGTTGAAATAAACTTATCTTTTGTTTATTGATGCAGCATTCATATATGTTTCTTTGTTCCAGAGCTTAGTTAAAATGTAATATAAATGACGTGCAGAAAACAGACTCCACAATCTGTAAGATTGTAAAGTAGGTATGTTTATTCAGCGCTGGGCAGCACGAGGGGTAGTCCCACCAAAGTTGTGCGTGCGTGTGTGGTAGCTTGCCTTGAAGTTATGCTACAAAGTGTTATATATACATAAGATTCCCAAATATGCCTATACATATGCATGACTTGTCCCCGCTTCGTATTAAAATTAGCCCCAAGAAGTCATTTCCATAAACTCCTCCCAACTGCGCTTGCGCAGTGTCTCCTGGTGGTGGTCGTGGGGGTCGTGGGCAATGAAGGCTGATGACTCCTCTTCGTCACCGCTAGTAACCCCTTGTTCTTGGGGAGACTCAGTTGCTCCTTGGCTCTTGTCCAAACTACAGGGTCGGTTTTGGCTGGTTCTCAAGGCAACTCCTCGGTTCTTATCAAGAACTTGTACAGTAGACAATAGTGAGCACAGTTTTAAGCAACATCTTCTCTACTAGGATCCCCTTTTCAATAAACATATCTGAAGCTCCTTAGATAAATTGTCAATAGGGAAGTGTTTCTATTGCAGAAGTAAAATGTAAGTTCCGATTTAGACATGGAGGGGAAGTTATCAATACACGTATAACTTCCTCTCTCCGAAAGGTTCGACTTGGCTTTACAAACATTACACTGAACCGTACTGCTGAACTAAGCCAGTTGTAAGCCTGTTTCTACTTCACAGGTGGGTGATCCATTCAGCTTATTAACATGTGGTGTTTCATAAAAGCATGACAAAAGTACCAGCTACTGCTGTGGGTTTAATTCTTTTCACCTGGGCTCTTAGTCCATGTGTCTTGTTAATGAGATAATAGTTCTTCTTTGCCTGTTCATGGAGTGTAATTGGACATGTGGAGCCACGATCTTTGTCAAACTTTTTTCAAAGATAATATAATGAGATAATAGTTCTTCTTTGCCTGTTCATGTAGTGTAATTGGACATGTGGATCTTTGTCAAACTTTTTTCAAAGATAATGTCACCATATACTGCCAATGCAGAGAAGGAAGAGAGAATGCCATACCTCATGTCACTGGATGAATTAGTTGTGTAGTCTGTATTGAAAATAATAGGATGTTTGTTCATCAGGAACTATGTATCCAGACTAAGATACGAGAAATACGGGAGAAAGAGCAGATTTTTTTTTTTTTTTCCCTTGGCCATGTATATTGTATTTGGCCTGATTTCAGTTTCAACTATTGTGTTTGTATCTGTCGTGTTCTACGAGAAATACGGGAGAAAGAGCAGATTTTTTTATTTTTTTTTTCCTTGGCCATGTATATTGTGTTTGGCCTGATTTCAGTTTCAACTATTGTGTTCGTATCTGTGGTGTTTGGGATCAGTAGGCGTATATTATGTAAAGCAAAGGAATACCTAGGTAACACAATCTATGAAAATTTATGTGGTCAGTGGCCCTTAATAGATACATAATTTCACTGGCAACAGCTGTAGATTTTATTCACATTATTTATGTTATCTTGTAAAGTGACATGATGATGGTGTCAGGAGGCTGCTATGCCTCTTCCTTCACTTTCAGGTTTTCATGCCAGTATCAAGAATAATACTTTCATTAGGTACTTTTTAAAAAATGCATCTTAAGAATGCCTCAAAAAATGGCATCTAGCAGAAACTTATTATCTTAGTCCGTCTAAGCACATTATTGAGAATAATATGCATTACTGAGAAATTGGAATAGCATTTACATGTAACTTGAAGTGGTTAAAATAAGTATATATTTTACGAGTTTGTAATTTCTTCCCTTTAATCTTTTAGCACAGTTTAAAATTAGTAACATTTTGCCAGTAAATGAGCATTAATGAAATAAATGGAAAAATCTGGATAAATGCAGCGTAATGCAGAAGAGTCCACCATCTCTGCAAAGACTGCTGACTCCAGCACTTGTGTGATGCCGGCGAACCAAGGAACCAGCCAGAGCCACGTGTGCGGCGGTGCTGGCTGTGCATGAGATCAGCTGGGATTCAGTACAGCCTGAGCTAGTAAGGCAGTGATAAATCCAACTTACAGACAGTGGTACATAGTTTGGACAAAAACCAGTGAAGTAGACCCGGCTGGTCTGCTGTGCTGTCACATGCTTTGGCAACCCAGGTAAACCAGCTGGCTAAATTAATAGCAACTGCATCCTCCCATCGCTACTCTGAAAGCAAAACTGAGATTTAAGTGAAGAATGGCTCTTTCTTTATATTTGTCTAAAGACTGGAGGCTAAGATTTGGAATGTGCATCTGTTATTAGAGCAGTGTATGTTGAATTTCATTGTCTTCATAAAGAAGTTCACCATTTCTCTTATTCAAATAATGAGGTTTTTTCACTGATATGAGTAAGGAGACTTTGGAAACAATAGAAACCTGATGGTCTACAGGAATTGTAGAATTGTGAAATAATGACTAGGTTATTGAAGAAGTCGTCTGCTCTAGAAAACAAAGTGCTGGTTTGGGACACAGGAAACCTAGGTTTAACTTTTTGGCTCTCTTCATAATTTGTTGGGATGATACTGAATAGGTTGCCATCTCTTATGAGCATTGACATCCTTATTAGGAAAACATAATGATTCCTTTAGTAAAATAACTGGAGATCTGTTGCTATGGAACACTAACAATTGTTACAGATATGTTTCCATGTATGTTAATAACACTTCTGTGAGGTAGGATGAAATGTTCTAGATGTTTATCAGAGTACAAGACAAGGAGCTTAATTAAAATTCCTTTAAGTAACCACACATACTATTTCCAATCTTTGGGAATTTTTCATATTGTCAGTTGGACATCCAAGCCTGTTCTGCAACAAGTATCACAGGAAACTTAAAGTACCTGTGGTGTTAACATATGCTGCAAAAATAACAATAAAAAGCTTAATCATTAAATGTAAGCTGTGTAAAATGATTTACTACCTTAGCAATGAACTTAAAAATAGCAACCAAGAATATGATCTGCTTGATGAAAACTATGGAGGCCCTCTCAAAAGTGTGTTGCGTATCCTTGTGTTATAGTTGGATACCTTAATTAAAATAAGTAAAGTAATTCTAGATGTATTTTCAGGGATCTTGAAAGAGGGGGAGATACCTGATGAGGGTTTTGCTTCAGTCTGACCATTCCAACTTCCTGAGAAACAGCAGTAACTGAAAGCAAATTTCTGTTAAGGGAAAAGACGTGAAAAACATAGAAAGTACTGTTTAAAGAACATACGATGTGTCAACACTCGGCTAAGTGTAAAGTAGTACCAAAAGAAGTGTATGAAAGCTAAAAATCATCATTTACTATTAGCCGTGAAGCAAAATGCACTCATGAAGTGTTCACAGGCTGCGGAGCGTTTGTTACCTTTTGGTACCTGCTTTGTATGTTTGAATAGCGAATAATCTTGTTGGTAAATAGGACACTACTTACATCCTCTAATACTCGATGCGTTTGGGCTATACCGAGAGAAGCGGGATGATAAAAATAGCATTCTTTAATATCAACTTGGGTATTAGGTAACCTTTCCCAGTTCTGGACGCTTGTGTTTAACGTGAACCAACTTTGTTTCTAATTTAGCATACATCAGGGCGTATTGCCCTTTGACCTAGGAGTATGTTGTCTGTCTAATTATTCTTTGTATTGTTTTACTGTTCCTTGGAACTATCCAAACAATTTGGTGTGGCCCTAGCAACCAAACAATACTGTTTAACAGAGATTCCCTACGGCACTTGCTCCCAAGCTCCCAGATTTCCCACGTAGCGCTGGCTCACATCAGAGCAAACAAACAGGATATTGTTTCAAGTGAATAACATTCAGTGTTTTCAAGGGATTTATGAAAGTAGTTTTTTGTTTTTGAACTGTTGTGAGTGGTATGATTTTTTTTGGTTCCACATTTCATCTGGAGTTCTGTAGAATGGTCCATGTTTTGAAGCTTCAAAACAATGTTTGAAACTTAAATTTTTGCTGGCAGCTAAGAGCAGAGAATGGCTTATGCTTTGATGGCAAAGAATAGCAGAAAGGAATTACTTAATCCTGTCCTGTAATGAGATTTTTTTTCCATTAAATATGCTATTTAAAATCCATGTAGACCCTTCTTACAGTGTTATCGATTGCAAGTTTATGAGTAAATGAATCCCACTGAACATAATTATAGCAGATAATAATGTTTGACCTAGTTAAGGAATCCGGTAATAGATTTTGAATTTTCTTTAAGGAACTACTATATAGCTTCTTACTAAACACAGTCCCTCCCCTTTTTCCCTCCTATGTGGGTTTTTTTCTGTGTGTGCTTAATGGCAGATAAAACCACGCACATTGTCATATACAAGGCAAGAGTTGTTAACGCTGACATGAATTAGTCCTCAGCAGGTTCATAGATGAAAGCAAATCCTAGTCGTTTATTCTGCTTTTTGAATATGCTGGCATTTCAGCAAAACTAAGATATTTGTAATCCTCTCATGGCAGTCTTTATAATTGCTTCAGTTTGACATTTTCCCCTTGGTTTTTTGGGAGGGTTTATTACCAACTGAAGAGTTTGCACACATCACCACAGAGATTAGTAACATGTGCGACCATGGGGTAGCCTTAACTCTGCTTTGCTGCTGGAAGAGTGAAAAGGCAAGTGCTGTCCCTGCACTGACTCTCCTCTTTGTGCTGGCCCCAAGCATTATGTACGGTCATGTGGCCAGCAAATTGGACAACTGATTGTGTCAAAATTAACCTGGGGAAAAAAATTAATACGTATGCTGCTTTTCCAGTTCAGTTCACGCAGCTGCACATTTGTGTTTGCTTGCACAGGCGGAGAATGGTACAGGGAAGGAGACAGCTGGCTGGGAGGGATTGCATCCTTTGACAGCGCTGCAGCTGAAGCCATCTGAAGGGGGCTGTGTGAAACTGTAGCCAAGGAGCGGGGTCCCTGGCATTACAGGCTGATGTAAGGCAGTCCTGGTACCACATTCCCCTGGCTTCATGGTCATGCCCTCTGCCTGGCATTGAAATTTTCTGCAACGCTTCTGGGAGCTGGTCTGGTTGTAGTCCAGTCCAGTTGCTTCTTTTTTTTCTTGCTAGGGTTGGATTTTTGTCCAGTTTACCCATTTTGAGTTGATTTCCTATGTTGTTGCATGAGTCTGGGGGGAGCATTTGCCTGCAGTATGCCAGCATTTAGATCAGCCTTGGGGTTTCATTCTTAGTGAGAGAAGCTGTCTTGTAGCTTTGAAAGTTAACAGACTAGGACGGTCTCTTACTGAGGATTAGTTTTCCCCATTCTTGAATGACATGGGCCTTCTAAGGCAATCTTTTGAAAACTGGAGACAGAAATGTGTTGTGTAAACACGCTATTAAGACTTGTCTACATAAAGCAAATCTAAATGTAGTTCTGGGTTAAGGAGCACATTAGTCCTTCTCAGTTTCCCTATAGAGAGACAAGAGCTGGCTGAGTACCAGCTTCTCATTACTCAGGAGCTTGGACTGGACCGGAGCTGTGGCATGTTCCCATAAATCCTTAGTCCTGATAACATGGGGATTGTGGCACACTCCAGTAGGTAAGTCTAGAAGGAGCCAAAGCAGCTGCTTTGCTAAATTTCTTCTGACGCAACACAGCTAATGATGTTCAAAAGGAGATTTAAACTTCTCATTTCTTTCCAGTCTGCTAGCTTCAGTAAGTGATTTAGAATAATAGAATCCAGTTTGTCTGTTGAGTGGAACAAAGCTTTAGCTTTCTTAGAAACTCTATGTAGGATAGAAGCAGCTGTTTACTTAGCAATGTGTGGTATCTGTTAGGAGACCTTAGGTAATTCATTTTTTTATCTTGTTCATCTGCAGGTGGATATGAGAGTTGTTCAAAATCTGTGTGTAGCAGCATTTTTCTGTTTTGTCAATCTTGGTGTTTCTGTTTGTTACCTACTGTGGCTAGCAAGGATATAGTCCTTCTTTTCGCATCTTCTCTCCTCAAGCCCCTCTGTGCTATCGTCCTTGACACATAAAGCATCTCTCTCATTTCCTGGGCTGCCTTTGGAAGCATCAGGGCTTAAGAGTGACAAGAGCATGGATACTGGAGAATGTAGACATTGTAAAGAAATGAAATCTTTTTTAAAGCACCTGACACGTTTATGCTTCTGTACCGAGGGACAAGCCAATCATTAGATACAGGATAAGAAAGAATTTTTCTTTCAAGTCTGGTATTTTGGGTTGTTACCTTTCTTTGCAGCATGCACTTTGTCTGTTTCCTCACACTTTTATGCACTTTCATGTAGCGAACTTTCACCATAGGGATCTAGAACATGGCAGTATCTTTGGTCTCCCACTGCCTGCACTGTGTGGCACATGCTCTTCTGTGCCTTTTAGGGCCTCTGTTACCGAGATCAGAGTGCTGGATCAAAGCATTAGAGGATGTTCAGAAATGCTTTATGGCATGTGGTGTGCATGCGTGTCATTCTGGTGTTGCCCCTGGTTGCTGGGAACTCAGCTCTGTGACCTTGACAAATCCTTCCAGCCTCCTTCCAGCCTTGAAGACTGCATACTGCAATTTACGTACAGGAAAAAATAAGCATTACTCCAACTAAACAGCAAGTTTGTACAAAAAATACCTAGGGGAAAAAGCATAGGTCATATGTAGTCCTCCCAACGTTATGCAAGGTAGCCTTCCATTTTGATTAGAGGCTAAGGTAGTTGTGGCTGTTCTGTTTTCATTCATTCTGAAATGTTGTTCATTTCAGTAATATGTTTGATAAATGAAAACTTTCTGTGAAAGTTGAGGAAGTCTGAGTTATGTAAAATGCAGCTTTCTGAAGTGATAGAAGAAATTATGAACGGCTGAGACTCAGACTTTGGAAGATGCAAAGTGAAGTACCAAAGGTTTGGTCTCCATGGCAACCAGTATATTCATGAATGAGTTGAACATTGAAAAAAATGTTTGAGTAAAAATTGGGGATAATATTTAATCAATAGGAATTGCACATGTACAAGTTCCTCAAAACTGGCCAAGTGCATCTCCTCACACTTTAACTGCAAAAGCATTAAGGAAGCTTACTTGAACAAATCACGATATGTAATACAATAAAATAGACTGAGACCAGGCTCCTCTTATATAACTGTCTTAGGAAAATAAAATCTTAATAGGTAAGAATTCTTAATATCAATTCCTAATACCAATAAAAAAATAATGTCTGCAATTGTGGAATACACTAGAGAAGTATCAGACCTTTCTGAGTAGATCTGTGGCATCATTAGAGATGTCAATAGTTATTTTGATTTATAGTGTGCAAGACCAGAATTCTATTTATTTACTCTAATTGTTATGTGTGTGTTAAACTCATGTACGAGTGAGTTCTGATTCCTGATTTTCTGTATTGCAATTCACACTGGGTGGCAGCTGTGATAATAAAGAAATGGTTTTGAGTGCTTAAGGAAAAAAAAAATTAAAGGCAGATAAATATATCTAAACTTAGTATATGACAATTTCAGTATGATAGTGAAAGCCCTAATCCTTAAGAGAGGGAGACTAATATATCCAGCATTATTCATATTGATCAATTAGTTAATATTTCTAATAAGGAACAAGTCTTTCAGATTTGTGACTAGAGAGTAGAGAAAAACAGTTAGCATGACATGTCTAGAAAGGGTTTGCGTTCTTGTTAAAAGAATCAGCTTACTGACAAAAAGTGCCAAGAGGTGCCAAGGACATATTTTTCTTGAAGATATTTGGACACCAAGTAGAAACTTGAACTTCATAGACTATTTCTAAAAATTGTATCGAGCAGATGCCTTTCACAGTATAGGGAGATAAGCTTTTAAATGGAACCTTTTGATTTTTGGTCATGCTGAAGATACCAGCTATTAAAAACTCTGAACTCTATAATGATCATCATACAGTTGTGTTCAGAGGGAAAGTAAAGAAGTGACAGGTACTGTGTTTAGAAGCTCTGCTTTACCGTTCTTCATTTTTCTTTTTTTCCACAGCCTCTACACCACCCAGCAGAGTAAATAAACGCAGAGTTTCTCCAAGTGTTGTTTCCACCTGGGAAAAGAGAGGCATCATCATGTCTAACATTACTATTGATCCAGATGTCAAACCTGGCGAGTATGTCATCAAAAGCCTCTTTGCTGAATTTGCTGTTCAAGCTGAAAAGAAAATTGAAGTTGTAATGGCTGAACCTTTGGTGAGTCCTTTTTTTTCATAGTATCCCTTTAAATGGTCCTGCTTTTTTTGTAAAATAGGCTGATTTATCATATGCCTGGTTACTGAAAAAAACATCCCCAGAGACTGTTGACTTTTCAAAGGGATTACTTCAAGAATAAATAGGCATCTGCAAACAGGGTTGATACCTGGATTATGTTTTATTGACTTCCGTTAAAACTGTAATGTAGTGGTTACTGGAAATAAGACCTCTTAGTATTCATAAGTTCTGTCAAATCACAAAAGGAAATTGTGGCAACAAAAAATGTTCCTTCATTAACACTGCAAAGTGTTTTCTGCTGATGTTTCTTTGAAATAATACTTTGACAATATACTTTCAAGAAAAGATGTATTTAGTTTGTTTTCCCAAGTAATGACACTAACACCTGGAATAATATAGAAGCCCGTACACATTGCAGGTTAGGCAAAATGCAAAATTCTGTTGGTGTTCCAGACCTCATGATCTTGAAATAAATGGATTTTTTTTAAACTTGGAAATTCCACTCAGTTGTGAGTTGTGGATTTCTTTTTTTTGGTAGGTTGTTTGAGCTATGAGTTAGTATTAGTACTCCTTTAAGGTGTGGGGTTTGGGGTTTTTTTACACAAGTGAGTTACCATCCTGATGTTCTATGAGAAATGCAAATGCACCCTCCAGTCTCAACACATGACCTAGTGGCAGGTAATCATGACTTTTCTATGCCCAAGGCATGATGTCAAGATTATGCTATATTATGGGCATGCTATCAAGTAAACTGTTGTTCTAGGTGTCCCATTTCCTCCAAATAGCTGTAAAAGCTATAAAAATAAGTTTATCCATACCATATTGTCCTGCCTGGTTTCCTACATGCCTCTCAAAGCTTACAAGAAACAGAAGAGATGCACACCTTTGTTACAAATTTGCTGCAATCGCATAGTCGTCCTGTGTACACAAGATGCAACACAGATGCTCGTGGAAGAGCAATATATGACTACGTAGAATGAACTTTACAGTAAGCTGTGTTTAACTTGTTGAACTGAGCATATGGTGGCAGTCTTAATTCAGATGTTTCTCTTCCTTCTAACCATCATACTTCAGCAGTTCCTAAAAGAATTTGTTTGTTCCTTCATTCACTGGTCACCCCTCTGAGAAAGTAGGCCTGATCTTGGTGTTGGAAGGACACGTGCTTGAGTCTCCATTTCTCCTTTGTATGTCAACACCTGCTGCCACCCACTGCATGCCAGCTCCTTTCACTGTCTCTTCCTCTTACTGCTGTTCTCTCCCTAATATTTACCTACTTGCTTTTGCATAGGGGTGCTTCTTTCTGCTCCTTTCTTCTTCTTAGAGTATAATGTACAGACGGAATTGACAGAAATCCTTGCATTATAGCTACAGCACAATAAGATGTTTTCCACGTTTTTCAGCCGGGAATGCTCCCTGCAACATACACTTAATATTTATTTCTAAATAGATGCAATTATTTTGTTTGAATGCAATTTAAAGTTTTATTAGTTCCTTACATGTATGCAGGGAGCTGAAATCTCTGCAATATCATCTCTTGGACAAAATAGGTCAAGGACATAAAATAGATTTGACACGTGATGAATTTGAGTGTTGAAATCTTCAAGTTCTTTTAGTTGCAGGCAAAAGGTAAAATAATTTGAAATGATAACTAGAAAGTCAACTAAATTGAAAGGCCTCTGTTTGCAACTTCTGCTTGCAGAAGTGTTAGTTATTGCTGTGAATGACCCTATTATAGAAAAAGGCACATGTGAGCACTTGGACATCAGTTTTGAAACTGTGGGGAAAATGTTACAAGCAGCAGTCCAAAAGAACACAAAAGGGAGCTAAACATGTTCTGTGGTGTCGCTGATTGGATCATCTTCAACTAAAAGCAGTAGATCAAAAGCTGAGGAAACAACTTTATACACACCTACTTAGGTATACGTTGTGTGTATATGTGTGTGTGTTCATGTACCAGGCAAGCCTACAACTTAAACATAACTTGTCTGTTTCCTTATAGGCATCCAAAAGAGTTAGGTATTCAGGAGAGTTTGATAAGAAAGCACAGAAGCATTTGTAGGAGAAGGGACACACAAATGGCAAAGGGTACGTGCTTAAGAAGTGAGAGGAGAGCTTTTGGGGGTGGCGATGCTGTGGCTGGAAAAGCAGGTAGCTCCACTCGGAGTGGTCTGCGTGCCTACTGCTGCGGATGCTGTTCCCTTGGCCCCTTTTTCCATTCATCTGCTAAACGTACAGGGAGGGTAGCGCCTGGCCAGAATGACATAGGCTGCCTGTGATTTAGATATGCCGAAGAGGGCTTTTCCTGTGGATGCAGCTAGTGTGGAGTTAAATCTCCTGACCAAAATGCTGGTAGCAAGGTAAATATAATAGCCCTGCAGCTCACTTGTGCTGCAAAACTTGTCCCTAAATCAGATAAAATAATTGCTCCGACAACAGTCCCAGGCATCTCCCTGCCATGCTGTTAACTGCTAAATGTTTTAAAATCTGTTAATCGTACAAAATTGAAACATCTCACCAGGTTCAAAGTTAGAAAACCCATTAAACTAATGAAATAATGCACTTTTCAAAGAAAAGTGATTCCCAGCTCTTTTTTCTGGTGAGGTTCTATGGTGATGGCATGATGGTCTGCATTAGTCAGGATCTTTTACTAAGATTCTGAAATTGTTATTATGTGTGTATACAGTATGCTTTGGGGTAAAATATGAAATGATAAATTAGTGGAGTAGTCATTTGTGAAAGTCTTTTTAACAATTCTGTCTGGGTTCATTTGCTAAATTAAATTCCTTTAAACAACATATTTTAATGCAGTCACATGTAAATTTGCACATATAGCCAACATTCCTTATTTTATACTAATGGGAAGGAAGGACTATATAGAAAATCAGCAATTTAAGAGGGGTGCTAGAAGCTGTGGAGAAGTGCAACAACCTGGGCCTGTGTAATACAAAGAGGTGAAATGGAGTCCTTGAGTGTCTGAATGAAATGAAGTGCTAAGGTACTGAAGTGGTTTTGGTTTTGTACATAGTATTCGATATAAATACTGAATATTCAGTTCTAGCATATGACATTTAAAAAGAAAGGTAAAAGGCTGAAGGGGCACAGCAATGGTGCTGACTGAGATTGGAGAAAAGGCTTTACAGGAAGAGAGGAAAGCCCTTTATTACTTTAGTGTGATTTGATTTTGTGGGATGACTGGGCTACAAATAATAAAGTTTATGTGGAGAATATATATAGTGTTACATAAATCTTTAATGTCTTAGATGAAGCCGGGCTGCTGGATGAAGCTGCTGGAGA
This sequence comes from Egretta garzetta, assembly GCF_000687185.1. NCBI lineage: Eukaryota > Metazoa > Chordata > Aves > Pelecaniformes > Ardeidae > Egretta > Egretta garzetta. The sequence goes on along the minus strand of NW_009260264.1, from coordinate 817,119 downwards.
GAATTTGGAGCCAGACCAACTAAAATTAGGAGCTAGACACTTTTTTAAAACTTAAAAGATAAACGTGTCAGCAGGAGAGCAAAAGTTAATTAAAAAAAAATTCCCAACTTTTAAAAAATAGCAGCTTCAGGTCAAGATGGCACCAGAGGGTGAGGGGATGGTACTGTTTGGCCAGATGAGTGTCATCTATGAGTAACTGACTTGTGATTTTCAAAAAGTAACTAAATGATTTCTCTGGCTGTGAATTTACTTAGGATACTCAGTGAGTAATGAAGTAGTTTCCTTCCACTGATTTAATTAAGAGTTCTCTGCCCTGCAAATGTTTAAAATAAGTTTCAAGTAGTGAGTGTAACCACAGGAAGGAAGATCATCCTTTTAGTGGGTAAATTAAATTAAACTACCTTGTTTTTAAATCAATTCTTCTAAATCTTCTGTAGTATTATTTGGGGGTGCTGGTGGATGAAAAGCTGGACATGAGCCGGCAATGTGCGCTGGCAGCCCAGAAGGCCAACCGTACTCTGGGCTGCACTGGGAGAAGCGTGGCCAGCAGGTCGAGGGAGGTGATTCTGCCCCTCTACTCTGCTCTGGTGAGACCTCAGCTGGAGTGCTGCGTCCAGCTCTGGAGCCCTCAGCACAAGAAGGACATGGAAGTGTTGGAGTGGGTCCAGAGGAGGCCACAAAAATGATCCGAGGGCTGGAGCACTTCTCCTATGAGGACAGTCTGAAAGAGTTGGGCTTGTTCAGCCTGGAAAAAAGAAGGCTGTGGGGAGACCTGATTACGGCCTTTCAATACCTAAAGGGGGCCTATAGGAAAGATGGGGAAAATCTTTTTAGTAGGGCCAGCTGTGACAGGACAAGGGGTAATGGTTTTAAACTAAACCAGGGTAGGTTTAGACTAGATATAAGGA
>NW_009260264.1:798388-816131 GCF_000687185.1 Egretta garzetta | reverse complement strand
AACATTCAAGGCCAGGTTGGATGGGGCTCTGAGCAACCTGATCTAGTTAGCGGTGTCCCTGCTGACTGCAGGGGGGTTGGACTAGATGACCTCTAGGGGTCCCTTCCAACCCTAAACATTCTATGATTCTATGATTATATAGTTTTAAAGGGAAAGGGCTCAGACACAATTTATTGTAGCTTAAAATACTTTCCTCAGCTGAGTAAGGATGACTGTGAGGCGTGATACCAGCCTTCCCAAAATGTCAAACAAACTACCAGTGAAAAAGATTAGTGATAAATTCAGTTACCTTGTATTTTTTCAGGCAGTATGTAAGTATAGGTGGTTAGAATTTAAGCAGAGACAGTTTAACATGGTGCCACCGAGTTCCATGCTATTAACTAGGTAAGCTGCTAACTTAAAAAATGGCAGTTCAGTCTCACGTCTAAGTCAAAACCAGCTTGAGTATTTCATCGATGTTGGCAACATGCTTATGTTATGCCGTCATAGAGCAACTAAGCATTGCTCAGACTAGTACTGTATGCTTTTGCAAGTCTTGCCTAGGTGCTTTCAAAAAGCTTGTTTGAAACCTGCAAAAGTTATCACACTGTGCTTCTTCAGCAGAGTTTCTCATATGCTGCTCTGACACTGGGGCAAGGATTTGGGCACTGTCCAGTGCTTGGGCTAAGGGAGGCAAGACAGTATTGCTCGTCTGGTTTCTTACCTTTGCAGCTTGAAAGACAGAATTGGGTTTGCTAGTTTTGCTCTGTTCACCTGAGCCGCCCTGCTGGAGTGTGCTAGCCACTGGAGGACGGTGCCGATGAATACTGGAGAGGAGCCAACGGGTGGTACCTTTTTCCACCGGCGCAGTTGTTTGCACAGCACACGCACGTCTGCCTACATCCTGATCTCTGCTGCCTGCCATATGTTGACATTTCTGCTTGACACAATGGATGCAAACTGCTCTTTGGTTAATTCAATAGTGGTTTGGTTTTTTTTTTAATTTTTTCATTTAACTTGTAAAAGATAATTGTAGACCTATTATTTCCATTTTTCTCTGAACTTCAGGAAGCCAGGAAAATAAATCATAAATTATTAATTCACTGAAAGTTTCCAGACCTTTACTTTGTGCTGTTGGATAGATTTTTGCAATTCATGTGAGACGACTGGGGCCGTGACAAAGCAGAGTTAGAAAAAGACATTGAAAGAAAATAAATTTTAAAGCCATACAAATAATTCAAAGGCCGTGATAAACCTGTGGCTGGGTTATAAAGAGTATTATTTGGTCATGTCACATTTGTGTGGTTGGTTAACCATGGTGATATTTACCTTTTAGCAGTTAAGATTTTTAATGCTGAGGAAAAATAATAGGGATGATTAAGAACTTGTAAGATCTTCATTCTTTCTGATACTAAAAATCTTAAAAGTCATATCAACATTTGATGTACAGAAGTGCCTCAATTAATATAGAATGTTGGGGGAAAAAACTAAACTTTCAGAATTATCTTAAAAATAGTTTGCTATTTATTGACATGGGTTTAGACTTTTTCATCTAAAGACTTAAAGATTATTTCAGTTCTCTTTGATTTCTTATAATTCTTCAGCTATTTCTGGTTTTAGATGCGTACAGTGGGTATAATAAACCCAGTGTTTGTTCACCTGTATAATAGTTTTATAGTACCGTGGTGGAAACATGGCATTTCAGGACATTGTATCATAAGGAGACTTAAGAAACCTGACTTTTTTTTTTTTTTTTTTAAACCATCTTCTTACAGGAAAGTCACTTCTCCATCTTCTCGGCAACTATTTTTCTAGTTATCTTCCTTCAGCTTATTCAGCAATATATGATGTTTATATAGGGTGGAACATTTCTCATGTTTCTGCTTTACAGATAAGATTACTATTATTTGTGCAGTTTATCTAAAAACATAGTGCAGATAACATGAATTCACCTATGGTACATGTTTCCTTATAAAAAAAGGAGAGGGAGGAATTAAAAGGGAATTCTGATTTGCAGGTGCTCTCTGGAGCTTTTAGTATCTGCTGCAGAATGTCAGTTCTCATAAAAGTATTTGAACAGGCTTAGCATGCAAAATTATATGAATTTGTAAGACTTAAAAAAGTGTTTATTTGCCAGTATCTGAAACCTTTCCCGCCTTGCTTTTGAATACACAGGGAAAGAACATTGGCTAATACATCAGTTAACAAACAAATAGAATTATTTCAGACTATTAAATGCCTTTTCCTGAAACCACTTTCTTTTTAAAAATATATTTTATTTAGGCAAATTGAAGTATACATAAATCATGGTGTTTTCTTAGACATATAAGTGGATTTCTTTGGATTATAGAAAGTGAAAAGGGTCTGACTTGTGAACTGGTACCCGTATTATTTCAAGTTATACTTTCAGAGTAGGCAAATGCTTTTTGCCTGGGCAACGTTGAATTCAAGTTTTGAGAGGCTGTAATAGTTGCCAGAGATTGTGTCCTTTTGAACAACAAATACAGCTCCACTCATAGCAGAAAATGCCAGAAATTGTCTCGTGTTTTCACGATTACGATTAGGACAAGCGAAAATAAGCTGCCAATTTGGATTTTGGACTTGGTACATGCAATCCCGATTTGTATCTGTTTAACGTGTAGCCTGTCTGTTGCAGCCTTGCCAGTGCTAAATTGCAAGCAATATTGACTTTCTAAATTTTTGTCAACAGCCCGACAGCAGGGGTGTTGTCTCTTACTTAACTACTGATTTTGTGTTAACTGAGTCACAACCTGTTGAGAGCAGTACTGGCTATCAGTACCGGTGACACCTCCTTTTACATCCCAGACTAGGCAAATTAACAGCTCTTCTAGCTTACTACTTGATTTAATTGACTCCATAAAAGCTCTTTGTTTGCTTACTTCAATCTAATGTGAGCTGTTAACTCCTTACCTTGAGTACTTTTTCTGCTTTCCTTGTGAAAAGGAAGGGAAAAGTAGTTTAAAATTTCTTTTAATTAGCAAGAAATTCTCTTCACATCATTATATATCTTACTGTTTTGTAGTATGCCCTTAAAGCTGTTCCTGTGGCACTTGGCTTACCGTAAATCATTGACCCTCAGAGCCAGGACATGGGACTTTGTCTTTTTGATTTTTGCTTCCTTTCCCCCTGCACCTTCCCCTTTTTCCCATTTTCTTTTTTTTTTACTTTCCAGGACACTAGCAAGAGACTATCAAAGTTGTATTTCTTTTAACTCTATGATTTGGTACTCTCAACAGTGACTAGTAAGAATTACTATTACATTACCTTCACAGTTCATAGAATCATTTAGGTTGGAAAAAGCCTTTAAGATCATCGAGTCCAACCTAACACTGCCAAGTCCACCACTAACCACGTCCTTAAGTGCCATGAGTGTTTCGTTTTCTTAATGCTTTAATTATCACTAAACTATTTTGTCAGGAATATAATTTAATTTTGCTTTTAACAGAGCAGTATGTCTTACGGTACTGGTAGCAATGAAATATTGTAATAATTAAATTCTAGAGGTATTGCATATTTTCTGTACCTTACAAAGTTATTTCAAATATAGAACAAGTTATTGTTGACATTCTCATTTTCCTGGACTAGGTTTTCTAGCTGGTTTTCGTTACAGTTCAGGGAAGGCGCAGATTGGAAATGCATTGAACAATTGTCTCTCCCTTTGTGTTGCATTTTAAAATTCATTCTTGTAGCTTACAGTAACTGCCTTATATGAACACGAATATGCTTGTTAATTCAGATGTGAATGGCTTTCCTTCTAAGTTACACTTGGCACCCACTGCCAGCTATCTCTGTTGAGCACACTTGCTGTAGGACCTGCTGTTAGGGAGAGGTGTTTGACATTTTCTATTTGCCAGTCTTTAATGTTATTACTATTAAGCTACCAAATTAATTTTACATCTGTATTCTTCACATCTTCAGCTCTAGCTGAAAAATAATATAAATATTCACATTAAAAGTTCTTTCTTTGTTTTGTAACGTAACTGAAAAAGGACTCTATCTTTGATAACAGTCGATCGCATTGTGAAAATAATGTTTTTTTGGTTTTTTTTTTTTTTTTTTTACAGGAAAAGCTCTTGTCCAGATCTCTTCAAAGAGGTGAAGATCTTCAGTTTGATCAGGTAGGAGATACATGCTTGAAGGCAGGTTTTATTGGATTAAGGTGGCCTCTGTTTTTGCAGCATAGTGGTTTCACTGTTGTAATGACTTGGAACATCCACATCTGAATCAGCGTCAGAAGTTTTTAGACCTTGAATGTTAGTTAGACTTCATTTTCCTTTGTAGATTATGACAGTAAGAAACTGCTAGGATAGATTAATTATTTAAAGGTGGCAATGAAATCTGGTGTAGGAAAGATGCTGAAAAATGATTGGACAAAAAGACTTAATTTATTTTTATTCCTGTTAACAGGCTTTGTGTAACCTCAGCCCGTATCACTTATTGTTACTACTTCAGAGAGTCAGAGTGGAATGGTTCCCTTGTGGTGACAGGAATTGTGAATTTTGATAGGGAATTTTGATCATTGTTTGGCAAAAGGAATTAAGGTGGTTTATCTCTGTTCATTGCTGGGTGTAGGAAACCCATATTAAGATCAGTTCTCCAGCAGTGCAGAAGACTGCAGAGTAAAAAGAAACTGGCGTATGGGAGAGAGGAGGATCCAGAGTGCACGGCCACAGCATCCAGTGACACAGCATAGAAGCTAGCCCTGTCACTGGGCCAGCTTTGTTCATCCAGAGGTCATTACGGAGTTAAGAATCTGAGTCTAAAAAGTGGCTTTAGCTATGCTGATATGGTGTCGGAGCTAGTAAGTGGTGTACTTCTCGAATAAAAAGAGCATGATTGAAAGACAGGAGGCACTCTGGGAGTAAGAAGGCATCTAGTTAACACTCATTCTCTCAGCTCAGTAAGTGGTGAGAAGTGGGATGGAGGAGGAAGGTGTGTAGTGTTGCCTGTCCCTATCATGAAAAAGTAAGATAGCTGTTTAATGGGATTATAAATTGTTTCTGTTGGAAGCATAACAAGGCAAAGAGCGCTGCTGTTAGATCCAAGTGTGCAAAATTGATAGGTTTTAGTTTTCAAAGAGTACAATTCTTTTATTTGTCATTGAGTTTTTAATTGGAACAAAATTGTAAATTTAGCTGAGAGAGATGAAACTTTGGAAAATTAGAAGGAAATTTTTATGTTGATACACTTCTAAACTGTTCAAATTTTTAGCTTTTTAGTACCAGTGCTTTCTCTTTATCATTCCCAGCACATCAAGAAGCTACCGGAGAGGAATTTTTTTATAGAGCATATATTGCATTTCTTAAAATATTTTTGCTTGTACAGCTTGAAACTGAAATAGCTTGTATTTTTCTTCTTTTGTTTGTTGTAGGAATCATACTTGGCAATTTCCTACTCTTGTCCTAAGACACCAAAACTTCATGATCACACAGAAGTGTATCTTGTCCATCTCAGTGATGTTGCTGAAAGCAGATGTGTCTCTGAGGTTCAGGCTTGTTTGGGACTAGGCATAACTTGAGCAATGTTTTCAGAACCAGGATCTTAGCCGTAGCTGGAATTTGGGCTCTAGCATCTTCCTATAATTTTGCATCTCTCTCTCCTTACTTCTCAATGTGCTGTTGGGTATGTTAAGAGCAGCAATTAATTAGCAATGTGTTACGGCCTTTAAGACTGGAGCACACTTTGCTGTTTCGGTCTGAGTAATTTAACTATACATCATGATAACTAGTCCAGCCCCGTCCTCTTGGGCATTACAGGATCTCTCTTTGTCTGGATTGCTGCTTTCAGCCTAGGCATAATTTAATGCTAAAATAAAAGGGGTTTATTTTTTCATTTTTATGTAAGATGATCTTGAATTTAGTATCCAAGCAGTATGGTAATTATTTTAAATAAAAAGAATAAGCATATAGCACATGTTCTGCTTAGCAGCTATGTAACACAAGCAAAGATTTCACCTTCCTGATAATTCCCATGCCTTTTCATTAAAATATTAAGGGTGTAAAACTTGCCAGAAAATAAATAATTATAATTTAAAAGTGATGTTTCATTTCAAGAGAAAAATGCTTTATAATGCCGGTAGTTTCTGGGTTTAGTGCTTTACCAATGGCAATTTTTTTAATGCATGTGGTACAGCTTTTTTCTGTGGAAGATGATGTAAATTGCCCAATGGCTGGAACGTTTATGAGTGGTAGTAGTGTTAATGTACTGTGTAAACTTGCAGGAAAACCTAAAGAAGACATTTAGTAAAGCTGAAAATGCAGCTTTCTTCTTTTTATTCTACTAATAAACCCATCAGTTCAGAAGAAGGGCAGAGTATAAGTGCTTTGTTAGGGGCATTTTGACACTTACATGTCAGCTTCACCTGTTTCTGTCCTGTCGTGCGTGTAGTTGCTGTATGAACGTAGCTCTCTGCAACATACTGGATATATTTATTTTTAGAGAAAGATAAATTAATGCATTTCCTCAGTGTTTAGGTTATTTGGGGTACGGAAATCGACAGTGCCTCAAATTTCATCATAATTTTTCTTTTCCTTTTCTCCTCTTCCTCTTCACCAGTTTTCACTATTTTTTTTTTTTTTTTACAAGGAGGTTTGTCAGACCTTTGCCACATCAGAAAATTCTCTTGAGCAACATTTTGATTTGTACATGTTCTATCTCATTATGCACTGCTTCATTTCAGATCACAGTATAACTTCACAGGGGTGAAATTGAGCTGTTTTTACTTTCCATTTCTAGAAGTCTGATGTTATCTTGGTTGGTTGATTGGGTATTTATTTTGTAAGGATATCGAAGCACAAGGAACAAGCTTACAACACGCTTGGTTTCCAAAGCAAGTCATAAAGATTTCAACATATATTAGTATAAGAATGAAGCTATTCTCAAAATTTAGCACTTGTTCCAAAATGCAAGGCATTATAGCAGGCCTACACAGTATTTCTAGCTTCTGTTTCATTCCTGTGTTTAAAGTACTTGATATGTTTTTGTGTTGCCTGCAATAACTGCCTTCATCTTTTCATGCAGTTAGCTCAACGTGTGTGCCTCTCCTGCAGCAGGCATGCCTAGTTTTCCCACTGAATCCCTTGTTAGTGAGTGTCCTATGGATGGACACAGTAAGAGCACGGATTCACCAAGGGGAAATCATGCCTGACCAATCTGATAGCCTTCTATGATGGCATGACCGGCTGGGTAGACAAAGGGAGAGCGGTGCTTCTGTTTCATTCCTGTGTTTAAAGTACTTGATATGTTTTTGTGTTGCCTGCAATAACTGCCTTCATCTTTTCGTGCAGTTAGCTCAATGTGTGTGCCTCTCCTGCAGCAGGCATGCCTACTTTTCCCACTGAATCCCTTGTTAGTGAGTGTCCTATGGATGGACACAGTAAGAGTCCTATTGATAGACATAATAAGAAAAACATGATCTCATTATTCTAATAAAAATTTCATAGTGAAACCTAGTTCCTCTTCAGGTTTGAATATATGCAGTTTGTATTGTATACTGGGATGTAACATTTTATGAACTTGCAGAGTAAGAATATGATTTTCAGGAAGTTTCTCCACTTGCTTGTATAATTCAGGGATTTTTCGGAGAGTCAAGAATAGTACTTAATTCTAGCTGACTGGTTAACAAGCTGAGTAGAGTATTCAGATTGTTGAATAGAGATCCTTCTGATGTTTCCTTATGGTTAACCTGGCCCCATCCCTTCCCTAAACCTGAAAAACCACGATGCTTCAAATGAGGACAAAGAAACAATGGTATTGATGCTATCTTGGTTTTCCGGAATAGTGAATAATAGATAAGTTATCACATGAGGGTGGCTTCTATTGAAACTTCTTGTATGAAAGATGCAAGAGGTAATTAATATGTGGGATGAGTGAGCAATGTGGTAACTCTCCTTTTCCAGGCAGTGTTTTGGGAATGGGCTTGCTCCCTGCTGCCTCCTGGCAAGGAGTTTATAGCTGCTTTATGCTGTCTTCAGTCATTCTGCTCTCCAAGGCTGGCACTGATGAGCTCTGTTTAAGTTAAAGGAAGCCTCCGGAGTTTAAGTTTCTTATCATGTTAAGGTCTTCATTCTGTAATGGTTTCTGTTGCCACTGTTTCACAGATAAATTTACAATATGTGTTTTCTGAAAGAAAGTAGTAGACAGGGGAGCTACGCTGAAAGTAAATATAACTTGCGATCTAGACAGTCAAATGTCTTAAAAGTAGAGTAGAATATCTAAAAAGCAGTTATTTTTGTTTGCATAATGACCAAAGATGCATGTTTTGGAAGGTTTAGGAGGGTTATCTCTTATCTGTCATTTGTAACATAAAGGTACGTATACTTCAGAGATACATATGGCAACATTCAGGGACATCCTAAAATATCTGCTGTTTTATCAATGGTTTTATTTGGGTTATCTGAATAAATTTAGGATTCTGTGATCTCTGTGAGCTTTGGAACGCTTTGCTTAAATATCTCATAATAGTTGACTTAAAGTGTCGTATTTACAGTCATTGTCCTAGATGAAAATGATACATAAATTTGCCACTTTGTAAAATTATATGATATATAGTTTAGAATGTTAAATACAAATCTGGAAGACTTATTATAATTCTGGGATTTTTAGATTGCTTTATCATGCTAAACTATTTATCTTAATTTTTTTCAGTTGATAAGCTCTATGAGCTCAGTAGCAGAGCACTGTCTCCCCTCCTTACTACGCACCTTGTTTGACTGGTACAGGCGTCAAAATGGAACAGAAGATGAATCTTATGAATATAGACCTCGATCTAGCACAAAATCAAAGGGGTAAGAGTTCTCCTTGCAAAAGTCGGTTTGATTTTTGTGTGCTTTCTGGTAAGAAAATGTGTGCTTTGTACTGTTTTTGACAAGTATTTTATATTTGGATGTGTCATTACCTAAATCTGTGTAGAAAGAGCATGGGCTTCTTTGAGGTAGTGTATTTAACTTGCGTAGATGATATACATGAAGTGACTTAATGATTTGGGGGTTGATATATAGAAGGTAGTTGAACACTGGTAATTCCAAGCTAGTTTGTCCCCTTTTTGAATTGTTTGGTTGTTGGCAGGTCCTTTTAGAAGGGGGCAGGATGTCAGTGCTGCACAAAACCCCAAAGTCTTTCTAACTATCCATTTATATACATGTGCAACAATGATTGCATGAAAGACATGTATATCTGTTCTCTGTGATATTTGTGTTCAGTCTTGTGTATGATATGTGTGTTCTTGATTTCTTGTTTTAGGGATGACCAACAACGTGAAAGAGATTATCTACTTGAAAGGAGGGACTTAGCTGTAGATTTCATTTTTTGTTTAGTTTTAATAGAGGTTCTAAAACAGGTAAGCTCTTTTGCTTTGGTAAACTTTTTATCTTTTGCTTTTAATGTCAGTTTTGATCATCACCTTTAAATTTTTATATTAAAAACTGGAGCATATGTATGATGAGCATATGCAAGGCTGTAATTCTGCTCTCAGTTGCATAAAACCTTTGGCCTCTTCTGTCTTTTCTTTACATGCCTGCATTATCTCAGTTCACGTCTTGGATCCACTAAGCCAAAGCTGCTGATATACTGCAAAAAGCAAAATTGTAAAAAAATAACGTTTTTTTGTGTTCAGTGCCTTTTGTCTGCTTAAACGTTTTTGAAATACAATGTGAAATCATTGAATGATAAGATTAAAATATCACTTTTTCAAAAAAATTAGGAAGGGTATGTAATTTTGCTTTGCCTTATAATGTAGTGCTAGATGACCTTACATGCACAATTTCTGTTAATATAAAATTCGGGTTGGTATAAGGATAAGAGGATAGAGTTTGGCTTCAAGTAGCAGCATTTTTTTCTTCTACTGTAAGAAGGGGTCTGAAACATGAAGCAGATGAGCAAATTTCATTTTTCAAATGCTTAAGTAGTTTATGTCTTTTATGTATAGGGACATGAAAATTAAGTGACTTTCTGTCACTAAGCAAGGACTATGGTTTAGTTTGCAAATAATTTGTAGGAGGTTTATGCAGTTGTGTATGGAGTGTTTGTGATATAGGTAAAAAAGAAAACAGTAAAACAAAAGAGCTGCCTATCCTTCTCTTGAGACACTGACAAATCATCCAAAGTGATATTCCTATACTGCATGCACAGAGATGCAGAGAATAGTATTAAAGCCATCAAACTCTTATGTGTTAGTGTTTTACTGAAAATCTTTAGTTCATGCTCTCTTCCTGCCTAAGTTGTCTATCAGTGGTAAAGAAAAAGGGAAATGGAATAGATTGTTTAGGATTGCAGTGTTGTATGGGTAGCTTCCGTATTTTGAACTGGTACTAGTTTTTCTGTTAAGTAGAATATGTGTTGCCAGTGATTCGGATGTCAGGAGAGGTGCCGAAGTTTTGATCTTGAAGCGAGTCTGTGGTCTTTTAAACCTGAAAAAAGTGGTGATGTCAAAGAGAACCTCAGTAAAAAAGGGCCTTCTAATCAATGCTTTGTTGTAGTTTCTCACCAAATTGTTACTGCTAGGAAGATTTTTAGATGTTTTGTCTGTTTTCATCTGCAGAAAGTCTAAAATGGAGACGATCATATCTTTTTGCATTCTTATTTTTTTGGTTTTGTCTTCCTTTATAACAAGATGAATTGCATTTCAAGGTTAAATCTGTAATAGTAAAACCACACAAGGTAGAAAGTGTGGAAAGATGCATAGGTAACCTAGTCTGATAAATTTTGGTGACAAATTCATAGTGTTTACATTACTGTTGTTTATTTTATTATGAATTTAATCCCTAAAAGCCAGTATTGCAAATAATTTAAGAGAATACAGGTCAATACCGGTTGTGTAAATGTTCATATGTTGCAGAATTGACTTGATATTGTATGCCAACAAATGATGTGTCCTTTGGCAGTAGTGGGAGAGATTTCTACTGGGCATTTCACAGTACTGTTTATTTACATACATGCATAGTTACATACGTATAAATGATATCTGCATTTCAGATACCTGTTCATCCAGTGCCAGATCCTTTAGTACATGAAGTTCTAAACTTGGCTTTTAAGCACTTTAAACATAAGGAAGGGTAAGTTTCACTTGTGTACTTGAAAATATTTTCTGTGTATTACCAGCCTGTGCTTGATTGTTGTCGTTGTTCTCCTTTGCCTCACATGGAACATGTTGGTGATAATACTGTAAACAAACACTGATTGATATCTTTAAGTTGAAAACATACCTTGAAAGAACACAGCTGTGTTCAATATAACGCTCAATTTATTTTGCTTAGAATTTACAGGATGATTTGCATAGTGAGCCAGAGTAAGAAGAGTCCAAGTCTGGATAACTATAGTAAAATTCCTATGCAGAGTATGTCTCGTGTCTGCTCAGTGAAACAACATCTTTTTAAATGTCACCCATGCATTTTATGCTTGACTTTTCATTGGTTTTATGGTGATAATCTGCCTTGCTATGGAACAAACTTCTTGTTTGTAATGGAGAACACTCTTGGGGTTTACAAGAACAAAGTTGTATTTAACACCTTTTGTTTTCTCTTCAGGTATTCAGGAACCAACACTGGGAATGTGCATATTATTGCAGACTTATACGCAGAAGTGACAGGGGTTCTTGCTCAATCAAAGTAAGTTCAGTCTCTTGACTTTTCTTGTGTTTGGAGAAAAATTACTCTAGACTTAAAGACTATTTAAGATAGCAGTATGACCCAAGTAACTAATTCTTTAAGTGTCAAGTGTAGTCAGGTGTAGTCTGGCACGTCCATCTCATGTTCCAGCACAATAAATTTGAACAAATCGAGAAAAATTCTTCAGTACAATACTGAATTGCTTTGCTGTCAACTTATAGGTGCAGGGAAAGGAGGCCTAGTGTCAGTCAGTAGTTGTTGTTCAGTTAATGAGTGTATTCTAATGTGCTGATCGTCACAGGCACTCTTAAATGCCTAGATTTTACATATCGGGTTCATCTTGCTTGTGTTTCTTTTGCTGTAGGTGCTGTTATCGTTAACGGCCTAAAGAAATCTGTTCAAAATTATACGCATCATATAAAAGTAACTAACAATGCAAATAATTGCCATCTCTATCCCTTGTTCAGGTTTCAAGCTGTTAGGAAGAAGTTTGTCACTGAATTAAAGGAACTGCGACAAAAAGAACAGAGTCCTCATGTAGTACAAAGTATCATCAGTTTGATTATGGGAATGAAGTTTTTTCGAGTAAAGATGTATCCCGTGGAGGATTTTGAAGCATCATTTCAGTTCATGCAGGTAAATGAATATTACGGAAAACTGAAATGAGCATAATTTTAATTGTTTAAGTCATGAAGCTACAATGATGCTTGCTGTCATCAGTCGCTCACTCTACTTGTGTGTCGTCCTTCATCCTTTTCTTTTTAGTTCATAAGTTCTCAGAGGTATGAATCATTTGTTTCTCTGCAGCTCGTGAGTACCTAGCGTAATGAGAACCCGTTCTCCATTGTCTCAGTAATGTGGCAAACCTGTAATACATGGATTTATTCAAGACTAAATGAAAATGAGTAGCAGTCAAATAATTTTCTTTCTTTATGAAAGCAGAGGGTTAAAGAAAAAAAGTTACTCAATACATGTTTTTTTAACAACTGAGATGCCAAGAAACGCTTTTGTTTAAAAAACATTTCAGTTAATTTTCAGAGAGACTTAAAATCTTTTTGTTTGCTTCTCTAGATTGTGGATTAAAAGTTGTCTTAATTAATAACTTGCCCATTCCACAGTAACTGAAGTTATTGCAACTTGGTTGTAAATTTTCGTAGAGGTATTTAACAGCCATTGACATTTATTTCAATCCTGAAAAACCGAACATACACATAGGTGCTTTAGATGGTGTCCAGAGCAGTCAATTTGGTATAGTGGAGTATGCATACATGTGTATGGATTATTTATCTGTAAAATTTTCTTTGCATCAAAGTCACCTTGAAAATTAAAATGAGTATATAAAAATAAAATATTATTTTCTAATAATTTCAATAGAGATAAGCATTTATTTTCTAAAACGTCAGAATAGCTGTGCATATTTATATTCTGAGTACTCTATATTCTGAGTAGAAAGTAAATAGCTATCTGGTATTAAAAATATTCTTCTTTCAATTTCTTTTTAATTGCTGGGGGAAACAGGTTTTAAAGTTTCTAATCTTTTGTAAAGTTGCTATTGTCAAGGACTATAAGACTAACTTAAACACGTTGCATGTTTTAAATTCAAGCTGGCAATTAATGTGGTACTGCTAGTGGTTTTTATGGCATAATGACATTTGTCTTCTTTTTTCTGAATATTTTTCTAATACTTCCTTACTAAGGAATGTGCTCAGTACTTCCTGGAAGTAAAAGATAAAGATATAAAACATGCACTTGCTGGTTTGTTTGTGGAAATTCTCATCCCTGTGGCTGCTGTAAGTATTTTTTTTTCCCCATGCTATTCCTCTCAGTTTCAGTTAGGCTTAAAATTGCTTCCATTAATCCTCACAATATTACATTTTTACAGATTCAAGAAGCCTTAAGTTAAGTAGATTACAAGTACCTACCTAACCTTTTAAGGGGAAATGTGCCAGTGTGATTTCTGTATTAGCTAGTTTCTAGTCTTTTTTCAGAACTCTTAAAATTCTCTGTTTTCTAGACCCTTTTATCACCAGAGCGCTGTGGAATCTTATCTTTCTCTAAAAATTTGAAATTTCCTTGGTTTAATATTTGTTTACTCAAGCGCCCCATTGACTTTTCTTTATTAGTCAAAATCTGTTAAGTTCTTTCTAGAATAAACTGAGGTATGTAACGTTTTTACAGTCTGATAAGGGAGGGTGTGAACTCCTGCAGGAAAGAAGAATATAGGGTTTGGCTAATTAAATAAAAATTGTTCGTAGAGGTGAGTGTCCACTAGATGTAACCCTTCAGGTGGAAGAGTTTTAAATCTAAAGCTAGAAATTTTACTCAGCAGCCATGAACAAGAAAAAAACCTTGATATCATCACAGTGTTGCATGTACAGTGCCGGTAACGCTGCTTGTGAGAATGCTGCAGTCAGGACAGGTTCTCCCCCTTCTTCCCAGGCGGCTTTGCTCAGTTGTATAAAACTTGGTCAACAGGTCAACAAGAAGTTATCGCAGCTCAGTATACCTCAAGCTGGCCATTTGCCACAAGCCCAGAAAGTTTCATTGTAGTAAGATGGATACCCGCTGTGATTGTTGTCTAAAATGATAGTTGTATTAGCAAATGTTAGGCCATAGTGTGTTTGGCATGCTATCCAGAAAAATGGCAGGTCATGGTTCCATGTTATGACTGATAATAGGAGCATATCTTGCTATATATGGAGAGCTGGGACATATAGATCCCATTTTGTAGAACGGGATCTACAAAGACTAGCATGCCGGGTGGGGATCCCATCTAAGCAAGCCTGTAGGAGAAGAAAGATAAATATCTCTGAACCCTGCATTCTCTTTCAAGTGGTCTGCCTTGCCCTGAGCCATGGGGAAATGCTTCTCACCCTTCACTGTTTAAGAACCTTGGCTTTTTTTGGTTTTGTTTTTTTTAAATTAGAAAGGAGACAATCCCTTTTAAGGCTTGACCACAAAGAGGTGGTGTTAGTAGTAGCTGTTTGTTGACTGAAGTCCTGATCTTACCTGGGCATACTTACACTCTTCTAGAACATAATTTCTTGTGCTGTTAAAAAGTAAATGCATTTGTCATTTTGAACTCCATAGTTGCTCAGGGTGCATAGTTGGAGTAGGGGTGCATAGTGAAAGCACTGAGCATTTAGGTAAAGATGAATATTAACTTGCAAAATCATAATTTAAATATAGTGAAAACTGCACGTACAGTAATGAAGCAGAAGGAGCATTTGGGAGTTGGGACTATCGGGTGGTAACGGTGGAGGCATGCACACCGGCTGTGCAGAACGTGCGTGTTTTGCGGATTGCTTCCTACAAGCATAGCCTGAATCAGCACTTTAAACGGTTGGTGAGGAAGGCTTGATCCTTCCTTCTGACTCATTGAGTCTCTAATCATTTCATACAAATGGAGCTTCTTAAATAGAAGCGGAGAGCCCCATCCCAGATTGAGATGCAGTTGAGAGGGTTAGTCATTCTTATGGAAGATGTGAGATGCAAGTTTGAATCTTTTTTGAAGCAGATGAAGGAACTGAATCTAGATTTTTCTGTATCTTGGAAACAGAAAATTGCTGAAGCAAGGAAGCTATTAGTTTTTGGCACTGTGACTTCTTTACTGTCATTCTCTTGCTTAGTCTCTCAGGCATTTTAAAAAATATGACCTGACTTGGACCCTGCAGGTATGACAGATGACAGTGTATTTTACAGTGGGGAAGTTAAGGCTGATCTGTAAGCCCAAGGTTATATCCCAAGGCCACAGTGTCATGCTGCAAAAACTATTTTCTCATGTGGAGCTAGCGGGGTACTGATCATCTTATAGCTAAAGAATAGCAGAAGGTAAATAATTTGGGGGGATGTAGGAAGTGATTTAAAACATAACTACTTTCTCAATTCTTTCTGTTTGGATTTGTACACATTACAGAGATACTATACACTATTTCTTATGCTTCCCCATCATGAACGTTTTCAGAGTGTTCTTACCAAGGTGGACATGACATATCTTTTAACAACTTTGAATGATAAAAACTAATAAAAATTACCTTATATTTAAGGAAGTTAGGAGTAGAAAGGATATCTTCTGGAAAAAACAACCCCCTCTCCAACTTCCCACCCCCCAATTTGATAAATAAAGCAGAGACACAGTATAAAACAGTAGTTGAGAATAGTGTTTAAATGGATCATCACAGGTATCCAGAGAGAAGCACAAGAGACTTGTGGGGGTTTTGATGAAGCAGGTAGCTGGCTTTTTTGTGGAAGGAAGGCTATTCTGTATGCAAGGACAGAGTGGGTAAAAAAGGTGTAGGGCTCCATGTATCTGTTTCATTAATTCTGAAAGCTGAACAAAGACCACTTACATGGTTCATTGGCTGGCAGTCCTGTGTATCATTTCCTAAGTTTTCAGTTTTCAGTACTGGAGGACATAAAAGAAAAGGGGACCACTGAGGAGGGGAACAGTGAAAAAGTTATGGCTATTCCTTTTTTAAATGTATGAAATTATGCTTTTAAATAGTTTTATTGTAGTTTTTATTTGTTAGATGGTGGCAAATATTTTTTTTCTTTAAGTATGGAATACTGGCCACATTCTTAAAACAGTGGTTTTTTTAATGGATTTTGGGTTTGTTTGTTTGTTTTTAACTGTATGATTGTAGTGCATGACATGATTTCTTATGCTTCTGTTTATATTTCAGATAATTACATGTAAATACTTAACCTAATGTGAGATTTAACTTTGAATGTTCTTGAATTCATGGTCATCTTAATGTATGTGTAAATTGCCTTCTGTATAAACTTTTAAACCCATTACTTTGTGTATTTTTTTCAATAGGCTGTTAAAAATGAAGTGAATGTGCCATGTTTGAAAAATTTTGTGGAGATGCTTTATCAGACTACCTTTGAATTGAGTTCAAGAAAGAAGCATTCACTGGTATTTTAAAGAAATATTTCAACTTCTCCATTTTGCTCATCTTAGACTTTTAAGCTAGTACATTATATAAGAAAAGATACCAGGTGTATTAATTTATATCTTAACTCCCCAGTGGAATTGTAATTAAATTCACACTGTGTATGTGCATTTGCTCTAATTCTGATTTGTTTGTTTGTGCAAGATATGTGCTCTGTTATCTCACTTGTGAGACTGTCTTGAAATCAATGCTTGTTTTTGATTATTTTAGTAGGTTTTAGCACAGAGTTACTTAGCCTCATGTCTCTTCTAAACAGAACTTGCATTCAGGGAGTCTGTGTATTTAAATTACGCTTACAAGATGGAAGAAGATGGAAGTGTCAAAGACTTTTCCAGCAAAATAGCAGCCTGTTATTAGCCCTACTCTGCCTGTTTTCTTCTCTCCTGATACACTTTGTTGTTTTTTTTTTTCCCGTATTTTGTATCATCTCTTTCGGATATAAATATCTGTGGGGTTCTTTTTTTTTCCCCTAAGACGCATCTTAGCTTTTCCCCTAAAACTGCATCTTAGAAAGGATTTAAATCTCTCAATAATGCAGTATTTGGTAATTCTTCGTGACCATGGCAGCCATGTTTCAAGTTGATTTGCTTCACTTCGCTTGAAATGTAGAGCTAGATTTTGTATTACAATTGGCATATTCAGTAAATGCAAGTGAACTTAAAATTATTTATCCTCACTTTCATGTTAGGGATGAGCTTTACTTTCTGGTATTCTGAGCATATAAAGCATATGTCACTGTACATGGTTAAACTCTGTATGTAGGAATAACATAAAGTAGTTGATGTTATTGTTCACAATGCCATTTTATTTATGAAGTCAGAAACATTGTTACATCAAGATTACAATTTATCTATTCATCCCCATTCTTTAATTTTGCTTCATAACAAGATAATCTGCAGTCAGATTTGGTATTAATCACCATGATATATTCTGTTAAAGTATGTGGTGTTTAAACAAATCTCATGTTACTAAAGCAAAGCAAAGCCATACTAGCCTGCATATTCACAGACTTCATTAAATTGTGCTTCATTTCTTCCTAAAAAGCAGACCTTGAAGAGAAGTAACATTTCTGACAACCTAAAGTCTGCCTTGGCTTTTACTGAGTTGATGATGTTTTTCCTGAATATTATTCTTAGAGGCAGTTCCCTCTCCCTACATGTAGGACCCCATGAATTGAATCATTTC
>NW_009260264.1:756832-798378 GCF_000687185.1 Egretta garzetta | reverse complement strand
GAAAGAGTGAAGGGTGAGATCTGCTCACAGTCTTCGATTTGAGATCAGGCCTTGCTAGGGGTTGAGCTTCACCATGGTCCCACTGCCCCGGTCTTACACCATGAGCTCTTACAGCACATAGGTTATACCCAGGACACCATGCCTGGCATGCATGTCCTACTGCAGGGGAAGGGCTGCCATGCAATACTAAAACTGTAAGAATGAGAGACAAGAACCAACTGTGTGTCTCATTCTCAATGTACAAGACTTGGGAGGTCTGCAAAGAGCAATTTGATCAATTCTTTTTCCCCCCTACTCATAGGCTTTGTATCCATTGATCACCTGCCTGTTGTGTGTCAGTCAGAAACAGTTTTTTTTAAATAACTGGCACGTTTTCCTGCAGAACTGTTTGTCACATCTAAAGGTAAGAATCCTTTTCAATTCAGGAACTGTTGCAAATCAGTAGCATTTATTCCAATGTGTTCTCAGCATTCTCATGCCAAATAAATAATGAATATTTGGCTGTTTAAAAGGACACTGTGAAATTTCTTTTTTAAAAAAACTTAAATGTCTTAAGTCTCTGCTAGTATTAAATTTAATAGTAAGTTTTTGTGATACTATGTAATGGCCCCCTTGCGGACCATCCAGTTTATTGGGTAAAATCTGCAGAAGTGTGTGCTAATAAACGCTATTTATGCCAGAGAAAGCACAAACTTTAATTCTTCATGTGCAAATTATATGTGAGAAAATAAGTAGCTCATCTGCTCCTCTAAACAGAATGTATAATAAGTGCAAAATTTCTCTCCTTGTTCACTTACTGAAGGAATAGAGAATTAATTTTGAGTGTCCAGAAAAGAGACACATGTACAACTTGTGATACATACTTTCCAAATAAAAATTGCAGTGTCCCTTTAACTCATGGCTTCAGCTGATAGCATTGTAAACATGAGTTGACTGATAAAGAGATCAAGGTACTTAGAAATTAGGGATTTTCTTCAGTGACTTTCTTGTAGCATTAATTGTTGTACATGTTCTTTCCTTAATTTTGATTAACATAGATCATGATTTTGCCTAATGTATTGATTTTGATAATTTTAATAAACTCTTTGATCCACCTTCACAATATTCATTCTGGTTAAGTATGAGTGACAATTCCAAAGCTTATTAGTAAAATATGTAAACCAGCAGGAAGTCAAAAAGAAACACGTTTAGCTGCTTGGATTGTTTTTAAGGGTCATTTTGTTTTCATGACATCTTTCACACTTTTCTGTTGCTTGTTGGGTTTTTGTATATTTTTATCTAACATTGCAGTTCTTTTGCAATATTTGCTTTGATTTTTGTTTTGTTGTTTATTTTGCTTATGGAGGCTGCTTTTGCTTTTGTTTTTAAAGCTTTTAAAAAAATTCTTACAATCTAAGAGTTGCGTTTTTCTGGCATAATGTCCATTGCTGATAATGGATGTATTAAAACTATAAATGCCAGTGAATTTAACTAGTAGTTGCTCAGCATGCATTTTATATTTTACTTAGTTTTGTTAACCACTAACAGCTTAACATATTTACTGTAAGGCTCTATTCAGTAGAAATTCTACATAGGAATTTCTGCAATACAGAATTTACAGTGTTGCGATGCTGTGCCATCAAGGAGTAGGGTATCTTACGGCTTGGTTTAATTTGGCCCACCAAATACTATTGGTTTTTTGGGTGCCTACCTTGTTCAGAAAGTTTGTTGAGTTTAATCTTGGAAAATACACCCCCACTGTCCTCATGTGTCTTATGAATTAATGTGTTCCTTTGCTTCTGAAGCTAATTAAATGCATGCACTCTGTAATAAGTAATCTCATTAATTTATAAAACTGAATTTCATGGCAGTTTAGTCTTTTAGATTTCCCCTTTCCTATTTTATTTCATGATTTCCTAATTACTAAAGTTATTTTATTTGCAGTTAGCTAAATATGTAAAATGCAATAAGGATTCCAAATCCATTGTCTCTAGTGTCTTTGTAATTTAATAAAGTAATTTTGAGAATTACTGGGAGATACCTTAAAGTACTGAAAAGATTCATACACCCCTATCATATTAGTTAAAATTAACAAATTAACATTTGAAATAATGACAACCCTTAGACTCTGTCACAGGGTTATTCTATCAAGAGTACAGGCCCATTAGCAAGTCGCCAAGAGGTAATGTAGGTCGTGGATTCATGGTGCTCACTTTATTCCCTGGTAAATTACCTAGCAATGAACATCATGTGGTCACGCTCCAGCGACAGAAACACGTAGTTTTCCACTTGCTGTGGTGTGAAAGTGCACATCTTCGAAGTTGCTCCATAGTACTTGATGCATGGTATGTTCATACCCTGCCTTAGGCTGCAGTATTTCAGTGCTACGTTGTACTTGATGATGCTCTTAAGAGTGCTCTGAATCCTAATCCAGCGCTAGCAATATTTATTGCCCTTGTAAGCTCTTTGTACTCGGTTTCAGTGCACACTACCTTCAGTTGTCCACAAAGCAGGCTTATTGTACAGGGAAAACATCCTAGGCTTGTTGAAAAGAGGAAGCCTAGGGGCCTGGACCGATGCAAATAGCAGATAAGTGAGGTGTAAGAGTCAGTTTAGACTGGAAGTGCATCAAGGGGTCTTTCTTGGTATACGTGTAGCTGGCCTACAAAGGAGTTGGGATGCTGTTTCAGCATTGAGCCCAGCAAGGTGTTTCTTTACACACTGTAGTGCAGGCAAAATTCTGAATTTCTTCAGCTGACATTAACACTGGGTCAGTATTGTAAAAACATTTTGCTTGCTTTTTTGACCAGTATTTAGATAGACTAATCTATCTAAATGGCAGGTTTGTCAGAAAGCTGATAGATTCTTGGATGAAGCTGAGTTGTCATGGTATCCTTACCAGCTCTTCTGGGGAGAGGAAGGAACATATAAGAAAGCTGCTGAAAGAGAAAAGCAGTTCTGCTGCACCACTCTTGGGTGGAAAAGAATAGGGTTTTTTCACAGTTTAACCTTAGTGTCTGTTACAAAAAACCTTGGAAGTTGGAAGAACGTTTCCTGCCACGATAGGAAAACCTGCTTTTCTACTGAATAGAGTTCTTACTAGACTGCTATCTGTTGGGTTTGTGCTTTTTTTCATCTAACATGCATGTGCCTTCCATTCTCATGTTTGTTATGTTTTGCTGTCTCACATTGCTTTATTTAGATGCCATCTAACAACAGTATCAGAAAACAAATAGAAACATTGCAGGTGAGTTAATATGTTGTTATAACTTGGTGAAACGTTGCTTTGTCTCATGTAAATACTTTGTTTTGGTTTTTATGTTACTTGTTGTATTTTGTGCTTTCCTTTCTTTGTAAAATTGCTGTTAGTACTGTTAAGAAGCAACAGGACTAAGAATAGCTAATGTTTCAAAGATCTCTTTTTCTTGCCAGGGAGTAAAGGAGAAAGATCAGAAAATTATCTAATATCAGTTTTTCCCTGGGGGTGAAAATGTGGCTTTCTGAAATTGAGTATCAATATCACAGCTGGTTTCCCTGAACAGCAGTGCATGTTTCCACTGGAAGTAAACTACCTATTCAGATGTATGGGTTTTTTTTCTGTTAATTCATTTCAAAAAGTGTCTTGCATGCGAGCGAACTTGAAAGCATTTTCACAGTAAAAAATGTGAAACTGATTTACTATAACAACTTGCAGTGCACTAACTTGAAAGACTTTCACACTGTTGGTTTTGCAGGTTTTAAAAAGTAGAAATTGTTTTAGTTCAGAACAGAAGAAAAGTTTAACATCAGTATTAAAAAGTGCTTTCTTCAGTAAGTGACTACCTTTGGCTAACATGGAAAAAAATGCTATTTTATTTCTTGCCTTCATTGAGATGTGTTTCATTGACTCGTCTTAATGTGTCGTGTAAGACCGCTGTAGATTTGCTCTTAGTTTTTTGGGTTTGTAACAGAGATACAGTTCTTGACAGCCTATGCCATCCATAGTCTGCTGATATAATTTATCTTAAAAGTTTTAGGATTTTAAACAAAAATGTGTTTGAAAAAGGAAAAACAAACAAACAAAAGCCAACCAAAAAACCCCCAAACCAGATAAAAAAACAGCTTTAAAATCTGACGGGTGTTCAGCAACAAAGACTGAAATTCAGCCAGGCTGGTGAATTACATAGCCACATATACTGTATTCTAGTTGCAGTAATCTCAAAGAGAAAAGGAAATACTGACATATTAACTGCAAGTATAGAAGTGTGCCATAAATTAGACCCCAAAAGCCATTTTCTTCTAGAGTATTTGTTTAGTTCCTAGTTATAGGAAGAGATAATGAAAATTTTCAGTGCTTAAGAAATGAGAAGTACTGTTGTATTTATTCAGAAGTAGCTATACTGGAAGATAAACCTCCTAACAGATGGAATGTTGTTAACACAACATAAAATATCTGCTACTCAGACCATGTTTTATTAGATGATTGAAAGTCAATAGTACATTCTTTTGTTTTCTTCTGGAGCTGTAAATTAAGCTCCCCTTTGGAATATCAGAAATAAGAAAATTGAAGCATTACTCAGTTCTAGACACCACATTTCAGATAGACTTTGATAATCCAAGTACCAATGAATTCACCAGCCTAATTTGAACATCAAGAACTGTTGGCCTGTAGATTTAATATGATGATTAATAACATCACGGGTTTTTGCTGTTTAAGTTGATTAAAATCACAGCTATCACAGTCTCACCCTCTCGTACAATTATGATTGTTTGCTTCTTCCTCACAGCAGTGCTGGTGGACAGTGGGACACTTATCTGTCTCAGTACTAACCAGGGACAGGTGTAACTTTTTACTAGTTAGATTTTCATAGAATGTTTTGTTTTCATAGAATGTTTTGGGTTGGAAGGGACCTTTAGAAGTCATCTAGTCTAACCCCTGGATCACCTTCCTAAATTTACCCACTGCCTAGTTGCAGGTGTGCTAATTCAGAGGCAATGGCAGGAACACATTGATGAGTGTGAAGGGAGGGTAGAACAAGCATTATCAGTGATGTACACTGAGTTAAGTTATTCCCTCTAATATTCTGATAAACAGTCATGTATATTATTTGTCTGTGAAGTATTACTTTTGCCTCTGATTTTTGTGATAGACTTATAGCCTTTGTTACAGTAAGCTGCTGCCAAAGCCAGTAGTCCAGACCCATCCATGTTAAAGCCATCCAAATTACTCTCCTTTATATAGTCTATTGCACAGATGTGGCCATGAAATTATTTGGAACTTACTGGTGTGAGTTGGACTTTGTTACTGCTAGAGGCAATGTAAAGGGAGCAGAGAGAGAGAGGAGGAGGGAACCAAGGACGAGACCTATCCCTTTTCAAACAGCATGGTCTTAGATCCACTTACACCCTATGTGAAATTGCACTCCACTTACCCTGGGAGGACAAGGTGGTCTGCTATTCTCCCTCACTGGCTTGTGGTAGAGGCCACAAAATGTGAAATCGGTTAGGTTCAAGCCACCATATAGATATGTCTTGAACTTTTGTTAGGGTTTTTTGTTTTTGTTTGGGGGTTTTTTGGTTGTGGGTTTGGTTTTGGTTTTGGGTTTTTTTTAAACTAAGAGACTGCCTAAAAAGATGACAATGGGGTATCTTATTCTGTTCATAAGCTCATACTTACAGCCAGTTCCAAGAATCTCACTGGACACTTCAAGGTTATAGATTCGCCAACAATCCCTAGTTGGAAAAGGGATCGCTGGAGTTGGTAGAAGAATGTTAGTTACTTGCTGTTTTAAAGCTAAACTCCTAGTAGCAGCTTTAAGACAAGAAATACAGCACATAATTGAAACAGAATTATGCCACAAGATTTTATATTAATTCAAGAAAAAGCTAGCTTAATTGTTACAATAAAAATCCACTGGAAATGGGTAAACACTAATACAGTCCCCAGGAAACGGCTCGGTTGGGTGAAGCCTGGAGTGCATACCCAGAGAAGCATCCTTGTGTGCCTGCCCTGTTTTGCATTCTTTTCTTCTGCACCTGCTACTGTCTGCTGTCATAAACTAAATGATGGACTTGGACTTTGTGCCTGATCCAAAGCAGCTACTCTGATGTTTCAGGCAAACTATAAGTTAGTGTGCTGTAAAGTAGGTGTTTGTTACCAATGGCTTTCTGAGAAAAGTTCTTGGAAGCAATACATTCTTGGTGTTCATCTCAAGAGGAATGTCTGCTTTTTAGTTACTCCTCTGCTCTCAGAGTGAAAGACATGTAAAATAATCTGGGACTACTAGTTAAATATTCAGGTAGTATTGGAAATAGGCAATACAGGGTTGTTTTTATGAAAATACATTAAAACTTGTAGTCAGTATTAAACACATTGTTAAGAAAAATGAAAACATTCTCAAAAGTTGAAAGATTAATAATAGAGTTTTCTGAGTATCTCAAAAGCAACAGTAACTGTATTTTTCATTTATTTTACAGAATAAAGATCCCAAAATGTCCCGAGTTGCACTGGAATCTTTGTATAGGTTATTGTGGGTTTATGTTATTAGAATAAAATGTGAAAGCAACACTGTAACTCAAAGGTAAGTTCATTATGCAAAGGATTTTAAACCATTGCTTGGTGGGTTTTTTTTTCTCAAAAGTGGAATCAGAAGAGATCTTGAAGCCAGTTCAGGGATGGTCTAGTGAGGTAAACTGGCGAACAAAGTCTTCATCTTAATAGAGAAAACCAAAAGAACTTGATTACTTTGACGAGGAGAAAAAATAGTCTACAATTTTATTTTCAGGAATATGCAGGGATAGAATAGGGTGGGGAGATAAAAAGCAGGAAATTTATTAAGTTAAAAGGCAGTAGTGGTACCAGAACAAATAGGATATGAAGTGGCCATCATGAAGTATGGGCTGGAAATGAAAAGGTTTTCTTTATAAATTAGCATAATGAGAATTTGGAATAGTCATTCAGATTTTGCCCCTCCTCCTGACTATTACAAACTAGTTTAAAGCAGGATCTTGGTCACTTTATAAATGGAACCCGTGATACTGTTGTCTGTGACAGTAGAAGGATGTACTTTCTGTAGATGGTCCTATCTGCAATATGCTTCTGTATTATTTAGTAGTAACCCCCCCACACTCCTCCAGATTTGAACTGTAACATCTATGCTATTATAAAAAGTTATTTTTTAAAGTTTTTTTATTTCATTTCTAAATTCTTGTAGCCGTCTCATGAGCATTGTATCAGCACTTTTTCCAAAAGGATCACGCAGTGTGGTCCCACGAGACACACCTCTGAATATATTTGTGAAGATTATTCAGTTCATTGCTCAGGTAAGAATACGTCTAGGTAGAACTATAAGAACAGGATGAAAATTATTTGGAAGGAATGTAAATTTAAGGTTGGTTTTTGAAATATTTGCACTGAATTAGTAGTCTTGTATTGTGAACAGAATTTCCTCAAATATGTATAACAAATGAAATGACTCATTCTGTTTCTAGTAGTGGCAGAATTATTTTATTTAAACTTCAATAACTGTTGTGTGTGATCATTATGATGATTAATGTTTACATTTGTATTGCACTGTTGTGGGGGTGCATGTGTAAAAAATATACTAACATAATTAGTATATTCCATTATAGTATTTTTATAAGGGGCAAAGCATTTGAACAATAATATCCACTTATATTTAGCTTGGAGACTAGCCTCTGTAGACAGAAAGAATATGCAATGCATGCAGTAGTGTGTAGTTAGTGTTGCATTATGTTTTACATTATTTTAGGTGCTTCTGTTATCCTAATATCAAAATGCAGGATATGATCTCACAAGATGAACTTACTCATTTATAACTTCGTAGATTAGAGGCATGTTTTCCTGTCTTTACAGATAGCTTGTCTGTGCTTCAGCTTACAAAATTATTTGCTTCTGGTCATACAGGGATGAGGCAGGACACACAACCCTTCGGTGTTTATATTTTTTTCCTAGGGCTTCTCTTTGTATCACTAATTTTTAGTTATCTAAAACAGTTCAGCTCATCTGTAGAAATGTATTTGACCTGAGCAGTATTGTCTGGGAAATTTTTCATGGGAAATGGTTCAGCCATATCAG
This sequence comes from Egretta garzetta, assembly GCF_000687185.1. NCBI lineage: Eukaryota > Metazoa > Chordata > Aves > Pelecaniformes > Ardeidae > Egretta > Egretta garzetta. Next base: position 790,322 of record NW_009260264.1, on the reverse strand, counting down.
GGGATGAGCTGTATCGAATTGTACTATATTTAAAAAAGAATATTAAGTCATAAGAATAAATAGGAAAAAAGGAATATTTTTTAAACATTTTTATTTTTTTTAAATTTGTAAGACATGATACCCAGCACCTGTGCAAAGCCAAGAAATTAAACTATGCTTATTAAAAGAAAAGATAGGATCATATAAATCTATTTTCCTTTATAGGAACGTTTGGATTTTGCGATGAAAGAAATAATATTTGATCTTCTTAGTGTTGGAAAATCACCTAAAACCTTCACTATTAATCCAGAGGTAAAAAAAGCTCATTATTTGCATGCAGAGAGAACAGGGCATTGGGGGATTTTCTGGGGGAAAGTGGTTAACTATTTTTGAGCTGTGATGAAAGCAGATTAATGAATATCTGAAGGGGTGTTCTGGTAAAAGTAAGGAAGTAATTGTAGTTGTGCAGGATTGCTGTTATACTTCTGTAAGCTAGCAGCAATACTAGTGTTCAGACTCATTTCAACAATAATTTCAGTAAGTATGTGTGAATTTTTTTTACAGTATATTTGTAAAGCCTTTTTTCAGGGAAGTCATACCTTCCTCTTATGGTTCAAGACCCAATCTCACAGATGAGACATTTAAGCAATGTCTGTCTTCGATATGTCATTTGCAAGTTAGTGCTCTGTACTATAAAATATTCAGTATATTAGCCTGTGCCAAGTCAGTTAAGCGGAATCAGAGTCATGGGGAGGCACTGAAGGCTGAAACTTTATTCTTGTTACTTTCATTACCCCAGTATGTAAAATTTAAATAATGCCTGTTCTACTGGAACCATACTGCTGTCTGTTTAAAAGAGAGGAAAAATGCAATTTGTGTTTTGTTTCATCTGTGTTACTTTAATGTTATAATTTCTCCTGTTTTCTCTTTCCTTTTTCTTCCCTTTTTTACTATTGAAGAGGATGAATATTGGCCTCAGAGTCTTCCTTGTCATAGCAGATAGCTTGCAGCAGAAAGATGGTGAACCACCAATGCCAACAACAGGAGTTGTTCTTCCCTCAGGAAATACTCTGCGTGTGAAGAAAATTTTTCTTAATAAAACACTGACAGATGAGGAAGCAAAAGTTATAGGTATGTTGTATTCTTTTGTAAGTTGGCATTCCAATATGTGCGTGTGTGTTCTCGATTATTCTCAAGAAGTACATTTATGTAACTTTATTCCCATATTTATTTTGATTGTTAGTGAAATCTAATGATAGTCTGTTTTAACAGAATTACTTTGATGCTTTAGAGAGGGCTGCTAGACAGTATTAAACTTCTGGTATCCGAGACCAAATCCAGGACTTTTTTTGAAGTGTTTTGCACTGCCAAATTAGCGCAAAGAAGCTTGAGTACAATTAGTGTGGTAAATAGCATGGCAATTTTTGTTCCCTTGGTATGACTCTAGAATGTCCCAAATGTCCCACAGCTGAAGGGGAGTAAAACAATTTCGACCCCTGTGCTCTATTGATCTTCTGTGGATGAGTTAATGGTCTCTAAAGGACTGTTTCAACACATAAAATTTAAACTAGAACTAAAATACTCGGAATTCAAAAAAACAGAAAAGCAACCAATGTTTGCTTCCTTGTTCGTATTCTTTCTGAAAGAAACTTCTACTTTCATATAATACCTCCTACTACTCATTTAACATGCATTTCTTTTGACAATTAACGTGTGTGTTTCATGTCATCTTTTGTACAAGAAGAAATTTCTCCTGAGCTGAATAAGTGGCAAATATTTTAATAAAAATGTGAAAATTAAATGAGAACAAATGAAAGAGGTGATTGGAATTCTTTGGCTTTTCAGGAATGTCCATATACTACCCTCAAGTCCGAAAAGCGCTAGATAGCATTCTTAGGCATTTGGACAAAGAAGTTGGAAGGCCCATGTGCATGACTAGTGTGCAGATGTCCAATAAAGAACCTGAAGACATGATTACGTATGTACTGAATTACAATATTTTCACTGTCACAGTTACATCATACTGTATTTATGCTGTAATGTTGCAGATGCCGTCATGCATTACAATTGTTGGCTTTTTACTTAACTATTAAATGAATGCTAATTTTATTAATGAATGATAAAAATTTTTTGTTAGCTCCTTAGTTTTAACATTAAATTGAAAATATTTGCAGTGCACTGAAGTAGATTTTCCTGTTGTTTTGTCGGTTATAAATTGGTTTTTTAGGGGTGAGAGAAAACCTAAGATAGATTTGTTCAGAACTTGTATTGCTGCTATCCCAAGACTGATTCCAGATGGCATGAGCAGGACTGACCTCATTGAATTGCTTGCAAGGTAAGGGAAATGAAATTCTGTTCTTGGTGGATGTTCCTTTTTAAATGCTGTGTGTGTAAGAGTTTGTCAGTCCAATATGTAGTGTGAGTCTACTGCATACATAATCTGTTCTTCCTGTTCCTGCCTACCTTGTGCAGTTGGTCAAGTGTTACTGGCCAGAGTAGCAGGAGGTAAATTTATCCTGAAGACCTTACACTTACTTTTAGAGAGAATTTTTTGAAAAGTAGGAATTTATTTCTGTTGCTTTGTTTTTTTAACTTGTCTTATCTTTTGTTACTACTATCATACTTTTTTCCCCTTTTTTCTTTTTCTTTCTTTTTTTTTTTTTTCTTCTTTTTCTTCCTGTTGCTAATACTGTAAATTCTCATAAAGGCTTTCTTGTTTGACATTAGCAAAATGTGAGACAGGCACTTGCGGGAAACTTTTTTCCTTGTTCTCTACTAATCCTGCTTCCTTTTTCCATTTTTTTTTAATCCAACACTACCCATATTCTTCCATCTCTTATCTCAATTTAAATTGAATGTGCCTTATCAGTACTGATAAGTAGTTGAGACAACTGGACAGCCAGGTGTTTGCAGGTGGGTAAACTGACCATTCAGTGAGAATACGTAGTTGTGGTACATGCAGACAGTCTTTATGTATTACGAGAGTGATAAACTTTCCTCTTTGTAATTTTTTTAATTTTTAATACAAGAATGGTCTTGGTTCAGAAATACAGGAGAGCTCTTAGCTTTGAAATTGTAAATTCGTTTGCATATAGTGTGTTAAGTTATGTGTATAAAAAAGTTAGTAATAATGTGAGAGAATAAGATTTTTTTAACACTTTCTTCAGTGTCAAAAATCACATAAAAGACATGAACTATTAAGTAATAATACAGTACTGGATAAGTTTCTTCTACCATAGCGGGCTGAGACATATTTTTAAGCGTATATGCAAAGGGGGTTTTTGTGAGTTTTTTCTCGTATCCAAAGTAAAGCTGCTTTATCTGCAAAAATAATCAGTTCTTTTCAATTTGAAGAAAACAACCTGTACATCATAGGGTGGCTGCCTACTGAGCTCTAAGGTGGTTGCTCAGATGCATGCAAAGATGTGCCTATATGAAAGACTTGACCATCTCTCTTGAAAATTATTTGTTAATATTAAGTTTTGCGAAGTCTTGCATTATTTTGCTGTAGTAGTAGCGCCTTCTGTTAGTAGTCAGTTTCAGACGTATTCAGTGCAGAAAATGCATCTATGTGAAAGTATTCTACATTGCATGGTAAAGAAGGAAGAGTTAACACCGAACTTTAATTTATAAAGACTGGTTAAGAGTATGCCAATCTAGGGTGATGATACCAGTATTTTTTCTACACAGGCTGACAATTCATATGGATGAAGAACTTCGTGCCTTGGCTTTCAATACCCTCCAAGCATTAATGCTTGATTTTCCAGATTGGCGGGAAGATGTTCTTTCAGGATTTGTATATTTTATTGTGCGTGAAGTGACTGATGTCCACCCAACGCTTCTTGACAATGCAGTAAAAATGTTAGTGCAGCTCATAAATCAGTGGAAACAAGCAGCCCAAATGCACAATAAAAATCAGGATGCTCAGGTATTTCTAAATAAGGTCCTTTGATGTTAAAATGTGGTTTGAATCTACATACAATTTTATTAGTAGGCTTTATTGGTTTTGTTAATTAATGAAAATCAGCTTACTTTCTTACAGTGCTTGAAGATTTTTAGAACTATTATTTTAAATTGGCATTTCTGCCAAAAAATTACTTTAGTATTATTAAGTATTTCCTAAACACTAATTCATGGCCACATTTTTGCTTACATCAAAAGTCATCATGTGTAACTGGAAATATATTAAGTAGCAGTGGTTAAACAGTAGAAGTAGAAAAAAAAAACCCACAAAACATTTTTTACAAGCAAACAGAAAGGATTCAAATAATTAAATTTTGTACAGTCCTGCATGGTCAGTGTTACTTATTTTTAATTTTGCCCTACTGCATCATTCTTGTGAGAAAGTGAAATAAGAAAGACTTTCTTGTCATATTTATATGGACTGAATTCAGAGATACACTAAAAAAACGCCGTTCTCATAATGCAAAATTTGACTAGTAGCCAAACAAGATCTAAAAACCTTATCATTAATTCTGCCGTTGCCAATAATGGAACTATAGCTTGGTTGTGTTTGCTTTTTTCTTAATTTGCTTAATTTCTGTGATCTTTTTCTTAGCGTGGTGTATCCAATGGGGCTGGCCATACCCTTCCTCTGGAGAGGACCCTTTATTCCAGTGTATTTCACGTGGTGGAAGGCTTTGCTTTGGTCATCCTTTGCAGCACAAGGCCTGCCACCAGGAGATTAGCTGTCAGCGTCCTCAGAGAAATAAGGGCCTTGTTCACACTTCTAGAAATCTCTAAGGTAGGAGTCGATGACCCATTCTTGTGAGTGCCTAATGAAACTGGTTTCTCTTGACTTTCTTTGAGCTTTTTATGCTTTGTGTTTTGTAGAGTGATGATGAGTTGGCTATAGATGTAATGGACAGATTAAGTGCTACTATCCTGGAGAGTTTCATACATCTCACTGGGGCTGACCAGGTAGGAGAGTTATTATGTTAGGTTGGATGTAAGATGGAGGTAATTCTGGAAAACGGTCCCAAATAAATTGGATATATTTTAAATGATAGTGTCACTATGTTCATGGTAACTTTATCAACAATTTATCACCTTAAAAAAAACCAACGAACCAAACCCAAACAAACAACAACGACAAAAAAAACCTCAAAAAACTTGAGGACTGTTTTGAGACTGACACCACCATTGTATGCTTTCTGATCAATAGCGTGTCATTATAACCACCATATACACACAGGCAGTTATATCTGTATCTGTTTTTCTCATCTTGCTCATAGATTACAATTTCTTTGAAGCAAAGACCACTGCCTTTTTCTGCAGTGATACAGTGTTTAACAGTCAACGTATCCGTAGTGAAAGCTATAATAACTATCAATGAATAACAACTGAATTCCATATTTACATATTTATCATTAACTCTTAAGTATCAAGGAGAAGCTCTTCTGATTTTAGGCTTAGGGAACAAGGTGGAATTCACTAGTAAGGCTTTTAGAGTCCAGAGACTTTTGGAAGAATTAAATCATCATGAGTGAAAGGGCCTTTTTCTAGAATTTACTATTTCCTAATATCCAGTTCCTTCCCAAACAGCATGTTTATATAACTGTCTACCTGAGGAACCTCTGTAAAAAAAAAAAAAAAAAAAAAAAAAAAAAAAAAAAAAGGTAAATTAAGTAATGTGTTCTATCTATTCTGAATGTGATTTTGACAGTGATACTTTATTAGATATTTATCAATGAAGAGATTGTTATTTAATATACTAGATATTAAATATTGCCTTGTTCTCTTTTATGCAGACTACTTTACTGTACTGTCCCAGTTCTATAGATTTACAAACTCTGGCTGACTGGAATTCCTCCCCAATCAGCCACCAGTTTGATGTGGTCAGTCCATCACATATATGGATATTTGCACATGTGACTCAAGGCCAAGATCCATGGATTATAAGCCTCTCAAGTTTTATGAAACAGGAAAATCTTCCAAAACACTGCCCAACAGCTGTAAGCTATGCGTGGACGTTTGCTTATACCAGACTCCAACTGCTGTCTCCACAAGTGGATATAAAGTAAGTTAATTTCTAAAATAAATACAATATATTATATGGAGTATTCTTTCAAGAGTTATCATCATTGTGATGTCATTATGTTTCAGTGAGATGACATATGCACTGTTAGTATTTTCTGTGGGTTTAATTCAGCTTGATGTAACAAAAAATTAAAGCAGTTCTATCTGGAAAAAAGTTATCTGCTGCAAAGACTAATTCATGCCTTCAGGCATATCATAGTTCAACAGATTTGACTATAAAAGCATACATTATTGATGTACAGGTCTATTCTGAAAAAAATGTTCAGAGTTTACTGTGTTAACAATTTTGGAAGCAATAGCATATACATAATTGAAAAAGAAATTCAGTAGAAAAAGTAAGGGAAATGTTGTAAGTTTATTTACTATACAGAGGTTTGGTTTTTTTTTTTCTTTTAATAGCAGCCCTATCAATGCAAAGAAAGTGAATACTACTACAAGCAGTGACTCCTATATTGGGCTCTGGAGAAACTACCTGATTCTTTGCTGCAGTGCAGCATCTTCTTCAAACTCCTCAACCTCCACAGGCTCTGTGAGATGTTCCCCTCCTGAGACGCTGGCGTCTACTCCTGACAGCGGTTATAGCATTGATTCAAGAGTATGTTCTTCTAATGCATACTGTAGATAAGTCTACATGTTATGGGAGGTAGAAACACCTGAGGCTTAAAATAATTATCACGATTCTTAGAAACTTGCGTAGTTTGTCTGAAAACATATTTTATTATACATTTGTTTAGGATAGTATTTCTGCTCGCTTCTCCCAGTCTTTGCTGTGGAGGCTTTTCTGCTTACGTTTTTTAACACAAAATCTAATTATGTCTTGAAAACGTTAACCCTGCTTACCATTAAGGGTTTTTGTGGTTTTTTTTTTTTTTTTGCTGTCAGTGGACTTCTGCAATTCTGAGCAAATAGCCTCTTACTTCAATAACTGAAGCGGTGACCTATTCAGGCATAATGTATCTTGTTATATTTTTCCCAGCCACAGTTAGTTTTTTGTTTGCCTTGGTTCACATCACCTGCAGATGTTTTTTTTTCTCCCCTCCTTCTTTGCTTCTTTTTGTTCTTCTCCTTTTTGGCTTCCTGTAGAGGGTATGGTAGAGGTGAAGGTAATTCATTGACTATGCAGTGGATTTTGGTAGAAGTAGTCTATCCCACTTACTTGTTACTGAGATCCTTCCCCTAAATCTGAGAAACTGCAGGCTGAAATCTTTGTTCTCTTTGAGAGCTGCAATGGAGTCTAAGGAGTTGGACACCAGAAGTCTACTTCCACTCCCTAAGGAGGGCAGATACACTAAACATGCTGAGCATCTGTTTATCGTGTTGAGCCATTCATTGTCACTTGACAATGAAAACGCAATTATACAAAGAATGGAGAAGTAGTTAACATTACTTTGCTATTTCAGAAAGTCTTTTTCCATGTCAAAGGTCAAAAATTTTGTTTTTATCATTTTAAGTCACTGATCACTGTGAGAAGAGTGTAAAATTATAGCAGATGTTTTGATGTCATACCACCTGGTTGTTTGGTAACTAATTCATTCTGTTTTATTCTGGTTTTCTTCTTAGATCATTGGCATTCCATCCCCTTCCTCCCTTTTTAAGCACATAGTTCCGATGATGCGCTCTGAGAGCATGGAAATTACAGAATCCCTTGTGCTGGGACTTGGCAGGACCAACCCAGGAGCTTTTAGGTAACTGTTGTGTTTCGTCTGTTTTTAAGCTAATTGATTACAAAGCTGAGGAATTATAGTTCAGAAAAAAAAGGTTTGCTTTTTTTTTCTGTTAAAAGTTTTTTAAAAAGCTGTGAAAACTGATTACCATTGTCTTTTCTAGCATTTGGTAGGGTGATAAAGATTATTACAGCTTGAAGTAATTTTATGTAGAGGTCACGTCTGCATAAAGAAAAAGAAGTTAGTTGAAACAATAAACAGCTGCCTTTTATTGATATTAAAGGCTGCCCTTGTATGAAAGAACAGACTGTGAAATGTTAATTATAATAATGTTTGTAAGAGTTACTAAACTCTCTTTGTTGTTATTGTCAACAAACATGTTTCTGAGCTATTTTTGTGTAGGAGATTCATGATAACTATTCTAAAAAGTAATTCTTGGATCAAGCTGAAAAAAACCGCAATTACAACTATTTTCTGGGTAGTGTTGATGCTTCTGAAATTTGTGGTGCATCACTCTTCCCCCTTTTTTTTCCTGAGTAAACTTCCTGGAACTTCATAACTAATACACCTTTCTCATACGTTGTACCAATGACAAATCCATGTGGATTAATTTGAGTGCTGGTAACTGTAATCTAATGTAGCAGAATTAAATCTGTGCCAAGTCACTTGTTCTGTCAATTTCATTTCATACATCATGTTCAACATTATTTCGATTCAGCTCATAATCCAAAACTTTCAGTTACCCTATTGTAACAAGTCTTTTATATAAAAGTCAAATCCAAAATGGTCTATCTAGCCATCATGGCATTCCTACCTCAACTGAAATTTACTTTTCTTCAGATTCTAATGTACGGTATTGTCAGTGTGTAGCACCAATCCACTGAGGTAAAAAGGCAGCTCTATGCCAGGAAGCCATGAGTTTTAAAATGCGCTCTGTGCCATCGTCCTCAACTGACAACTCCCTCTTATGGAGGATGGATGAAGAGGGAGAACATGTGAGGGGAAGAAAACTTCTTGGGAAGGCCAGAGCTCAGCATCAGATGTTCTCTGACAGCAGGCAACCTCTGATAATGAAGTTGTGCCATGCTATAGCAACCAACTCTGCTTCTGTAGAAGAAACTAGGGATCGCTAATACTCTTGGTTTTGAATGAGATGCTTCTCTCCAACCACTTGTGTCCCATATTATGACAGATGAGGAGCCAAAGATGAATTTGAAACCCTAATGTCAAGTCCTCAGTTGTGGTATTCTGTTTGAGATTGATAGTCTTCAATTGTTTGTCATATCTGACTTTACTCTCCTACCAGTAGTAAAGTAAGATTTTGTCCCATGACCTTGAAGGATCTGCTGAACAGTTTAAATCATAATTGTGCTCTACAAGTCTAGAAAATGCTTTCAGAAAGGATTTCACTAGAAATCCCTATTTGGTAAATTAGAAACAATTCATTCAGCAAACTTGGAAAAAAAAAATCTGATTCTTATCAGTCTTCTGATTTCTTTGTTCTGAATTGTATGTTTTGTTCCTGATGACTAGCTTTTTTCCTCTGTCCAATGTGCATACTCACAGCAGATGCTAACGGTAGCCCATCCTTCACCCATGCAGTTCTCCACTGATTTGTTGTTTTGGTTTTGTTTTCTTAAGCACTGTTCCTCCGCACTTGGTATGTTTTACTCGGGAACTTTTTCCAGTATAGGTTATATGTATACGCAGTCCACTTAAACTTGTTAGAATATTCTTCTTTGCTTTTATTTTCTGTTACTGATCACATGAACTTGTCTAGGTGTCTCCTGCTCTCCATTGGAAGCTGATCTTTTACTGTGTTTTAGCACAAAAGAAGCTTCTTCCAAATTATTTTGTTTTCTACGTTTGAAAGAAACATGCTTAAGCCTCTTGTAATTGAATGCACTGCAAAAGTTTATGCAGCTTTCTGATCAGCTGGACCCATTCTCTGAAGGAGGACCTTTGAATGATGTAATAGAGGAGTCAGTCATTTACTGTGAAAACCTGGAGTGGTTCATGCTTTTGATGTCTGAATTACAACAGCATAGGAGTAGGAAAATGCATCACACTCCAACAACTCTGAAGTGGAGGCAGTAGTTACTATGTTAACAAATACTAAAGTAACACCAGTATGTTTTTGCCTTAGTATTTTGCCTGTGTAGATCCATTCTACTGATCTCCTTCCCCTTTCCCTGCCCCCTTTTTAGAGTCATAAGAGAGTCTCGGTTTGGCAGAAGAAACTGACTAGTTATAGGGACCGGATCTTCAGAACAAATAAGGAATGTAACCGCAGCATCAAAACATATTGCTTTTCAGTTTTCATAGAAACTAGTCTGACTTCTGTCAGTATAGCATTATTTGCCTTAAAGAAACAATCTTTATTAACAACTGAATCATAGAATCATAGAGTCCTAGGTTGGAAGGGACCTCAAGGGTCATCTAGTCCAACCTTTCTAGGTAAGAGCACAGTCTAGACAAGATGGCCCAACAGCCTGTTCAGCTGATTCTTAAAAGTGTCCAATGTGGCGGAGTCAACCACTTCCCTGGGGAGATTGTTCCAATGGTTGACTGTTCTCATTGTGAAAAATGTCCCTCTTGTGTCCAATCGGAATCTCCGCAAGAGCAACTTGTGTCCATTCCCCCTTGTCCTTTCCATGTGACTCCTTGTAAAAAGGGAGCCTCCATCTTCCTTACAGCTACCCCTTAGGTACTGATACGTGGTGATGAGATCTCCTCTAAGCATCCTTTTCTCTAGGCTGAACAAACCCAGTTCTTTCAGCCTGTCCTCATATGGCAGGCTTCCCAGTCGTTTGATCATCTTGGTGGCCCTTCTCTGGACCCCCTCCAGCCTGTCCACATCTTCTTTTTTATATAGTGGAGACCAGAACTGTACATAGTATCCCAGGTGTGGCCTGACAAGCGCTGAGGAGAGTGCAATAATGACTTCTTTATCTCTGCTGGTGATGCCCTTTTTGATGAAACCCAGCATCCTATTGGCTTTCTTGGCCACAGCAGCACACTGCTCAGTCCTATTGAGCTTCCTGTCCACCAGGACCCCCAGGTCCCTTTCTACAGAACTGCTCTCCAGCCAGGTGGATCCCAGTCTATGCTGCACTCCTGGATTATGTTTTCCCAGGTGTAACACCTTACACCTGTCAGTGTTGAAGTTCATAAGGTTCTTGTTAGCCTACTCTTCCAGCCTATTCAAGTCTTCCTGCACAGTGGCTCTCCCTTCCAGAGTATCTACTTCCCCACTCAGTTTGGTGTCATCTGCAAAATTCATCAGGCTACACTTGATCGCTTATGAAGATACTGAATAATGTTGGGCCCGATATCGATCCCTGGGGGACCCCACTTGTGACAGGCTGCCAGTTTGAAAAAGAGCTATTTACCACCATCCTTTGGGTGCGGCCTGCCAGCCAGTTCTCCACCCACCCCACAGACCTCTTGTCTAGGCCATGACGCATCAATTTCTCCAGAAGGAGTTGCATCATGACAACTGAAAGGGCATTGTATGATAAGCTGCCAACATTTTATTTTTTTTTCCTACTAGTATCTATTTGCACCGTAAGGCTTTGTTAAACACTGAATATGAAAATAGATGAAAATCATCTGTGACAGAATTATGCCATAATACTTGGTGAATGCAAATTTAGTGGTAATTATTGAGACATCCGTTTGATAGTCTGCCTTTAAATTAGGAAAATATCTTTCTAGGAAACATCTGTTTTAAATGCTGATTTATTTCAGAAAGCTATGCGTAAAGAAGGAAAACCCAAGCGTGTTTTAAGTTACATTGTAACGCTAGTTGCTGTGAAACATCTTTCAGTTGAGATTTTAATTTAATTGTTGTTTTTATCCTTTTAATTCTTTTACTTTAATTCAGGGAACTAATTGAAGAATTACATCCTATTATTAAGGAAGCACTTGAAAGAAGGCCAGAGGTAATTAGATATTTTCCACTATATTCAGTATACAGTTTTAATTATCTTCTCACAAATGGTAGTAAAGAAATGTTATTTATGTTCTTTAATTTCTGCACCTAAGAACTGCCAGTATACCAGCTAAAAAGGTGAGATGTTACTTTTTTAAATGATTGTGAGGTGTTTACATTAGAAGAGATTTGTGTTTGTTTCTGAGTTCTGGATTTTTCCTGTATCAAAGAGGTTTTGTTTCAAATGATGAAAAAACTACTGTAACCTTTTCCACATTCTTTTAATTCCTTTTACCTATGCATAGTTTTACACAGTTGTTACTTTCTTGTATCATCAGTAACATGCCCACAATTAATAGTACCTAAGACATGGAATTGAGTTCTACTGTCTACCAACTTCAGTTTGGTTTTTTGGGGGTTTGTTTTGTTTTGTTTTTTTAATGAAAAAGGCTGTAAGCTCACCTGACTGACTGCTATGAGTAAAATTTTCTGATGGCGAGTGTGTTTTACAGCAGGGTATAGAAGCCCCAGTAGGTATTCATAGAAATAATAGTCTCTTCAAACAGAAACTCAGAGATGATTGCTCAGTATTTTTTTTGTTAACTGTCATATTTGTATTAGTAAAAAATTTGTAATTACATACAGGTAATGGAAAGGAACATCACTCCTGTTTCAAAATGTTACTGGACTACTGGGCTATAAAACACTGTGTTTTGTCAGTCTTGTATGCAAATATGTAGAAAGAGTAGCATTTGTACTTCAGTTCATCATTTGATATGTTGCACTTTGTGACAGGAGACTGATAAAAACCATTATTTTTATAATAAGTGTAATAGCAAACCTAGTATATCTTGGAGTTGCAACAGGGAAAAATTTTCTTCACTGTCTGGTTTATTGAAATTGTTAGCAATTTTGGTAACTCATCTTAAAAGGTTGGCACCTCTGATAATTGATGCCAGTAGTAGTTCAAATACTGTTTTTATATGCCACACTTGTTTTATACTTTGTTTTTCCTTTGTTTCAATTCATTTTGTGTTTCCTCTGTTGAATAGAACATGAAACGGCGCAGGCGTCGAGATATTTTACGAGTACAACTAGTACGAATATTTGAACTGTTGGCAGATGCTGGTGTCATTAGTCACAGGTAGGGGCAGCACCGACGAAAAGATGTTGTTTATGCTTCTGAATTAAGTCACTAATATTCTTGTGACCCAGTATAACAAACATGCAAAGTTCTTCAGTGAGTTTTAGTATACTACTAAATAAATAGACATGGTTTTATCAAACTTGGAATTTTGGTGGCTTTCTAATCCCTCCCTTCTGCATGCTTTTTGTCATAGTGGTGTGTGTTTTATTTAAAATGCTACTATCTTCCGGGACTTTGCTTTGAACAGGCAGTGTGTCGCATTCCTTTTTGTTGGTCTGTGTTCAACCATCGCACCAGTTACGTGAATCAGAAGACAGAAGTTACAGCTATTCTGTAATCAGTCTGGGATTCTTCCTCACCTGGAGTCCTGATGCTAGTCACCGTGTCCAATGCAGAGAAGGCTACTGTTCATTAATATTGGACCTTTTTCTTTCTGAGGGAGAACAGAATGTTAACTGGGTTGGGTTTTGTTCCTCAGTTTACCCTACACTTTGAAAGAAGACTTAGAATTCTGGCCTGTGTTTTACAAGTCCCTTACAAATCTTTTTCTATGCAGGTGGAATTGTATAAGAGCAGGCAGGCTAGATGGTTAGGCTAGCTCCTCCTGTTCTGTTAGACAATGATACTTAAATATTTATTTGTCAACCTTAGCAACATAATCAGTGTGAAATTCTCAATCTTCAAGCAAGCTGCTACAGCATATTTCAGAATGTTGCCTCAGAAGCATTCCTAAAATGCCTTCCTTACTTTCAGAATGCTGATTTTTTAGAGTGTAGCTGTTAAAATTGTACTCTCCCTTCTTATCTTTTAAGGGACTCACTGGTGTTTAATTAGCATGTGTAAAATATCTCCTAACCACAGTTTGCACCCTGGAACTTTGTCAGCTTTTCTCTCTGAGGCCAGTCTGACTCTGTGGTGGAAGCTAGCAAGCAATTAAGGGCTATCATAAACCTCCTCATCTTGCCTTTGGTGTGCAAGGCATACTTTTTAATTGTCTTCAGTACAAATGTGGAAAGATGGTAGAGGGAGCTGAGAGGAATGGAGTCACCCTTCTAACACTTGCTTTTCAAAGGAGGGCAGGTTTGAATCACATGCAGCCTGACACCTAGTCTGATGCTAAAGCAATGACAATGGGAAATGAATATACAAAATTAATAAATTGCTTTCATCTGCTAATAGTCAATAGCATGTCATGAAGTATTGAACATCTTGAATGACTTCCAAAAATCAGTATGTAATATAGATGTCTATAGTCAAGTAGTAATAATTATTTTTTCTGATTTACAAATTGTGTGGGTTTGGGGGGGGTGGGGAGTGTTAATTGTTTTAGGGTTTTTATTATCATTTTTAACACTTGTCTCCAGTGTAAGAATTAATTCTGTGGAAAGATGAGAGACTTCTGATACCGAGGCTTGATTATTAGTTTGCTTTCACTGGAGCTTTTTATTTAACAGTGAAATAGAAGCTGGTGAAGAAATTACTTCAAATAAAATATTCGCAGTGATGTGGTTGTAGGTTTTATTAAAGAGAAAAAAAAAGGATTGTTTTCAAAAATTGTTGCATGTATTTACTATACTAATTGATTTTTTTATTTTATTTTTAAGTGCAAGTGGTGGCCTTGATAATGAAACACATTCCCTCAACAACACTTTACTTGAGTATGTTGATCTAACGAGACAACTCCTAGAAGCAGAAAATGAAAAGGATTCTGATACATTGAAAGATATACGATGCCATTTTAGTGCCTTAGTGGCAAATATCATTCAAAATGTTCCAGGTATGTAAGAACACTTCAACCGCTTCTGATGACTGTCTTTAATATGCAGTACATTAAAAACAAACAAACAAACCAAAACAACAAAACTAAACAAAAACAAGACAAAAATCCACTTCTTTCTGAAGTTTCAGAATACTGTCATAAAAATAATTTATGCCATCAGTTTTGTATATATCTTCAGCAGCATGAGTTTTTAAGAGGGATATTTTTTGGTACTGTTTGAAATCATGCAAGTAATTTTCTTATTTAGCAAAAGTCTTGTTGGCTGGCAGTGCATTTAAATTCTCTAGAATAATAACTAGCTTATTCTTGTACGCTAGTGGCATCAAACAGGACAATAGTAAACCTACATCCAGCTATTATGATGTTGAAATAATGGGTCTTTACATTGATTTTTCCTTTTTATATTAATTATTTGGGTCTATTTCTGTTTTACGTACTTTATTTTAAAGAATGGCAAGAGGAGTGTGTCTAACTGTGATTTTTCTTACAGTACACCAGAGAAGAAGTGTCTTTCCACAGCAGAGTCTACGCCACAGTCTATTTATGTTGTTCAGTCATTGGGCAGGTCCTTTTAGTATCATGTTTACTCCCCTGGACAGATACAGTGATAGAAACATGCGAATAAACAGACACCAATACTGTGCATTAAAGGTATTTTAGCACTTTTTGAATTTTGGAAATAGATTGTTATGTTGACTTTTCTTTTTTTGACTTTTTTAACCCAAATTTAACATTTGGACTTTTTGGACGTGTTTTTTCACGTTCTTATTGCCATTCATGACTTAGTGCTTTTCTGCTTACAGTATTAACAGTTCCTTGTATTTGGGAATTGAGAAAAGTGTCATCTGGTAATTTCTTGAATAAGATGTTAAACAGTTTTTTATTAGCCTTGGTCTTCCTCCCTTGACTGAATAGAAGTTAGTTTTCTGATATTATAATGGACTTGCTAAAAGAACTTCCTGTATCCGAATTATTAAAATGTAGTGTTTTTCAATTACTTTCTAAAGGCTATGTCTGCTGTACTGTGTTGTGGCCCTGTTGCAGATAACGTCGGGCTCTCATCTGATGGTTATTTATACAAATGGCTGGATAATATTTTGGATTCACAAGATAAAAAGGTAATACGGGCAATGTCAACATTCATTTGCAACTATCAGTGCCTTCAACATATGCTTTAATGAGTTTTGTGGTCAGATTGGCCTAAATGCTTTAGAGCAGCTCTAAAAGCTGGTTTTGTGGTGCATGCTTTCGCACTGTCCTTAATATGTGTAGTCACCCTATTGAGGAAGGCAGTCCCTAATCACAGTCTAAGAACAGGCAAAACAGAATGGAAGACGAAAGGGCAAGGAGTGAAGCATTGTGTATCATTTATAAACTAATCAGCTAGGCTAAGTTGTAGTAATAAGCAGATCTTTTAGAAGATTAAAGGAGACAAGATTTTGAACGTGAACTCTTGTGAGACTGTAGAGTCCATTGGGGGTCCTGCGGAGTTACGAAGACCAAGGTTTACATCTAAACAGTAAGGCAAGCTTTAGACTTAAAAGATAGGGTCTCCGTTGCACTAATACTGTGACTACATAAAAATACAGCTCCAGTGGAATCCCACTGGAATTCCTGCATATGTTTAAGTGTTTTTCTGTATCTGATGCTTTCAGGTCAGTGTTCACTTTGTAGTAAGTGAAAATAGTAAATAGCTCAGGGTAGCCTTGGAAGTGAGGAAAAAAATGTCAGAGTAGAGCTATGTGTTTCAGTAATATATGACTCTCTGTGCCATTTGAACATTAAACAGTTTGATGGAATTACCTGTTGTTATTTTAAGCTGTGGTCTCATTGGTTTTAAATGGAACAAATTTTGTGTGTTGCAGTTTTGGGGTTTTGGTGGTTTTTTTATTAAATATGTATTTCCCTATTTTATGCCATTTTTGTAAGTTGGTCTTTTTTTCTATATTTATAAATAAATACTGGTACTTTTCTGGAATACAGGTTCACCAGTTAGGCTGTGAGGCAGTCATGCTGCTCTTGGAACTCAACCCTGACCAGAGTAACCTCATGTACTGGGCCGTAGACCGGTGTTACACAGGTTCCAAGAGGGTAGCAGCTGGCTGTTTTAAAGCCATAGCCAGCGTGTTCCAAAACAGGTACTACAGCATTTGTCAAAACTTTAAACTTTCATTTTGAAAGTTTGCTTTCATGTAGAACTATTTGTTTTATGTTACCCCCTACCATATCCTCTGTAAATTAAACTTTGAAAAGCCAAATTTTAAAAAGGCAAATGTAATTTCACTTATTTCACACTTGCAATTTTTCCCTAGGGATTACCAGTGTGATACAGTGACCCTGCTGAATCTGATACTATTTAAAGCAGCTGATTCTACTAGGGCTATCTATGAAGTTGCTATGCAACTATTACAGGTTTGTAAGCTAATTGTGATTTTTTTTTTTTTCTTTTAAAATAGCAATTGTCCCTGTGCATTTAAAAAAAACCCCAACCTGTTACTATTTGTTTGTCCTTTCAGCAATGAAATACAATGTATATATTTTTTTTTCTTCTCTATTTTAGTGCATAGTTAGGCCAGATCCTTACTTGGCACAAATAGACTTCAGTGGAAGCATGTCTGTTTTCATGAACTGAGCACTCAAGACTTGTATTTTCATAATCTCCACTTTTTCAAGAGGCAAAACCTAAATGAAGATTCTTCTGGTTTGGCCCTGAAACACAGTGGTATATAGCTCCATTTGTCCAAAAGCACTTCAGAAGAAGTATATTGCTTCCTGTCCCTTTGCTCTGTCTGCTGGGGCACCAGTCAATTTTCTGATTTTTACATGAATACCATACATTTTTTCATCCATCTGTATGGAGAGATGATAGTGAGAATCTTCTTAGCCATTTAATTTACTTTTGTATATTCCTTTCTGAGGTCATTTAGGGGTAAGCTACAGGCAGCATTAGTATTTAAAAATAAATAAATAAATCTGTGCTGCTTGTGGCTCAGATCACAAGTCTTGGAAGTTTTTTCAGAGGTTTTTGTTGTCAGCTAAGTTCAACAGTGAAGTCCCCACTGAAACCACACCCCTGTTGATATGTCAGCACCCACGCCACCCTCCCTTTAAGCCCCATCTTTCTTCTCAAGTGAACACCACTGCTTAACATCAGCCAAAACTGACTTTTAAAGTATCAAATGGCTTTAGCCTCCTGCTGCATCTCTGCCACATCAGAGATTACATTGCTCCTATCCATGCCTCATAGATGAGCAGAAATTGATAGTTTGGAAATACAGATGTTCAATAGTATTTCACGTTTTGTTATCGAGAAATTTGTATTTAATGCGGTATTTTGTGAAAGGAGATTTCTGAAATTTATTGCTGGAAACTCATCAAGTGGAGCGAGTCTTAGCTAGTCTTCTGTGAAATTACCACTGTTGGTGAATACTGTAGATAGATGGAGATCTGCGTAGATAGGAAACATTAAATGAGAATAGATAAATGAATTTAAAAGGTGATTTTATATAAAGATTTCCATTGTAGCTCTATACTTAGCTTCAAATTCTGAACATTACCTTTGTAGATACTGGAACCAAAGATGTTCCGTTATGCTCACAAACTGGAAGTTCAACGGACGGATGGGGTTTTGGGTCAGCCTTCTCCTTTACCACATCTGTATTCTGTGTCATATTATCAGCTGTCAGAAGAATTAGCAAGGACTTACCCTGAACTAACACTTGCTATCTTCTCAGGTATGGTTTTAAAACAAAACAAAAAACTTCATCAGGTCAGAAGCATTGTACACAATGTGTAATTCTTATTTTTCAATAATTAATGTACATGTAATTCACTACAATCAAGACAACAAGATATCATCATAATGAATGGAGAAAATGGAATTTGCTGAGTGACAATTTTTGTTTACTTTTATTTGAAATATATTCAAGAGGAAACAACATGAATCAAAGATATTTCTCCTGACCTAATAGCCATGAAAAGTCACGTTAGAGAAATAATTTGCAACTATTTTAAAAAATTATTCTTCTATTATTCTTTCTAGTATTTTCTTATTTACTGTAGGTTGCTTAAAAATATTATTCCATAGCATTTTTAAACACCTGCAGCATAATAACCTTTCACATCAATTGAAAAAACTACAAGGACTGGCACGAGGAAGAAAAAAATTTAAGTGCTTTTTTGCCAAAGTTAGTACATACTGAAGACTGCGGACTTAATCGTTATGAAATTTTGCTAATCAGCTAAATGAAAAAAATACGTCTGTATCAGCATTACTTTACATTAATATGGCCTACTGGGCTTGTTGTTGTTATTATCAAAGCAGTTCTCATTATAGATTTACAATTCATGTATGTACCTGATTTTTGAATGACAGAAGTAAGTCAGAGAATCCAAACGGCTCACCCAGCTGGGAGGCAGGTGATGCTGCATTATCTGCTGCCATGGATGAACAATATTGAGTTGGTAGACTTGAAACCTTTGCCAACCATTCGTCGGCAAGATGAAGATGAAGAAGATTCTTTGAGAGACAGAGAAATAATGGTGAACAGTAGACGATGGCTACGAGGAGAAGGCTGGGGATCACCACAGGCTACAGCTATGGTTCTGAACAATCTGATGTATATGACTGCAAAGGTAAAACTAATTACTTAAGTGCTCCATCTTGTTCTCGTGGATTGTTGTGTATAGAGTGCAAGAAAATACTGTTCAGAGATAGTGTGTTACCAAACTTTCAAGAGTTATTGTTCATATTTGTTGAGTTGCTTATGCATACCCAAACTATACCATATAGTTTTGAGGTATTACGAGAAACATGTAATATATAATATAAACGTTGTAGTAGTTATTATATGTAGTAACAGTGTATAACTGTTGTTTTGCAATATAGATGCCTAGCTGGATAGATGATACCAGGTCACTTGTATACCTATGATCTCAAAGTGGAGTTTTGGAACTGATCTTGTTGCCAGAGGCTGATAGACCCTCCTTCCTGTGATAGCTACTTCCCACAGAGAAAAAGTATTGGTCACATGCAGTGCTCCTGCCAATTTTGATATCTTTGAGTCCGACTGATGAGAGACCATGTTTTAAACTACAAATTAAAATCTTTTGGCAGCCTGTGGTCTGAGAAATTTTATTCAGGATTGTCAGCAACTGGGAGAATGGGGGTCTGCTAAATTTAGATAGCTTTTTTTAAATTTAATTACGTAAATAAGTATATAAAAATATAACTAAATCCACATATAAATAAATATTTGTACGCTTCTATTATGTATAAAAGTATTACATATGTCAAATATATAATATGTACAAATATGCTTAGATATGTTTTTATATATTTGTAGCTATAAAAGAAAATAGTTATTTCCAGAATATGTCTATAAAAATGAATATATGTGACAGCTTCATTCTGGAATGTTAAAAAGGCAACAGCTTCTTACAGGATTTATGTCTCCTTTATCTAGAGCCTGTCCCACTTGATCATACTGATCACTTTCAAATACAATGTTTTCTACTGGAGTTTTCAGGAGAGATATTTATTTTGTTTTCTAGTATGGTGATGAAGTGGCTTGGTCAGAGATCGAAAATGTCTGGACTACTTTGGCAGACAGTTGGCCAAAGAATCTGAAAATAATTTTGCATTTCTTAATCAGTATCTGTGGAGTGAACAGTGAACCCAGCCTTTTGCCTTATGTGAGTATGTGTTATGTCTCTCCTTAGTGCTACTGATATTTTAAAAATGAGTTGTGTATCTAGCAGCAAAGAGGATCGAACAAAAAATGTGAGGTAGGATTTCTTATATCAAAATCTCCAACCACATAATAGTGTCACCCCATATTTTATGACCACTGAATACCACGAACAAATGAAGTTCAGTTCTTTTGTTTGAATTACTTTGGACATCCGTGTCTAAATTTCAGCATCAGTTTCAGTGAAACCCAGCATTCATGGAATGGGTTTGAGAAGGAAATAAAGCAGAAAGACTATCACACCTTATATATAGCTGCGACTTCCTTAAGACTACTTAATGGCTTAAATTGCAATTTATTCAGGGTGGTAAGTCTGAAACAGTCCACTAGCTGTCTTATTAGTTATGAGTTGTCAAAATTCCAGGTATGCTAGGTGGACCATAGATCTTAGTGAGTAAATAATAAAAAATGGAAAATACTTATTAAAATGTCTACATTTTTTTGTTCCTTTGTCATAAGAAGGAAACTTGAGAGTTTGATTGCTAAATTTATATTAATTTTCTTAGGAGTATACACTCAGCAACTCCTTTCCATCGTAAAACACAAATCTACTGCATCAGTTGGTCTCTATTCTTTAGGTAGAATTAAGATAGTTCCATAAATAATATTTTCATTAGAAAATTGTTATAGGTTTTGCTACTAGTCAAAAAAACTAGATATGAAGTAAACAATCAGGACCTCTAATATTATTAAGTTCTTACTAAGGACAGCTTAAGTTCTTCATTGATTGGCAATTGTTTTCATTGCGAATCAGGAAATCTAGCTTAATGTTTCAGCCCAAAATCTTCGTGTGTATGGTTTGAACAACATGACAAAGTAATTCCATGAGTCAAATGCCTTGGATCGCTTGCTTACTGTTCATCTTTGAGTTATCTCAAAAGGATGGAAATAAACCATTGAGCAGTAATGACTCAAGAAAATGTCAGAAGGAAAAATATGAACTTGCTGAAGTCTAGAGGAATCACTGACTAGCAGCCATCTCCTGCTGCCTTGCAGTAACTAGGATTATTTTGCTGAAGTAAGATGTAGTGGAGAATCCTTAATTACTGTATGCTTAATGAAATGCTGCAATAGTTAGGTGTTTATTCTTATCAGGGCATATAAAGGCCTTGAACATTTTGGGAATTTTTTTTCCTATGCTATAATTTAGGATAGTCCTAAAAAGCAGACAGATAATATAGTAAAATAAAGCACTTGTCATGTCACATAGGGACAGTGGGATTATTCTCACATGACCAAGTATTAAAACAAAAAAAACCCCACACCAAGCCCCCTCAAAACCAATTTTATTTTTTGTTACATCATATGTTAGAGCACTGCAGAATAGCATGAAGAAAAATATGATGCCTGCTGGAAAAGAAATAGTGTAGAACACAACTGTGAAGTATCAAAAATAAATGATATCACAATACATTGGTTCCAATGTTGATCTCAGATGTTGCCTTTGTAAGAAAATGTTTTGCTTCTTAAATAACTATCACTGAACTCAGAAGACTGACTTTCTTACTCTTGTGATATGCTATCAATGCTTGCTCCTATTGACATCTGTGAAAGCAATTTTGTATGCTTTTAGAACTAGAGTAAGTTTCAGGTATCCTCACTTGCAGTGCAGGTAGATATTGATTCTAACAAGTTGTGGCATTTATATCTCTTCCTTTCCTTTTTTTTTTATATACATATACTTGTTTTTGATGGCAGGTAAAGAAAGTTATTGTTTATTTGGGTAGAGATAAAACAATGCAACTACTAGAAGAGCTGGTGAGTGAACTTCAACTTACAGATCCTGTCAGTTCAGGAGTCACCCATATGGATAATCCACCATATTACCGCATTACTTCCAGCTACAAAATCCCCTCTGTCACTTCAGGTGAAAATTTATTAACTTAAACTTTTATTACTGTCAATGATTAACATGCTATTATCAATCAGTTATAATATTTGAGTTCATCTATAAATACTCAATAGGAGTACAATGTTCTGTTTCTAAAAATAAATTAAGGCACAAAGTTTGTTTTAAAAGATTTTTGTTGTACCCAGAGCTCTTATTAAAGAACATCCAATAGGTTCACAAGGAACAGGTTTGTATTAATATATGTGTCAGACTTCGTCTATATTCAGATCTTGCACTGTTTACCCTCACTATATCACTTTTAGGTCAATTCAGTCAAACAACTGGGAAAATTTATATAATTTTAAATCCATACAAGTTGTTGTATTTTAAGTTCTGTTATAGACACAAGCTGCACCTGTAGGAATTTATTCAAGAGGATTTAAGTGAATTTACTTAGGATAATTTATTTAGAAATAATTAACAAGAAACAGTAGATCAATCATCAAAAAAAGTCCCACTGAAAATATAAAAAGTGTCTACCTCGTGCTTCAATCTAACAACATGCTGAGGAATGTGGGGAAAAGCCATCTGGTTTTGGTGAAGCATCTTTTAAAGTGGGCCACAAAAGACATAGATGGGAGGGTATCTAAGCAAGGATTTAGCTTTTGTGCTGCAAAGCTGTTAATGTTATGAAGCAACCTGGACCTGTTACATAGGGATTATCTGGATCACAAGGTGGATGCATTGGCACTTGTTTGTGAAAGTGTTCAAAAGTATGGAAGCAAAAATTATGGGGCTTTTGCACTTAAGTGTAACTGAGAGTAGCAAAATCTGTGGGGTGCACAATTATTTCCAATTGTGGTGATCTATCCAGTGTGATACTTTCAAGTTTCTCTTAAAAATAAATTGATATAAGCTTCACTGCAGGCTGTTAGGCTTTAACCCCTAATCTGTTTGTGGTTTGAATTAACTGCATACCAAAGTCCAACTACATTTTATGGATAACTATGAGGTGTAGCATACAGGAAGGAAAGAAATAGGTCTCTAGATCCTGCTTCAAAACCAAGTCTTTTTACCTAATTTACATTGAAGACTCAGATTTTTGAAGTGGATTCTTTTGATTTTTCCAGTTAGTGAAATTATGGTAGCAGCTCAGAATCTTCTGGTCTAAATCATTTTTTCTTGCATGTGAAAGTAATTTCTATGGCTCAGTTTGCGTATTTGCTAGTTGCTGTAGTGCAAACCTGGTTAGGGCTCTTGGCATGGGCAAGAAAGTAAGGGTCATCACGTAGTGCTTAAGACTGCTTTTCTTTTCTATTGACCAATCTTTTTCTTTGTCCATAATTCACAGGTACCACTTCTAGTAGCAATACAATGGTAGCTCCAACAGATGGCAATCCTGACAGTAAACATATAAAAGACAATATTGAAGAGAAGTAAGTATCTCCTCAAAAAGCAGTTATTAGTTGAATTACAGGAATTCCTGGTAGGTACTATAAATACTGGCATCTCAATGGCTCCAGCTATGTCTATATTGCAGGAAATATATGGCTGTAAATTTTACAAGTTTTAAGCAACAGAACTGAAATACTATTTGGGATTAACAGTAGCAGCCTCAGTTGTAATTTGAACTTGAAAAACTGTACAGGAAACTGAATAAATTAAGAAAGAAATCCAGGTCAGGCTTTGTATTGCTATAGCGATACTGTTATTGATGCCTAAATTAGCTACTATTACACTGGATTGTATATATTTATGCAAGAGAAGTTATACTGCAGATGGATATGGATACGACAGGGGCAAATGTTACTAGTTTAGCAATGTAGCCAATTCACAAATTGGTCTCTTAGCTCACTAGAAATCAACAGCATGCCGATGTGTTGAAAGCTAGTTTATTCTCCCAGTTAGAGTATTTGGATGTCTGGTATCTGTGGCAAAATACCCTTCAGCTAGCTTTAAAACAGGTGCCTCCCTCCCTAATTTTTCAGCTTCTTGAGAAGAATCTTTTTGGTGGAATTTGCCAGACAGTGGTACCGGTGTGAGGGTGGTGGAAAGCAAACAGATGACATGGACTTAGTCAGGGCATTGACTCAGAGCTCAGCAGTAACTGGCTGTTTGCACGCTCTCATTTTGTGCTAAATATGAGATGGCTAACCTTAAAGTGAAAAGGGAGTAGGGATTCTATAATTAGCATGAGAAAAAGTGTGCACAGAAAGAAGTGGACACGTGCTGTTACTGTAGAGTAGCTACTATGTGGTAAATTCACAAACCAGTTTATTTTGTGATGACTTCTTTGAGAGCCTTAGTAATTATATTTCCAATGTAATTTCCCAGTTGGACACTTTTTTCCATCCCTAGAATAATTCTGTCAATATAGTTAGATTAGTAAATATATTGATAGAGACAACCCCAATACTTCAATTAAATTGGGGGGGGAGCTTTGTGAAAATAAATCACATTGTCAAAAAAATAAATCACAGAAGACTATGGAATCTGAAGTGTAATTCAGAATTCAGCCTAGCAAAGCACAGACAAGTATTTGGCAGCTATGGGGCTGGGGCTAAAGAAACTTGTAAAGTAATGAATGAAATTTTGAAAGTCTCTGCAATTTTTGGCATACGCTGTAGGGTTGTCTAATACCTCCCCAGGGTATATGCTTTTGATAAGATATACCATGGACTTGGCAGGAGGAGAGAATTTTAGAAACTTATGTAGAAGCAGCTTGGAAATTGTGCTTTTAGCACTCCCATTTCTCTGATTTCTTTACAGTTTATCAGATTAGCAAGGTAGGATCCTGGACTCTGTGTGTATACATATATGTGTCTGTGCCAGATCAAATAGGGATTTCATTATTTTGCTCAAGAGTGAGAAGAACTTACTTATGCAAAACGATAAAAAAAAATTTAATGTACTTAATGCTAATGAAAATGATCTAACAGAAATATAATTTATAGTGGATTATCTCCTTGAATCCCCTTATCTAGCATTGCTACAGGAGGTGTGTCTTCTACATCTCCTTTGGCATCATATTGATTGTCCTTGTAAAATGAAACATTTTTGCGTAACAGTTTTGTTGAAATACAGTTTTACTGAGAGACCCTGATTAACTTTTTTGTCACAGGATGTCAGTTACTAATGCCGCTTTATTTGTTCCTACAGTTATGTACATCTAGACATCTACAGCGGGTTGAACAGTAACTTAAACCGCCAGCACCACAGACTAGAATCTCGCTACAGCAGCAGCTCTGGAGGTTCATATGAAGAGGAAAAAAGTAATATTTTTATTTAAAAATATTTCTGTGGGTAGTAAACAAAATTTTCACAAGTTAATACTTTTACTGAAGGTTGTAGAACATGAGGAAATAAGCATTATCAGTGGTTTTTGCACAAACCTATTTAAAAATATGGGTTTTTTACAATCCTCCGTCTTAGTACTGTTGAAGTCTAGCATATGTTTGATTACAATGGAATGTGCAAGGAAGATAACACACTTTCTTCCCTTCCCTTGTCCTCTGGAATGACTTGTGAACATCTTCCCAAATGAAGCAGTTTCACTTTTTTTTTTTTTTCTTTTTTGCCAGTACCAACACTAAAGCTAGGCAGTTAGGCAGGAGAAAAAGGATCTTGTGTACCTCTAATTTTCAACCTTGTTTTGAAAATGTGTTTTGGGTTATTTTTTGTGATCTGTGATCTGGTTCTTCTGAGGTGCGGAGGAAGGAAAGAGGTAGAAATCTCTCCTGAAACTCCATCTACTTTTGGAGACTTTTCTTTGATGGAGGCTTATTAACTGTGGCTACTTTTGTACCAGTGCCTAAGACAAAAAAATCATTGTGACAGTGCTAGAGAAAGCTAAACAGGTCATGTAATCAGGCAAAAATGAGGACAGTGGTTAGACAGTAAGTAAATTATGCGTTACATTAGTGGGTTCTGTATGCTTTGTCAGAGTACTCGTTTGACTGAAACTCTTGTTTTAGCTAACAAGCTATTAGTAATTAAAATGGCTTTGTATTTTAACCCTGCATAGGATTACCAGATAGATTTCAATTTGATCCAGATCATTATAAGTGCTCCCACAGATGATCTTCTTAGGTTTCACTCAATTTTTTATTGAAAGTTGGTTTTGCTACCAGTTAAGTTGTTCAGGTATGGTACTACATGTGATACAGTACTGCCTTTTCCTTACCTTTCTTGTGCTACTGAACAACAGGATGCACATTTTTGCGTTTTGAGCACTGCATGGGAACCTAGCATGTCCCATGCTGTATTGAAGCAGCAGAGTCCATCAGGATGACCTTATGCACTCCTTAATGACTGATTCTGTGCAGACCATAAAAGTTAGAGTGAATTTGTGGTTCATATTGCCTCTTTCAAGAAAGTGGATCATAATGTCCTCTACAGAGCTTGTTGTAAAGGCCGGGCATGCTGATGCAGATCTGCTAACCCCCCCCGATCTCAGCTTTTCAAGAACGTAAAAATAGTTCTTTAGAAGACGATATGATACAGAAATCTATTAATTTTTTTTCCTGGATTAATTATCTATTGTGTTAGGTGATTCAATGCCTCTGTATTCAAACTGGCGGTTGAAGGTGATGGAACACAATCAAGGAGAGCCTCTGCCTTTTCCACCTACTGGAGGCTGCTGGTCACCGTTGGTGGATTACTTGCCTGAAACTTCTCCTCCGGGCATGTCTCTTCACAGGTAACTGTTGTAGCAATGCTGAGGGCAATTCATTACATTTTAATTTGTGTTGCACAAATATAGTAATTTAAAGATAAGAGATTAAAGACAGTAGATTTAAAGATAGTAGACTTGTTTTCTGCTGTTTTACTCACAGGTCTAGCAGTCTAAGATTTCTAAGCCTTTTAATTTGGAGGACTGAAGTTTTTCTATCTTCATTGTGAGCATTCATGTTTTACCTTAATACAACTTTGTGGATGTTTATAGACTTGAAAACTGCCTGTTAGTAGCATATGAAGCTATTTGCAGCTCTTCATTAAGTTCATATATTACATTCTTCTAACAAATTATTTTTTTTGTTTTTAGATGCAACATAGCAGTGATCCTTTTAACTGACTTGATAGTTGACCACAGTGTAAAGGTGGAATGGGGAGGATACTTGCATCTTTTGCTTCACGCAATTTTTATTGGTAACTAAATTCTTAAAGAAATATTTCTAATTTAGGAATTGTAACTATTTATGTAACTCTTCCACATTTAAATTAATGTTTGCCACTGTGTTGAAATATCATTAATTTGTTAATATTTTTACAGTATTTTTAAAAATTCAACTAAATATCAGCTTGACTAATACGAATAATTAAGAGGGTTTTGGAGTCATTTGAAGGCACTCTCTGTTGTAGCCACTTTTTTTACCTCTTTCTCCATATACACAAGACACAGTAAAATTCAAATTTTTTCTTTCTGTTTCTCTGTGTAGTAGTTTTCATACAGAACACATCTTAAGTTCTTACTGTTAGGTGAGAAACAGAAGGATATATTCATGTTTTTTAAACTGTATGCTTTTGATTTTGTATTGAAACGCTGAAACCCATCATTTATTTAGTGAATTATCTCTGTATTATTTGGTAAAATATAACAGACCAGTTTGAATACTGCTATTTTGTTAATAATTGAATTCGTGTGCCCTTTGAATTTAATAAAGCTTTTCCATTTTCCTTTTATGTTAGGTTTTGACCACTGTCACCCTGAAGTCTATGAGCATTGTAAACGACTGCTTTTGCATCTGCTGATAGTGATGGGATCTGGCAGTAATGTCCAGTCTGTTGCTTCTGTCCTACTCAGAAACAGAGAGTTCAATGAGTCCAGGGTGCTTACTGTCAAACAAACTACCCATTTAGATTATACTTTCACAGGTATGCTTTAGATAAGTGTTGCTTGTTAAAATGACATGGAAAGTTACCTTTTCTTCCAGGCTTTATTAAAATTTCTGTTATTTGCAGTGTATTCCTGAGCCCTTGGCATTAAAATGTATTTTGTTTCAGCTCTGTCTAGCTAGTTAAAATGTATTTTAATTAAGCCAAATGAAGATGGTTCACGTTACCACTGTGTGCCCAGTCATCAGAGTTGGGAGCACAGTTGACTCACTAAAGAATAATGGAAACCACAGAGGGAGCTCTACATTTTGGATCTGTAATACAGCAGTTTTTATGATGCACTTGAAAACAAACAACAAGAAGATACATCTCTCACTTGTTTATGGCAACTTTAAATTTCTGACTTTTGTCAGTTGTAATTGCGCTGTTCAATAAGCTCAATTCAGTTCAATACTCTTTTGTGATACCACCTTTTAATGTTCACCTTAACATTACAATATTGTAGCTATATGGGAAATTACATGTTTTAGTTGTGTATCTTTTTGAAAGTAATATTTTGATGGTGTGTTAAAAGCCTGTTGTAGCTTTTAAAGAAATGTGAAATACTTCATTTTCTTAAAACCTAGTATTTCATATTATTTCAGTAGGTGGCAGCATATTGCTGTACAATGTTCATTCCGGTTTGTTCACATCAGAAGTGGTTTTGCCACTAACTGAAAATATTCATCTGTTTTCTGAATTTGATATTCATGGCAATGAGGAATTAAAAAGTGGGCATAGGGGAGGAATTCTTTTATGCAAACCTATTGACAGAACCTTACCAGTGCACCCATATGGTGACCTATACAAACCATTCCATTCCTCATCTTTGCAGTTTTGAATAAAACTGTCTAAATGTTACACTGTGTTTCGCTATTATTGAAACAAAAATGTCTGATAGAAACTAGAATGAGATTGGCATCAAACATTTCCAGTGGGGGATTAAGATAAGGTGGTTATAGGTATGCATGTCTAGCATAAGGTCAGACAAGCTGATGTTAAATTTTATTTGAACCAGCTAATAATCCAGCTCTGTAGAGTGAAAATTTGTGGTGGATGTCAGTGAGTCTCAAAATTATGTACAGTTGTTACAGTAAAAGATTCAAGACTCTCTTTTCCTTGCCAGTTTACTTTCTCCTATCATCTCATAGGTGTAATGTGGGGAGTTACCGCAGTTGTATTTTACTGCCACATAATTCTTTACACAGAGAGAAAATCTTACAGCAGCAAGATTAAGTTAACTTTAGAGAAACTTTGTGCAGCAAGAGAGGCTCTGCTTAGAAGTGACTCACTAGTTAATACTTACTGATCACTGATTTAAAGTGCTGTCAGTTATGCTGGGACTGAGTTTAAAAAAAAGTTATCTGTGCGTTATTAGGAAGTAGTTTATATCATTTGTCTCAACTTACTAAGATAAGATGCCTCAGAGACCAATGATGTTATCTCACCATATTTATTACCAATACAAGTTAAAATATAATACAGTGGTTTTAAAGAGGGCTCTAGCAGTTCCTTAGTAAGGGTCCAGTCACATTAAGACTTTCCATATATCAGACTTGTTGTCTGATATATTGAAATTATTGCATGCATGAAATTATTCTCATTATGTTTGCGAAATTATTGATTTTTTTTGAGGGCTATCTTTTAATATATTTAATATTAGTAGTCAACAGCTCATAATAATCTTGTTTTTATTTCAGGAGGTGTTCATGATTTTATACCTGATTACCAGCCCTCCCCAATGACAGACTCAGGGCTTAGTTCAAGTTCTACCTCTTCTAGCATCAGTTTAGGAAATACAAGTGCTGCCATTTCTCATCTGCAGACCACAATCCTCAATGAGGTTGATATTTCAGTAGAGCAGGATGAAAAAGTGAAAACTCTCATAGAATTTATTACCTCAAGGTAAGATTTAAATTTTCATTTTTGTCAAGATAAGTGTTTTGTGGAAACATTGCAAAACCCTTACTATTTAGCATCACGTTGTCTAATTTTGTCTCTATTTTATCACTAGTAAGAGAGAGTTTCATCCTGAAGTATTTTATGTGGTATA
Source organism: Egretta garzetta (assembly GCF_000687185.1). Taxonomy (NCBI): domain Eukaryota; kingdom Metazoa; phylum Chordata; class Aves; order Pelecaniformes; family Ardeidae; genus Egretta; species Egretta garzetta. The sequence continues at coordinate 760,271 of NW_009260264.1, read as the reverse complement.
ACCTATGAACAACTCTAACTTTCCAACAATTGCAGAGAATTTTGGCCCCCTTTTTGTGTCCTTAGTGTTTAGAAGTCTTTTGCCATGTTCCGCATAGGTCTCTTATCTTTGCTTGCCGCACAGTTTATAGAGTTCCCTTTTCCATCTAAAGGATTCCCATACCAAAGGATTAGGGCTGGAATACATAAAGATGATTAGGGACCTGCAAGATTTGTGTAGAGTTTACAGATTGCCTAATAGTAGAGAGCTGGGTATTAAGAAAATATGAATTAGCAGCAAAGGACATCTGTAAACAAGCAACACTAGTGCAGTTGGTATGATATTTTACATAGAGCTATCAAGATTGGGTAAATCCGAAATCCCATGTGTTTCTCAAAGCTTTTGATTAATTATGCCAACAAAAAAAAAAAGTCCCTTTACATCAGCCTAAATTTAGAATAGTGGGGTGTATTGATGTGAGGAAAATGGGAAGAAAGGAGGTTAAGAAGTGTATAATGGTATTAGTTGTACTGGTTCTTTGTTAGATAACTAAATATTTATCTAACAGAGAAAATCTCTTCCTAAACGTACACTGTTGTTTCAGTTGGATCTGATAGATTGCTTCTCACCTTGTCTTAACTTCTTATATATTGTTGTACAATATTGGACAGTTGTTGAACTTCTTTCCAATTCGTGTCTGCAGTTCTAAATGGTTTCTGTTATGCAGTAGGTAGTAGATTCTTTTGCAGTTAACCTTAAGTTTAAAATAACATTTAAATAATATTAATGACAAAGGCTTTGTTTTATACTCTGTTATGTTTACTCTATTTTTATGTTTTTAGAAAAAGAGGGCCACTTTGGAATCATGAAGATGTTTCGGCCAAGAACCCTAATATAAAAAGTGCTGAACAGTTAACTGTGTTTTTAAAGCATGTGGTATCTATATTTAAACAGTCTAGCTCAGGTATGTTAGATAACAGTCAATGCATGATAGAATGTTCAAATCTGCAAACTAAATGAATTTTTTTGAATGCCTGTAAGTTTACAGATGATCGGTAAATTGACTCTAGGTGATCATTTACTGCTTCTAAATGATAGATTTTTCTTGTGCATTGCACACTTCAGTTCATGTTTCTATTACAAGAGATAAAATACCTTACTAATTTATTGTGGACACTTGCCATTCAAATCATAGATGTTTTAATCTCTACAAGTATCTCCAGTGTTAAGTATTACGGAATGCAAGTTCATATGCCTGGAAAGATTTTTGAGAGTAATACTTCTTGAGAAAAATGTAGATGATGGTAGTATTCTAAAGTTAGGAGTTACTTTGGTAACTTATTCTTTATTAAATTCAAGTGGTTTTGTTTTCTATAAAGCATTGTGTTGCTTGAGTATTTTTGTGCTCTTATAGGAGGATTTCAATTGGAACATCGTCTCAGTGAAGTTGCTTTGCAAACTGCGCTGTCATGCTCCTCTCGACATTATGCTGGGAGGTCCTTTCAGATTTTCAGGGCTCTGAAGCAGCCTCTTACTGCATCTACACTTTCTGATGTTCTCTCCAGACTAGTAGAAACTGTTGGAGATGCAGGAGAAGAAGCTCAGGTATTTGAAATACCTCCCCTACTATATTAGAAAGCTAAGTTTGCCTAAGTGACATACCTACATTATTATTTTAATGGCAGTAAAATTTAAAAGCATTTTTGATTCACCTTTTATTTTTAAATAAAGATATTTCAAATATTGAAACAGTTTTAATCATGACACTTCCTGAACTTTCACTTGATGAAATGATGAAAAGATGAGCTGTGCACGTTCTCTTCTACAGCAATAGGAATTTTCAGAGAATTTGATACATCTGTTACCTGAAAACAGCTTCTCTTTCATAGTTAGAGAATCCTGAAATCAGCCATACAAAAATAATTTAGGTTTTCTTTTATTAAGAACTTAACCTGATGAAGCGTTAACCATCCAACTTAGTGTCATTGTACATCTAAGGAAGTGGATGTAACTTTTAATATTGCAAAATGAGAGTCTAAATTACTCCATCCTTAAGTCCATCCTTAAAAATAATGCAAACCAGAATGAATTTTGTGAATATTTAGAAGTAAATTTAAGGTTTTTTCCTGTCTTCAAGATATACTGCTAATTTGAGCTGTCTTACAAGTTGTGCTCTAAGTGAAGCATGAAATGATAATTTAGTTACTGATACTGATTTTATATTTTTATATAGATTTTCTGCAGTCTTCCTGGTGCATATTGCATAATTTATAATAACCTGTGGCTTTCCCCAGGGTTTTGTCATAGAACTTCTTCTGACCTTAGAGTCTGCTATTGATACCTTGGCTGAAACCATGAAGCATTATGATCTGCTTTCTGCCCTTTCTCAGTAAGTTCTCTTATCAGTCAAACTACATTCCACATTTTTATACATTTGAATTATTAAAGATCTGTATTACAAATGTAATGAAATGATTTCTTGTTGTCTTTCCCGAATAATTGTATCCTAACAGCAAAATTGCTTGTTCTTTTATGTTTTTATCATTCCGCCTCAAGCAAAACTCATAGGAATCTAGATTTTCTGAAAAGAAATTTCTGCTACCTTTCCCACTTGCCCTCTTGGGTCCAGTTTAAGGGAAAAAAAAAAAAAAAAAAGAAGGTGTTCCCTATGGCTCAGTTCTGAAATGCTGTCAGTTCTTCTGCAACTTGTCAAAAATAAAGGAACTGAGTGCATGTAGGACTTTTTTTGTTAATTGGGCTCTACTGGCCTTGATTAATAGTGTAATTTTTGGGGGGTCTTATTTTTTCCCCATATGTGTAATGAAGGTAATGGCACCAGTCTTTAAAAGATAATTTAAGATTCAAAGATGAAAACTCCTATACTGCAATAAATAAATTTATTCCAATGTTAATACCGAAGAAATTTCTTCAGTTACAGCAAATGCTAGTTTGTCCTCGGCCTCAGATTTGTTGTCCATATATGAGAGAAGTGTAATTGAACAGTCTGAGTCATTTGTTTGGCTCATTACAGTCTGAGTGGTTAGTTCAATGACTTTTTATCAAACTGAAAAAAAGCTGTAAAAGTACAGATGTCTTTATTTGTTTGACTTCATGGCAAAGTTTTTGAAAAAGTTGAGATTTCTAGAAGTATCTGCAATTTCTCAGTATTAAAACTGGAAGATGTTGGGTTTTCTAGGTCAGATGCTTCAGACAAATATAAGGTAATAAGTAAATAATTTCATTTATTAGTTAATTCATTTCTTCATCCTTATCACACCTGTAAGTAAGTTGGAATGCTAGATCATCATTTACAGATAATCTTTTACATGCTACAGGCTAATTTTACTGATTTTACTGAATAGTTACGTAGTTAATTTTTTGATTCTAGGTTTGTAACAAATAGATTTGGTAGCAGAGATAATGGGATGTCACAGTCTTGGCCTTATATTGTAAGGATATT
>NW_009260264.1:715362-756783 GCF_000687185.1 Egretta garzetta | reverse complement strand
GTATTCACTGTGTGTGTATATATGTGATTAATGACAAATCTTTTTTCTTTCTTCCCTTTTTCTAAACTGTATGTTATTAAAGTATTTTGCATGGAATAATATGTAATACTGATTTTTATTTTAGAACCTCATACCATGATTCTGTAATGGGAAACAAGTATGCAGCTAATAGGAAAAGCACTGGACAGATAAATCTAAGCACAAGTCCCATTAACAGTGGCAGTTGTTTGGGATACTACAGCAATACAAGGAGTAATTCTTTGAGACTGAATTTAATCAGTGAGCGGAGAGGCGACCGTCGACGGAGCAACACACTGGATATAATGGATGGAAGGATAAATCATGGTGGCAGTTTGGCAAGGACTAGAAGCCTTTCCTCCCTGAGAGAGGGAGGGATGTATGATGTGCAGCCCACTACTGACCCTGTCAACTTGATGGCCACCATATTTTGGATTGCAGCTTCGTTGCTGGAGTCAGATTATGAGTATGAATACCTTTTGGCTCTCAAGCTACTCAACAAGCTTCTTATTCACTTGCCTCTGGATAAATCAGAGAGTCGGGAAAAGATAGAAAAGGTGCAGAATAAACTGAAATGGAATAACTTTCCAGGCCTTCAGCAGCTTTTCCTAAAAGGCTTTACTTCAGCATCTACGCAAGAAATGACAGTTCATCTCCTCAGTAAACTCATCACAATTTCCAGGCATGCTTTGGTGGATCCTTCTCAGCTAGCAGGTATCTTTAGTAACTGTGTATGTAATGAAAGTATATTTTTTCATCAAATTAAGTGTAATCAAAATCAGTAGTGATTATGCATTTGCCTTTAAAAAACACCCTTCAGTTAAATGCTTTTTGCAGTTGTCAATACTACAGTGCCAGATAGTGGGAATACATTACAGAATGTGATTATCTGCTAAGAAATACTGCGTGAAAACTTAATGTATTGACTATTGACTTACTTTAAACTTGCTTGCAAGTTTTAAGAGCACATGTATTATTATTCATGATCTTGTGCTAGATAGCTCAATTAGTGCTGTTTCAAATGTTTGCACGTTTTTGAGACAATGTGATTGTACTGCCTAAAGCTATCTGGTTTCATGATAGTTTTGCTTAATTGGTCCGGTGATGATTTTATTTTCATCTTATGCATATTTATACCTACACACAGACACATTTATATACCTTCTACATACATACACACTTAGGTGCATGTATGAGTGTGTGTGTATCATGCTCTAAGTTATTAAATACCAGAAAGCTCTTATATGCTCACATAACTCCACGTTAAATTAAGTCATATTAAAATCATTAGGGCTTCTATAACTGTGTTTACGTATGTGTTTAGGATTTCCCCTAAACATCTTGTGCCTACTTCCTCATCTGATCCAACATTTTGATAACCCAACTCAGTTCTGTAAAGAAACAGCTGACAGGATAGCAAAGGTATGTAAAATGATGCTTGGGAAGTATCCAGGGGGTTTATTATCTGCATATTTCTATGTGTTTTTTTTCTGCTCCCTTATGCCATGGTACCACTACTGCAGATACTACTGCCCTGCCTTCCCAAATACAAGCCCTCATAGCTCTGATAAATGCGAGGCTTGTAGACAAGGGCTGGTCTAGGTTTAAAAGAAAAAGGAGAGGCAGGTCAAGGCTTGTGAATGTCTACTGAGTGCAGTTGCCCACTGAGGAACATGGAGTTAAATTTTTGTTATTTATACCTGATACATTCATTTATTTAAAAAGTGGTTTAAGTCTCTAAGCTAATTCTCTCTACTTGTTTTTTAGTGAATTGCAGGCTCCAGAATTCAATAGAAACTGTAGATGTTGCTTGTATAATTAGTTTGATTTCAGTTATTGGAAAATAGATTGAAATCTGGGAAAAGTGCATAATGTGAATGCTTAGGTTAAAAAATGGTCATTTCTGATGTAATTAAATAGGCTTTTTGCTTTTCAGGTTTGTGCAGAGGAGAAATCACCAACTCTTGCCAATCTGGCTCATATGATGAGTTTATACAGTACACACAGTTATTCCAGAGACTGTTCTAACTGGATTAACGTAGTGTGTAGATACTTGCATGACTCTTTCTCAGATGCCACATTTAACCTCGTAACTTACCTTGCAGAGGTAAATTTCTAGTAAAAATGTTTTCATGTTGACAATCTGTGACCAACATTACATTTACTCAAAGCCAGTTTTTCATGATTCTGAATACTGGGGGGGGGGGGGGGGGGGGGGGGCACGTCCCGGTCCAAAATGAGAGAATAATATTAATCAAATGTTCTAGGATATAGGAAAGGGATGACTACTGCCATTTTGGAGTGCAACAATTTAAATGTGCCTTGAAATAATAATCCCTCTAATAAAATACTGCTTTTTATGATAGTAGTGTTTTGTAATAAAATATATATTCCTTTCTACGTGGATAAAATATGCACACTCTCTTGGCTTTAGCAAAATATACTTAGTGCAGATATTAAGAGACTTTTTTTAGCCAAATATTCATTTACAGATGTCCTTATCACAATCCAAAAAAATAATTTCAACGGTCAATTTGTAAGTATTGCACAGTATACAGTGAAATATCATTTAAATTATAGAATTCAGTATATGATTCTGCCAGCCATTCATACAGGAAAACTGTTATTACCCTTTGAAGAAGTACCTTGCGTAAAAAGTTCGTAGAGCTTGTCTTTGAAGTATATCACTTCAAATTGATGAAGATATTTTAAAAAATATTGTTACATTTTCATGAATGAATTTCTATATATTTTACTTGTAAGCTTGTGTATACTAGCCTTCTCTAAGGCATAGATATAACTGCTTTTCATGCAGTCTTGAGATTTTGAATTTGCATGAACGTTCCAATTTAGTAAGAAGTATTTTATTATTAGGTGCTTTAGAACTGTGCTAACATATCAAAAATCAGGGAAAAAAACTGAATTAGGACAGAGAACATTGTTCTATTACATTATATTTTATTTATGCTAAAATAAGATTTTGAAAAACATGAAGTGGTACACTTAAGTTTCTTGAAGGGAAAAATAAATATGTATGGAAATGAACTCTGTTGTAATGTTTGTTTTTACTTTTTGCTACCATTAAAGGCTCTAATTAAATTCTGTATTTTTTAAAACTTGTTTTTAGCTGTTAGAGAAAGGGTTATCCAGTATGCAACAGTCTTTACTGCAGATCATTCACAGTCTTCTGAGTCATATTGACCTATCCACAGCACCAGTGAAGCAGTTTAATTTGGAAATCATAAAAGTTATTGGTAAATATGTCCAGGTAGGTACTCTGGAAAACTATAAAAACCTTTCTACTTATTATAAAAGTGGTAGTGGAATTACACTTGAACTTTTTTTGAGTATTAATTTTTTTTAGATACATAAAGAGTTGTTCAAAGTCAGATTCTGTAGTATTTTATTTTTTGTCCTATGTACTTCATTATATGCTTGTGTGTTTTCCAATTTGATTTACATCTTGTGGGACAAGTTACCTGGATGAATATGCATCTATTTACAGATGTGGGCAACTCCGTGTATGTAGTTACAGCAGATGATCCTTTTACTATTAAAATACAAAGAAATGTTTAATGCTAAATACTGCTCAAATGTTTTATTTAAGTGTATGTGTTTTCAAAAGGATGCATGTTTAAATAACTTTCACTAATATATATGTGAGGAACATTAAGGTGCACCTTAATGAATGTGAGTGCATTTTTTATTAGGCAAAGTCCCCGAAAGATGAACAATAGTGTTTTGCCCTAGGTAATTTGATCCTTTGTACTTGGAATACAATTTACTGAAAATGTATTTTACGAAAGAAGGTCTAGCATCTTGCTGAAAGATTTTATGCCTGGAGCATAAAACCATTTCAGTACACAACATTCTCTTCCCTCCCCACCCCCCACCTTTTCTTTGTTCCTGAGCTCCATTATTGCCAAATGTCTTTCACTCAAATGGTTTGATCATAATTAACCAGGAAAAGTAGTGTTCCTGGATGTTTTGCTATTGATGGACATGTACTTTAGGTATTGTGCTCCTGTCAGAGTGCATTAGGCAAAATTGAATGATTAGCATAACGATAGTTTTCATGGCAGGACGGCTGCTTGCTTCCCCTCTAACCTTCATCTGAGCTTTCTGTGCAAGCCCACGCTACCATGCAATGTAATCTTAATTAGAAGATGTTAGCTATCAAGGTAATGGTAGCAGTGAAAAAATATTCCAGAGAAGCCGATGTATTTTTGATGCAATACAACATGTTACTATAGATGACAAAAGAAGAGATCATAAATTAATGTCTTGTTTAACTGTGGTGCTACTAAGCTGATTTTTTTTTTTTTTAGTCTTCTGCAATCACAATGCATCTTAATAAATTTAAGTTGCTATAGGATGGTTTGAGACTACTTTTTTATGTTTACGATGCACAGAAAGTCAGGAGATTGTTGAAGACTCGTTACCTACAAAGAAACATATACTACTTAGAGCCTTGAAAGTGGTATTTATTTTTTTAATGCAATTAAAAAAATATTTTAACAAACACGGCATCCTAATCAAAAAAAAAAAAAAGACATCCTGCTAATTGCAAAAATGGGAAGATTTAAATTTCAGATAGAATCCTACTGTTTTCAGGAGTGTAAATCTTAACCTTCCCAAGGTGCTGCTTTTGGTGTAAGTCTCTCCTGTGATCTACTCCACAGTCTCTGTAGTTGAAACTGCCGAATTATTTACATTGCCTTAATCGTCTTTTTAAGGAGAGTGCACTTAACTCAGGCTCTGTCTATTATGTTCTCATACTTTTGCCCTTGCTTTTTAAGCGCTCCATCAGTTTGATGCTGTATAAAAACCTTGTAAATGCATCTGCTTTTTTTTTTTTTTTAAGATCTTTGCAATGTGCGAGGAAATACAAAGCACAAAGTATTTCTGTTTCAAATTCGGTTTACTCTGCCCACAAGTGTAAAATAATTAAAGATGCCAGGAGATGAAAGTTGTTTTGCTTTTAAATGCTATTAATTTTTGTCTTCTGGGTCATGAAGGTCAGATACTTCAGACAGTGGTAAAAAACATAGTGTAAATAAAGGGAGCGAGGGACATGGTACAGGATCTGATGTGGCTGGCACTGTGACCTGGAGCTAGTGAGCCTGCCTGGCTGGACCTGACCGCCCACTGTGGGGTGACCTGGTGCCTTGCCGCAGCCTTCCTGGCACTTCAAGGTCCAAAGCTGCCCACCTGTGCTAGCACTTCGCAGCCATGTGTAGAAGACTAGAGCTTTTAAGTTTGGGAATCTTGCAGTGAATCAGTGCAAAATCCTACTGTCGTCTTTGAAATTATTGTTTTGTGATTTGTGTACATTCTCTTTAGAGTCCCTACTGGAAGGAAGCCCTTAATATTTTGAAACTGGTGGTGTCTCGATCAGCAAGTCTTGTTGTACCTAATGATATTCCAAAGTCTTACGGAGGTGACATAGGCTCTCCTGAAATCTCTTTCACGAAAATTTTTAATAACGTCTCCAAGGAACTACCTGGGAAGACCTTAGATTTTCATTTCGATATATCAGAGGTAATTATTATATTTAAATTACAATGCAGTAATGACTTCCTGTTGCAAACTCACATTTGTCTTCTGTTAGCCTTCTGCATTTGTATGTTTTAAAATAGATACAGTTTTTAAGAATGGCTGATGTTGAAGTTTTACATACATGTAATTAGAGTCATACTGAAAGATAAATTTTGAATTCTTTTATCTTATGTTTTTGCTCTTTTCCCCCCTTTGAATGTCTGGAGAGTTAATTACTAAAAGTCAATAAGATTATTCTCAAGGATATTTCAGCTGTGTCAGAGAGCAGGGTAATGCAGCTGGCTGCTGCTTGCAGCTGACATTCGAGGCTTTTATCAAATGAAGGGTTGTGAATTAAAGGGCTGAGAGGATTAAAACCCTCTACTGCGGTTTCAGCTTGACTTTGGAAGGGGGAGAAAATTTAGAGGAAGGAGTAGTAATATAGGAACCTCAGTGTGAGGTGGGCACAACTGGACAAAAACTGGACAACACCCATATCCCCCCATTTAGGGTTCATTAGAACTGAAAATAATATATTAATACAGCTGATACTCGTTCTGTGTCTGAAAAGGGGAGCATAGCCAAATGACTGCAGTGTAATATAGTGATGTAATATAGTGATCATAAACTTGTAGAAACTTTAGAAGTAGTCAAAAATAAGGGCTCCTGGTTGAAGCTGACCCTAGGTAATGATTGGAGATACAGATGTTTTAGGAGCGTTACTTAAATTGGTAAGTGAATTCCTTACGGGAAATTGCAGTGCATGCAGATAACTGAGAGAGAAGATGAATTCCCACAGAGTTCGTTGGAGTAGCATTTGCTGTCAAAAGGCCTGAATTTGATCTTTGGTTTTCAGAGGTGTGCGTGTGTGAGTGCAGTTGCTGGTCTGTGAAAACAATTTGTTCATGTCTGTGAATGATTTTATAGAGAATCTTTGCATCTTTTGAACTTAGAATCCAGTTGTTTTTAAACTGTGTTTAAAAAATATAACTGGATTGTCAGCATAAAACTTCCATAATTCAAAATAACACAAGTTGGCTGAAAGGCAATCTGCTGTGTAGAGTACAAGAATTCAGCTTTGTGGTGGCCAGTGTACTGGTGCTCAGTGGATTAGGCATGGGCTTCACAGAATGCTTAAAAACAGACAGACAAACCCTCCTGCATTTTGTATAGTACTAAACTCTGAAATCAAGTGTGTGTAGTCTTTACTAATACGGATTTGAATTTTAAGAAAGTATTTGTTGTCTTTGATAGACACCAATTATTGGGAATAAGTATGGTGATCAACACAGCGCAGCTGGTAGAAATGGGAAGCCAAAAGTCATTGCTGTCACCCGGAGCACTTCTTCAACTTCATCAGGCTCCAATTCAAATGCATTAGTTCCTGTCAGCTGGAAGAGACCACAACTATCTCAGGTACATTGCGCCTCAAAGCACATTATGCATAAATTATAGGCAGTGTTTATGAATGTATAAAAAAAGATTGAAATGTGATTTGAAGTCTATATTGCATCTTAGCAAAACAATAAATGAATATAACATAAACTAAAAGCTAATACCGCTGAAAACAAAAAATGTTAAGATTCTTTTTAGAGGATGTCAGACGCATGCGAGATGACTAGTTAAAAATGCAGACATTGTACATTTTTACCTGGACTTCCAGCAGATACCTTGCTATGTGATTTTCTTTTGTGTATTTTTCAGAGAAGAACTAGGGAGAAGCTAATGAATGTGCTTTCTCTGTGTGGTCCAGAATCTGGTCTTCCCAAGAATCCTTCAGTAAGTGGTGATGGTGGTTTGTTTTGGTTTTTAAATTCCAGTTGGGAGAAAGCTATTGAGTTTTTGGCTTTGGTGAAGTTGTGAAGAGCAGTTTTTGACAAACTGGTTTTGGTACAATAACTCACAAATCCAATCGAAGAATTAAAAAGAGACGGATTCATAAGTAATGAATTACTATTATTCCTCAAGGAGTCCAGTGGGCACCGTTCTTTACTAGATAGGTTTCAAAACAGTATTTAAATTCAGTCGAAACTAATGTTGCAGTCTCAGTGAATTTAGGTCAGTCTTACAAGGGGAGGACTATATGTTTTAAAGCAAAGATAAATTACTAAGATTAATTCTTACTTTTTATCTTACATGGTTATCAAAACAAGACTTTTTTAAAGTCTTTGAATTGAAACTCAAATCTTTCCTCTCCAAATTAAATTAGTTGACTACAAAGGAGCTCCATTGATAAGACTAATCCTTAATACTTTTTCTCAACATTTTACATTCTTCACAGAAGAGCAGGAGTACACTGCCACTCTGGAATAGTGTGCTGTATGTTTGAGGCTGCACGTATGAATTTTAATTGTCTTGCCTAGAAGAGGGGCTTGAACTAGGTCTCCCCTGTTCTGAGTAAATATTTATCTAGTCCATTATAAATAAGATGCGCTTTAGAGAGAAGGGGCAGCAGTGGCTGAGGACTGCAAGGATGTTGATGCTGTTTTGAAAATACCATAGAATCCATTGAAAATGACCAGTGGTTCACAGGCCTTCAAACTAAAGACCCCCGTTGGCATACTAAGCTTAACGGTGGTGGTATATTGAGAGCTTTTAAAATAAAGTGAGCAGCCTACCTTGGTTGTCATCTAGAATATTGTTTTTTATTGTGATATAGAAGTTCTTAGCTGGGGAAAAATACTGATGGGAGGTGGATCTTTAATCCAGTTAGGAGGAGGTTAAAATAAAATAAATAAAATAATAGATGCCTGAAAGCTGAAACTGAAGAGGTTTTTAAAAATTCAAACAGAAATAAACAGGAAATGGTAATTTGGGAAGATTATAATCACTGGAAGCCAGCATTGGATGCCTTTTTAAAGATATACACAGAAGTTGGTAGGCAAAAATTATATGGCCTGTGTCATGTGGATGATTATTGTGATGGATATTTTGTTCTGAAGTTTGACTAATATTGTGGTGATGAAAAGGAAAGTTCAGGGATATATTTTTCTCTTTATTTGTACCTTTACAGCTCTCAGTTACATTAAGGAGAGAATGATATCACTAGTTTAAAGATGTAGTTTAAAATCCAACTAGTCCAACTAGAAACCCATTGCAGTCGGCACTTGCCCTAGTATTATTGTTATAGTGGTAAGCTAACTGCCACTAATGCCATTAAATTACAAGAAGTGGGATAGCTGACTTCTGGAGTTACAGAAGTTGGAAGTTTTTATCTCTATTTTTACCCATATCTGCAGGTTGTGTTTTCTTCTAATGAAGACTTGGAAGTTGGAGATCAACAAACTAGTCTTATTTCAGCAACAGAAGAAGTGATTCAAGAGGAGGAAGTGGCTGTAGAAGACAATACCAGTGAACAACAATTTGGAGTTTTTAAAGACTTTGACTTTTTAGATGTTGAATTGGAAGATGCAGAGGTGAGACCTTGGGATTTCTTCTGTGTATTTCCATTTGAGAATGTTTTAAAAATTAGGTTATGTTGGTGTAATTCTAAGGAATTGGCAGCTCTTCTAACTAATTCAATTGGGAAGAATTTATGACATGATTGAACTTAACTTACACGATAAAGAAACCTGTGTCATAAACTTTGCAGTGTTAAGTTGTTGCAAATTGTTGGGTGTTTTTTGCAGGAGGGTTGGGATTTTTTGGGGGAGGTTAAGTGACTTAATCTGAAAGCAAAATGATATGACAATATAAGCCAATGACAGGATGAACATCTGGGTATGATGCAGTAGAAAACTTAATTATGGAACAATATATTAAGAAAATGGCATAATCTTTGTTCCTGATATGTTTCTGCATTTTGAAAACATTAAGAATAGCTTTCAAAATTACAAACTCTGTGATATACTATCTCATTATATATGATTGACTTGGTCATCATGATTGCTTGCATTGACTTTTAAATTATATCTGGTTTGTTGCAGTTCTTATGTTTCCTCCACTTCTCCTCCTGTCAAAAAAAGAGAGAGGGGAGGTAAACCAAAATTAAATATCAAGAAATAGTAAACACTCTGTTAACAATTGTTACTTGTTTGGGATAAATAAAAGGCTTCTGTCCAGAATTTGCAAAAGCTTAAAAGTAGGACTGTAAAAAGACTGGGGAGAAGAAATCGAATGCATTGTTGTAGTTCCTTTCAGTGCTTTTGTTACAGTCTATACAAATATTGAATTAGTATTGGAGACCCTTGCAGGTCGTGAGTCAACAAACTACTGAGAAGAATATCTGCCTATCTAAACCCTAAGATTATTCTTCTCCTGATTATTCTAGCCCTTTTTATAAAATCTTGCTCTCTTTTTCACCTAATGCTTTAGTTTTATCTAACTTTCTTCATGCTTCCTGTGTATTGCTTCACTTCCGCCAATAATTGCATTTTCTAGGAAAAGTACAGGCTCATTATGGTCTGTTGCATATATGTGATCACGCACTATACAGATACAATTTCCTATATTTAATGCAAGTAGTCAAAACAGTTCAGAATTATCAAGGCTAGATAGTAGTAAAATATTATTTTAATGCTAGATGGGGCTTTGCAGATAGGATGCCAAAAGCTGAAAACTTTGCCAAACCAAGTTAATCTTTAACTTCATTTTCTGTATTATTTTAATAGCAGATCATAATGAGGAAATTCTCATTACCTGCCTGTATGAAACGTAGTGCTACACTTGCCCCCCCCCAAAAAAAAAAAAAAAAAAAAAAAAAGTACTTGTACAAATTTAGGGCATTACATATAAATTGTGCACTTTATATAAGAGCTGCCTAGTTCTGCACCAAAAATATAGAATGTTCTTTGTCGCTAATAATGAAATGTCAACAGTATGAACTGGGGCTTTTACATTAAAATCTGAGTAATATCCAGATTAAATTTAAGTGCTTCAGCCTACAGTAGTAGTACTTTGTTATTGGGATTCTTTCGCTTTGCCGTAACTTTTCATCTTTTTTGGAGCAAAATGAGTCATTAAGAGAGAAAGAGACTACAAAATGTTTCATTTGCTTTGCATATTTAACATGTCATGATGATTTCTTCAGTCACCACAAGAGATACTCTGTTATAGCAGTTTTGGAATCCATACTTGCACATTTGGAGCTAGATGTGGGATTTTCAGAACTGTCTGTAGCCTGACAAAGTGAACTGATCAGGTTTTCCATCTTAGATGAATTGTTGAAGGTTGACAAAGTGCTTGAGAAATCAGATTGTTATTGTACTTGTGAATTAAAACACTAGCATTTTTAAGGTATGGATTTCACATAGTGTGTTGGATGTTTGAAACCCAAGTATCCCAGCTTTACAATGTGCAAACAGAAGGGATCCAGCTATTGGTGTTTAGAGGGCATTTCATAAACCTGAGACAAAGTCACTGGTAAAACAGTTAATGAACACATTGATTTTTCTACAACCTGTATATAATAATTGTTGATGGTGCTTTGTCAGTTGGATGTGGTCAGTTTAGATTCATGTGTGTTAGTTAAAGAATTTCATCTGATGTTTGTTGCAACAGTTGCTTTACATGTTATGCTAGAGGAAATGTATCATAAGCATGCTGGTTTTAGTGTTTTGTCATCAGTTTGTTTATTTTTTTAATCAATCTCCCATTAGAAAGAGAAATTCTTTTAAATACTAGCTTTTTGACTAAAGCTTTTTTCCAGAGCTTGAATCAGTCTTTTACTGTTGGCAAATATTATGTAATAAAACATTTTTCCCTGGTTCTAGAGTATCTTTAAGTGTTTGTCCTCGTTCTTTCTAATTATATGTGTTTTCCTTTTTGCTAACCAGGAGCTGCAGGTAAGTTGCAGCCTGGTGCCCTGGCTTGTTCATCTGTTGTTGTCTGTGGTGTGTTTGTACTTTTTAGTCAGATATATAAAATTGATACAGATACAGTTCTAGATTATATATTGAGTTACTTTCCAAGAAGATATTCAAAAGATTTCTGCTTCATTTGCCATATATTTTAATTTGTCTACAAACGTTATTTAACAAGGTATTTAAAATTTTAATAAAATTAAAGGGCTGATTGAAACTCTGTTCACAATGCATTCAGTACTTGTGTTTTCCATGCTGCATTTATGTATTAATTTTATTATATTGAAATTCATAGATACATATATGTGTAAACTTCTTTTATTACAGGGTGAAAGCATGGACAACTTCAACTGGGGCGTTCGCAGGCGCTCTCTTGACAGTATTGACAAAGGAGACACACCCTCTCTTCAAGAATGTCAATACTCTGGTAGTACACCCAGCTTGAACTTGACCAACCAGGAAGATACTGATGAGTCTTCGGAAGAAGAAGCAGCCCTCACTGCAAGTCAGATACTGTCTCGTTCACAGATGGTAAGTTATTTTTCTGTGAAAGGAATCTGAGAACTTTAGCTTTCACTTGTACTTTTAATGGGTAAGTATGGCTCACACTTTCAGCCCAAGTGAACTAAATAGGAACTAAATTAATGTGGCTAAGCTTCTTTTTCATAACAACATCAATAAAGGGAATGAGTTACTTTACTTACTGGTACATAACAGGTTTATAATTCTAGTACAACACTTTTTTTAGCATCTTTATACTTACTACCTTTGTTTAAATATAAGCAGAAAATTCCATGTGTTATATATAAAGTGTGTGTCTTTGTGGATTTCTAGCTTCAAAAAACCTCCAAAATACTAAATAAGAAAAAGAGCAGTAAGTGATCCTGTGGGAGCCTCATTTGTGTTTAACCACTGAAATTCCTAATTTAATTAATTGATTCTGAAGCATGTGTACATATAACTGAAGGAGAATCAAAAATGTTGGCCACTCAGAAGTCTCTCTGCATTACATAAATGAAATTAGGAAAAAATTGACTGGATGGGGAGCAGCAGGGAGTGTATGCCACTTTCAAGATTTTAGGCAAGTTTGTATTAATGTTGCCCATAACAGAGAGCTCTGTTCTTCAGTGTTTTCCGTCTAGTATTTCACCAGTGTCAAAGACCTTTAAGAACAAGAAAAGAAATAATTTTCTGGTCCCAAGGATCTTCAAACTTCTCTTCAAAGTTAAATGTTACAGAAATGCATGTGATGTTTGTAATGGTTTTAGTGTAAAGCTGTTAAACTTATAATATGTAAATAAATACAAATAGCTAACCATACTGAAACAGCCTATTTCAAAACTAACATGGTTTTTCCCTGTAATTTATAGGTTTGATAAACTATGAAGAATTTCACGTTTTTTTCTTTTCCATCTTAGTTAAACAGTGATTCTGCCATAGACGAAACAATATCAGATCATGCTGGTTTATCACTTCAGTCTCAAGATTCCACTAGCAGTGTGGGAACAGAAGAGGTGCTTCAAATCAGAACTGAGACCCCAAGTCTGGAGGCTTCTCCTCTAGATAACTCTAGCAACCAGCTGCCTGAGGTGGGGAGAAATGTGGGCTGGTGCATGGCTGATTTGGGCTCCTTCTAGCGTTTAGTAGCAACTTTGTCTTTCTTTTCAACTGAATTTTCATCTGTTACACTGATTATTTGATTTGCTTTTAATATTTCTAACCTGTTGGAATGTTCTTACAAAATGTTCCCTCAGTATGAAAACTATTTTGGGATGGACTGAGGGAACTTGCCACAGGTTAAAAATATTCTTGAAGGGCTGACAATGATCACTTCATGGTGCAGAATGAAAATAGGCTAATATTCAAGATGCTTTTACTTGATATGGTTGAAATCCTTCTTGAGCAACATTTTCTTTCAAATACTTTTTTATTTCCTGATTTTTGCTTTCTTTGGGTTAATGTGATTGGTGCTACATGGGAATAAAACCTCAGGCCAGCTGTGTTAGCAGTTGGTTCCGTTAAATAATCCTTTAAAAAGGACCACAGATGCTAGTGGTATACTTTTTTGGAAAGGCCTGTGTGGACTGAGACAGATTTCAAGCTAATGGCCGCCTGCAAATCTGTGAGTACTTCAGTTTCTTGGTTTTTAAAATATTTTGAACAATTTAAAATTAAAAAAAACTTATTTAAAATAAAACTCTCATCTGCTACAATTCCTACAATATTTAGCAAGTACAGCTAAAACCTCAATATGTTGTGTTTTTCCTTGAATTTGAAGTGGCTTGCTTTAGGTGGACTTTTTATCTCCTCAGTTACAATTATTGATGCTACTGGAAATCTTATTTTTATTTGGACAAACATTGCTAATTCCATCTTCAACAGAACGTACAGTTTCATTGAGCTTTCCAGAAAATTAAGCTATCCCTATGTGTATTTGAATAACCAGTGCACAGTTTACAATTAAGAATGAGTCTTCAGGCAGCTTGGTTTAAACAGTTGACTGACTGGTTCAAGCAGCTAAGGTTTTTGAACAAAGGCTCTGCTCTACCTGTTTGGTGCCTAGAAAATCACTCTTCTTAACAGGCAAACCACACACCTAACTAACATTTAATGAAGATAACTGTAAGAACAAAAGACAGAGTACAATGAAGGGGAAGTGTGGGTCACTGTTTTCCTGTGATAAAATCTTCACGTTGTAAAAGTGTAATACTGTGACAGCTTTCCCCCACGTTTTCATATCTATCCACTAAGATTATGCTTATGCTTTTTTTTTTTTAAGCATTTGGCTACATTGCAGTTGATAAAATGTCTCAACTTTTGTAGAGCACCTGTGCTTAGCTTGTCAAATTGTTCTGTTAGTGCTTCATCTGTTGTCTACAACATGCATTTTTGTTCCAGTAGAATTTTGGGTGAGGAAGAACACTTAACCTGGATGATTTTTTCCACATAGGATAGATGTTTTATGTTAAGATTTCAAAAGGAAGATGTTCTATATAAGCTGAGATTTTACCAAATGAAATTCACCATGATAGAACTTTTGTCTTCTCTGTTGTTCGCTTGTGGTACATTCTCAGCTGTAACTCATTTTTACGTTTTCATAGTTCTTTCTGAGACTGCCTTTACTTGGATTCATTGTTATTCCGTAGCTCCCTTTATAAAATGACTATACTTCTGATAATCCAGGTGAAAATATTCACACAAAAGAAGCACCAATATCATTAAAAATATTGAAAGCATTTAAACTGGGCTGTAAAATAATTTCATGACTAAGCAGCATCCAGAAAAAATTGTTATATCACAAAAAAAAAAAAAAAAAAAGACTGCAAATGCATATAAATGCAATCACTAAAGGTGATGTGTTCCAGGTTTATTTTGTGCTTGTTAGAATATGAGATTCAGTCAACTACGTATGTTTTTGTCAAGCAAGGTTCAAACGCTCAAAAGTTACTTCTCTACAGGCATTGGCTATCTAGTTGGATTTTGTTGCTAAAAGGAGAGCTGGCTTTATGCCTCTTAACAGAATGAGGTTGAAAATATGTGCACTATGCACTCACTTTGAAAAATTTGTGAAGCCAAGTAAAACTGATTTTGTTCTGAATTCTTACACTGCACAACTCGCAGCATAGTGCAGTTGGTTTTTTCCTATGCTCATCTACTTATATATAACTCTTTCAACACAGGCATTTCATTGCATGCCAAGTGTCAGTTATCAAAAGGTTAATATAAATAAATACCCAAACTTATCTAAAGTAAAATAAAAAAAAAATTGAAGCCACTATTTAGAAATGTGTGTGTATGCTTATTAGATGCAGTTGAGCTCCTTGTTTCTCTTGTAGGGATGCTGAAGAGTTAAGTAAATAGTTTATTTAAATGTATTTGGCTGATTCCCAGTAATAGCATGTACCTTTGCAAAATGGATGTTTCACATTCTGGTTGGGAATTTACAATCTATCTTACAAGAATATTTTCAATTTTGTACTATAAGTTTTATAAGCTTAAGTATATGAAAGTTTCCAACTAAAATGATTCTCTATTTTACTCACTTGCAATGTGTACTTATGAGGGAATGTTTTACTAGAAGTAGTTTTCCTTAGGTTTTGCGGAGTTGTCAGCTATATAAATAATTTTTTTCAGATACTTACAAGAACATTCATATCAGTAGTAAACCCATGTCCAATGTTACACAGAAAACTTCAGAAATCAGGAGTCATGGCACTATGAAGACTAACTTAGCTGTAAATTTATTAACTAGTAATTAGTACTTAAATATTTTCTAAAAGTGCATTGCTGATATGTACATCTACCAGACATGATCCATGCAGCTCTGTATCATATGTTAACATCTATAATTGAAACGGACCACTGCTTCAATCCAAATTATTTTTCTGTGGTACTGTAAAAATGTCTTGCAGTCCCATGTGCCTTAGCTGCTTAGTGTGACAAAACAGCTGTTCTGTGCAATAAAATTCCAGATTTAACTTTTACAAAGGAAGCGTTAGAAGTGAGGTCACTAGCTGTGTCAAACAACAGGAGTGTCGCATTGAGGAGTACCACAGTCAAAGTGAGATAATGTTAGGATCACCATGAAAGAAAATGCTATATTTCTGTTTAAAGCTGAATTGTCTTTTCTAATATGTATACAGTTATTAGCCATCAGAGGATCTGTTTAGACTGATGAAAGCCATGAAGTGATGTCTATGTTTAGACGCTGTCCAAAGGTTTGTTGACCAGTCTTGGATAGGCCAGTAGAGGAAGACCAGCACACTGAGAATGAAAATGTGTGATAATTTGTCTTTAGGAAGTAGCAAGTACAAGAAAGCGTTATCTTTATTCTACAGAAAGATCCAGTAAAAGGTTTCAAATGGATTCTTCATAAATTAACTAAATCTGAATTCCTCTGTTCAATATAGCGATGTTAATGAGTGTAATAATGCTAATGGAGGAAGAGCGAAGGGAGAAAGGGTCATTCTAATATTATCTACCAGAGTTTAATCATCGTTTCTTTATAATTGCTAGTGATTGAAAGCCCACATTTAGAGATTCAGGGTTAAACCCTTAAAGCTCCCCATATTAACAGTAATGGCAAAATAATAAAAATAGTGGAATGTCCTTTTTCCGCTGTTCAACTGTTGCTCAGTTATGGTTTAGAAACTTGTTAATGGAGAGGGGAAAGGAGAAGAAATGTTCTGTACTGGTTCCAGACCCCAAAAGCAAGCATGAGGCAGTCATTTTGGTCTTTACCTAGAAAAGTCAAATATGAAAGTCTTGATTGTGTTTGTTGTGATCTAAATATGTTTGAGGCTATTTGCAGATATTTTTCTGGGAGTGTTCTCTTAGCAGATTTAATTGAGTATATTTGAGAAATTGTATTTGCTATAAATAATAAGTCATATTCTAGGATATTAATGTTAACCAGAAGTTATGAACATTACAAATAGAGTGCCTGTCTTTGCTCAAGTAAAACTGTGTGAACATTCCAGAGACCTGAATGATTAAAGTATAAATGGATATTTGTAAACAATTTTTTATAACTCTGTTACTGTACCATAATAAAAACTGGTAAGAATACATAAGCCCTGACAGTAAAAGTAATAAAAGTATGTTTGATTCACAGGAAGGGAGTTCAGCAGTAAGGGATGAACAGGTTAGCACTGCTAGTGAAGACACTGGGTCGTATCTACTACAAGAACAACAGGACTGTCTGGTCTGTCATGACTCTATTGAATTGGAAGAGACCCCAGAACTGGCAGAGGCAGCAGCTCCCGAGAGCTATTCCGAATCTATCTGTGAGGAAGATGTCACTCTTGCTTTGAAAGAGCTAGATGAGAGATGTGAAGAAGAAGAAGCCGACTTCTCTGGTTTGTCTAGGTAAGATTCAAATTGGTTCTAGATAACAAAAATTACATGTTATCTGTGCATGAATCAAATAAAGTAGGCTTTCTTATGGATTGGGGCTTTCCATGAATCTCGTAATACGAGTATCTAAAATGATGTTTTGCATATCTGAAATAATGGTTGATTGGCTTTGCCTGTTATAGCAAATAAACTCAGTACTTTGCTCAGCAGTTGTTTCTGGTACATGGAAGACAGCTGTGCTGGAAAAGATGAGAATTCTTGAATAAAAGAAATCTAGCACATTTCATCACCATCAATAGGATATAAATGTGAAAGGAGGTCAGAGGGTATTTTGGAGCGTTTTCTTGGCAGCCACCAGCTGCAGTATAACATGAAAAAGCCCTTGAACTGCTCTGAATTACAGCAGAAAATATTTTGGCACCCAAAGACAAGAAAAGACGGGGAAAAAATTTTTTTTTTTTTGTTTTAATCAAAGCTCCTGTAGGAGTCAGGCCAGTTTGTCTTTGAATTTGCCCAAGGTTTATTTTCAGTGTTAAGGTTAATCAGTCTTTTGTATATTTCTAAGACTAATTTTTAAAGTAAAATAACATTTTTTCCATTTTTTAATAACTATTGAGAGGAAAAGTTATGGTTAGTCCTAGCTCGTTGTGTCACATTTAAAGTGAAACACTAAGGCCCTTGAAGGTAACGGTCTAAGAAGGAGAGAAAACAAACAAAAAACCAGAAACAAACAAACAAATAGATAACACAAGCAAAAAACCCCAAACCAACAAACAAGAAGCCCCAAACCAAAACAAACAAAAAAATTCCAAACTGTTCATAGGCTTGTTCATACTTAAAATTTGTTCAGAAGTTTAGATTGATAATTAATTAGTTAATTCATAGACAGTGTGTATTCTGTCAGAGCGATCATGTAAGGAGCCTTTTACAGAAAAAAACACGACAGGACCTGTAAAAGACCAAATCGTTTGAGAAGGTTCTGCTGGGACAGAGACAGAGAAACTGAATCTTGTAAACCCATACACAGCTACTGCAATATGCCTTGCAAGAATTAAAGGCTGGTACCAGTTAATAGCAGTTTATTTCCTAATGTGCAACTGGCTTTAGTCTGTTTACGCTAAGAAAACAAATTGAAAAACCCTATAGCTCTAGTTTGAAGAGCAACAGAGGTGATTATTTATAGGGTTGATACATTAGTTAGAAAATACCTGAAAATCTTTTTGAAGCTTTGCTTACAGATATTATTCAAAAGGACTGCATCTTAGCTTTTGAGCTTTGTGCTACTAAAATGGATGTACCTAAAAACAGCACCCATGCTTCTTGTTTAAGACACTTTTAAGTCCTGTTTAAGACATACTTGGTGCCGCTGTGAATGAGGCGGTTGTTATAGAGAAAAATGGTATGTGTTTAAAAAATTATTTTAATAAACTATCTCTACGTGGAATCTTCCCACACGTATTTTTGCTGCGGAAGTACAATTATACCAGAAGAACTGTCAAAATGTATCATTCCTTGTAATAGAGAAAATTTTAACAATTAAGTTAATGATTGTAAGTAGTAGCACAGATTAATTTATAGTTTGATATTTTTATTGGATATTTGGTGCCTAATGGAAAGTATGACTGCAGAATGCTCTTTGAACAAAGGCCTGTTAAATTGATTGCCCATAAAAATGAAAGTGTTCCAATCTATCTCCATTCACTTGTGATGTTACTTAAGACAGTTATAAAATAGCGTAACACTGCTAAATAAGCTTTTGTGTTTCTCTTAAGGAAAGCTAAAATTTGTTATAGAAATTGGTGGACCATATGCTTAGATGAATAAAAATTTGAAGAATTGAAGTTAATTCAGTTACTGGAGGCAAGAAAAAAATACCAGTTTCCAAGTGGTGTATACTTACAGTGCTGTACATAGCTGTATATAACCTACAGATAGCCCTTTGTCTGTGGATATGCATAGAAATAACATGTTTTAATAAACTTTGGAGGTATTTCAGGCTATAAGCAATTTTTTACATTCCAGTAGTAAAAGTTTTTTATTTTTTTGCTCTTTTCTTGGTTCATTGTTACCTTAGTTGGTTGATTATTTATTTTACAAAACACTATTCTGAATTCCAAATTCTTATTTTTTCTTCTTACCAAAATGAAGAGATTTTTTCCTAAAAAAATTTACTGAGAAGTTAATTTCTGTTGTTTGTTATTCATAGCCAAGATGAAGAAGAACAGGATGGTTTCCCAGAAGTACAAACATCCCCACCTCCTTCACCATTTCTTTCTGCCATATTGGCAGCTTTCCAACCAGTGGCATATGATGATGAAGAGCAAGCCTGGCGCTGCCACGTCAACCAAATGCTGTCAGATACAGATGGATCTTGTGCTGTCTATACATTTCACGTCTTCTCAAGATTGTTTCAGGTTAGTGAATTGTCAGTGCCTGGTTGTTTGTCTGAAATCCTTTCCTCCTGCTTTCAAAACTATTCTTCCCCTCCATAACTGCAAAAGCCACAAGATTATGGTAGCAAGAAGCCTGAGAAAGTAAATCAAAAGCAGACAAATAACCATGTTGATAAAAGAATGTTATGTGGTCATACAGTATTTTTCAACAGGATATCTGCTGTATTCATTGTCTAGGAATGATTCTACTCAGGAAAAAAAAACAGCTCAAAAAAACCAGTTTAGCATTTCTTGTACGCTTGTAGTTCAGGTTGGATCCCTTCTTTTATTTTCTGAACGTCACCCAGGTTCTGTGCTGATTATAGAATTAATGTCTCCCTCCTGGGCTTTCTGTGGGATTCGTTATTATGGGATCACAGCATGACAAACATTAATGAATTTATCTTGCATCTGTCTTGTGAGAAATTTTTTTTTTCTGCAGAGAAGTAACTGAAACACCAGGAAATCGACTAAAGCTGGAAGTTTCAAATGCCTCTCTTTAGCTGTATTTACCTCATAGATCTGGTATCCAACACAATATGCTTATGGCTTAATTTTTCTGGCTCCCTCCTCCCTGCATGTAGGGAATGGGTTTTTTACATTTTCGAAGTGGTACCACTTGGACATACGTTATTCTTTGTAACTTCTTATGGGATAGGAGGGGCACAATTGATCCATTTTATTTACAGGCAATGTGCCAAGTGAGCTAAGAGCAGATGCAATACTACAAACCAAGACCTTAAGACTTCAACCCTTCCTTATATCTCCAACATTAATTTTGCATGCTGTTTGTTGTATCGTCATAAATTCCTCAATGAAAGCCTCACTTTGTTTTACCACACTAGCACACATTTTATCCCATATGTATGGGCAGGTTTAGAGTTAGTACCATGAAGTAACTTACATGTGAAGAATTCATACTCTACCTTATCCATGGAATAACTTGTTTGTGCATCTATACCCATTTTCCATTTTTAGTTAAACTAAGTATTTTGCCACAGCCTTGTGAAATTCCTGTTACTGGTTTTAGATTTTTGTCTTTTGGCTTCATCTAGATGCCAGGGGCTTAGTTGCTCTGTATTACACCAAA
This sequence comes from Egretta garzetta, assembly GCF_000687185.1. Lineage (NCBI taxonomy): Eukaryota > Metazoa > Chordata > Aves > Pelecaniformes > Ardeidae > Egretta > Egretta garzetta. Next base: position 736,048 of record NW_009260264.1, on the reverse strand, counting down.
GATTAGCTGCAGTTGCTTTTCACACATTCATTCATGGAGTGTGAACTCCCATGGTGATGTGGGAGTTCATATTCTCTTGTGATCATTAAAGAAGGAGCTAGAAAGAAAGTTGAAACTTTCTGTGGCTTGACAGGATAGCCCTCAGTCAGCTAGAAGGGTGGATGCTTTGGAAAAAGGGACAATAGCAATCCAGAGCTTGAGCCTGGGCAAAGAATCTTTCCTGAGGAGTTGTTACTGGGTACAGAGGAGGGTTAAAATGATTAAATGAGACCCTGGAGGCCTTGTTCAGCTGGACCTTTCCATTTTGCCTTCTGGCTCCTACACTGTGTTTAACTTTGCAGCTGTAAATATCATGTTTGTGTGGTTTTATTCTATGTGTAACTTTTTAGGATTTATGAAATAATATATAGCAAAGCACAGTGTTGTTTTAGGCCAAGCTGACAGTCTACCTAATAGAACATGATATACATGGGACTGATTTTTGAAGAAGGTAGAAACCCTGCAGGTGGCAGTTTTGGACACAGATTGTGCTACACAGGTTGTTTTCTGCCTTCTAAAACTCTGTATAATTTTCTGCAACACAAACACTTGAAAATGAATCAAATTGCTGTCTATACTACATAAAGGCAAATAGTCATCCAGTGATACTGATGCTAAAGGCCTAGATGTGAAAGGAGTAAGTGTCTTTATAGATACAGGCTGGTTTTATTTATTGATTGATTGATTGCATTTTCTGGAGCTATTTGTACATAACTATTGAGAGCAAATTATGTATTGGTTTGTAATTTAATGATAAAAATATATGCTGTCATGATAGAAATTTGCCCTGAAATTCTTAATCTAAAAAGCCAGAGGAGGGGTAGTAAAATACAATGTAAAATAAATGTTTTTCTGATTGATTTCTAGACCATTCAAAGAAAGTTTGTATCTATAACAAATGATTCAGTCAGCTTTCTTGGCGACAGTCTACAGCGCATTGGAACAAAATTTAGAAGTTCTCTGGAAGTGATGATGTTATGTTCAGAATGTCCGACAGTCTTTGTGGATGCAGAAACGGTAACAATCTCATAAACTTTCACGTTGAAATATCTGTCTGCTTAAACATTTTTATGTAACATACAAAAATGATGTTTTAACATTTGGAAAATAGCAGTGCTTGGGAAGATTTTTGAAGGTTTGAATAAAATGTGTTAATTATATTTTTGACCTGTAAAAGGTTGTTCCCTAGCATCACTAATTGAAACATCTGAATAATTTTGGGATGTAAAAGAAAAGGTGCTTTTTATAATGGAAATCAGAAAGGAGTTAAAATGTTACGTGGCCACTATGTATCACAAACATTTGAAAAGAAATGAGAAGTGCATTTTCTCCAAAAATAACCTCCAGCAGTAGCTATGAACAGTGAGGGAATTTACTGCTACTAGATATACTAGAATTCCCTGGCTATTCTTTACCTTCCCTGCTTGTTCATATTTATTCTATATTCTTTGCACAGAGAAGAAAAAGGAAGATTACTTATCTAGCAGCAACTTTTCCTTTTTAAATTGCATTGTTTATGTATATATCCAACGATGCATGAGAAAACCATTCTAGCTACAAATATTTAATGAAGGCTTTGAATTGTTTGTTGTTATGCAAGTTGAAATCTTGGGTTATAATAAATATTAGTGTGAGAAGTCAGCTCAATGTGCATCAGCAGTCAAAAAAAGCTATGCTAGTATAATTAAGAAAAGAGACAGCAAAACAGAAAACATTATTGAGCTCGTGTGCATATCCCTGATATACCTACATCCTGAATTCTGGGGACAGTTCTGGTCCCCTGGTCTCAGAGAAAAAACAGTTGAACTGGAAAAAGTTCCAAGAAAGATCACCAGGATTATGAAATATGTGGAATGGCTTCCATATAAGATACAAGTATGCAGGCTAGGATTTTTCAGCTCTTTAGGAGATAAATGTGTCCATAGATGTCTTGATTATCATGGAAAAGTGATAGAAATTATTGTATTTTTGTCTTATTTGATGTTAAGGGCAGTCAAATTAAGCTAGCAGTGACTTAAAAACATACAGAACCAAAGATAGGTGGTCCTTCATGTAATACATAATCAGACTGTGAAACCCTGTCCTTTTTTAAAGTGTCTGTTCCATGTTTTCGAAAAACAACTAAAGAGGTTCATGAAAGAAATAGCCCTGGATAGATTTTTTGAATATGCACAACACCACACTGACAGAGGCTAAGAAAGCATTCTGGAGCAAGTGGATCACCACATGCTTGCCCCCTTTTGCCCTTCCTTAAGCAACTGCATTGTCAGGTGGGAGACTGAGATAGATGAATCTTTGGCCTTGACCCAGCCTGAGACGCTTCTCCTGATCTGTTCTTTTCCCTTGGTGCTAAGGGGCAACTCTGCTCTTAAGCTCTCACTTTAGAATATGGGGACTAAAAAAGCATGATAAGGGTAGTGCATTTCAAGGGAACCATATATAATGTTTTTTGTTTAACTTGTGCCACTTTAAAAGCAGCAGAAATTAATCAAAAGAAGAAATTTGTTTAGGATAAGAAGCCAGAAGAAGAGTTACACTAGTGTCTTGCTAGAACAGCATGTGTGTTTTAAAAAAATGAATAAGTAAATAAATATATAAAAATACGTATAAAAAAGGAATAATAAATATTATATATATGCACACAAGTATACATATACAAGTATACATACATATGCACATTCACACATTGTTGTTACATTGACAAATACTGTGTGAATAACTCTTTGCAAGTAATTAAATTGAAACAAACCTACTTGTTTATCAGATTACTTCTCACTAAGAAAGAATGGCTAATCCAAAATAACACTCATGCAAAAATCTTTGGTTTCGTGATAACCACTCATGCATTTGATTCAAATTTGGCCTTTGATTCATTCAGAAAGTAGTTTTCAGCAGAAAGATGCCACCTTTCATCAAGCATGGGTTCACAAGTGATTTGGGAGTGGATCATGGCCTACTGCTGTTACAGGATGTCCACTGACTTCTTTCCAATTTGGTGTTATGGCACACATTGAGTGCAGAGTGGCATCGTGCCACAGAGCCATAACTTGCTTCTTGGTGGATATGGACATAGAGTTTGGGACTAGCAGTGTCTTAATATGGTGGTAGAATAATAATCTTGATGCACTTGGAAAAGCATGTAAGCATCATTCCCACCCGTCCCTGAGTAATGTGGGATACTGTAACTCCCTGTGCCACAGTTTTGTGATCACAGCCTTGCACTTGCACTTTCAAGCTGACCAAGAGGTACCAGGTAATAGGGATTGGAGAAAAGTACAGAGCTATTACTGTGTTCAAGGGATGACCAGTGTGAGGGAGGAAGCGTCATGTTAAAGGCATGATTATTACAGGAAGTGACAGAAGGATTAATAAGAAAAACCTAAGTGGAAATAAAACCACAGGGAGAAATGGTGTAGAGCAAAGCTGAGGTAGCAGCCCCTGAGGGAAAAAGATATTTTGAAACTGTGTTGAAAAAGGCAAAGTCATTAATGGTAGAAATTTCTTCAAATAACCAACAGTTCCTGCTTTGATACTTCCTGGTTCCTACAGACTGAAGCCTTTGCTGGTGGTGTAGTGTGTGTATTGAGAAGGGCAGGTAACCCTCACTGGAAACTTATTCGGTTGCCACAGGAGCAGTCCAGCAGTAGCTTTTTTCCTGCTGCAGGCTATTCTATTCACACTAGCTGTGTGTACCTCAAATCTTCTTCTTTTTGAAAGATCTAAAAATCCCTTTGAAATCTCCTTCTTCTTTTTTGAAAACTCTTTCAGATGTTAAGTAGGTACTCTCCTTGTTTTGGAGTCAAAACTGTTGTTCAGTGATTTAACTGATACAGCTACAGGTGTTAGTTTAGTAACTCAAAGGTGTCATGAATGATCTGTACCCAACTAATTCTAATTTGTTGTTTTTCCAAATGTGGACTTGGAATTTCATATTATGTAATTTAGATATTAGACTATACGGGTTACTGTCAGATGTTACATGACTACAGAGGTGATTGCTTTTATCTTCCAGCTAATGTCTTGTGGCCTGCTAGAAACATTGAAGTTCAGTGTTCTAGAGCTCCAAGAACACTTGGATACCTATAACGTCAAAAGAGAGGCAGCAGAACAGGTGAGTCTCTTATATTTCAAAACAAAAAATACTAAAACCTACTCATCAAGAACATTTTGCAGGTCTTTATCTCTCAACATGGGTATCTAAAAGCAAACTGTGAGAAAAAGATTCTGAAATAAAGTATTGTTTCCTTTTCTTACTACTATTCTACGTGTATAATCTGAACCTGATTTTTTTTCTTACGTGTAATTCATTTTTGTTGCACATATTTCTGAAATTGACTTTGAATATGTAACATTGCACAAATGCACTAGCACTGGGAAAAGCGCATTCCTAATTTTAAAATCCTCTTTTAAAAATATTCAAATATTTTTAACATTAATATCAATAAATCATGGTGATTTTTTTCTATATGAATGTTCTGGCTTCTTTTATTAGACTAGAAAGGTGGGATTCACCTCTGGATTAAGACATGTACAGATTACAGTTTATTTTTCAAGGTATATATTAGTGGTCATATCCTTTTTGCAAAGAAACACAAAGTTTAAAAGTTGAAAATTTCTGTGGGAAGGGCCTGTGTATTTGTTTTTGTGAACCTTTGTGTGAAGTTCAAGAAGGAAGATAGTAATTTCAGAAAACTGAAACAGGTAAGATTTCTATTTCAAGAGCCAAAAGAAAACACGGATCTACAATCAGTTTGGCAGGTACAGGGAGAGAGAGAATATAGGGGCCTTCTGTTGTGTAAGAGAAAGTGATTCCTAGGAGAATTAAACGTGTTTGAAGGAACTTTGTACTCATCTCACAGGCTGCTGCCCGTGAGGCCATGACAATGGCCGTATAGGCGAGTTTTGAGTGATGTGAAACAGAAACGGAATTCAAGCCATGACATCTTGGCAGAGCTGTATTTTGCAGCACAAGTGGCTCCATGTTTCTTGATCATGCTGAGTTTATTAGAAAATTATGGCCTCTGCCTTGCAAAGATTGCTGACAGCTCATCTATTGAATAGAACAGACTTGACTTTTTTGTGGAAAGGATCTCCAAAGAAACGCAGTTTCCTCAAACCAATGCAAAGCATGCCGCACAGCACTGTTAATGTAGATGAACTGTTTCTAGGATCCAAGCCAGCATTTCTGCTGAAGAGTTGCTGCATTTTTTGCCCTGCTCTGTGGTAATAACAATCTATTTGTGAACTAACTCATGAGGTCTAATATAATGAGCTACATCTTGCCATTTAGGCTTAATCAGAAACAAAGTGCTCATCTAATGACTAAAATTACCTTACTCGATGTAATATTTAATGTCTGATGATCTCCAATACGTAATGCTGTCATCACTCCTGTGAGAAAATAAGGCATTTTATTCTTCGTTTTAGAGAGCAACAGTGAGGCACAGAGAGGCTGACTGATTTGCCCCAGGGTCAGACAGGAAGATTTGAGGCAGGGTAGAGAGGAATTCGTGCATGCGTGTGTGTGCTTAGAATGGTGGCTATCCAAACATCGAGGAATTCTCCTTATATGAACTCCTCATTTAGCCTACAGTTTATCATAGCAGTAACAAATGGTATTGCTCGGTTGACTTGTCAGAGTATGATGAGCTAAAATTGTGTCCCTTTCAGATGGCCATTCACTTAATGTATTTTTAGCTAATTTTGCACTGCCACGTATCACATTGGCATAAATCCATGCTGGATATTAAGAGCTTGTTTGTATTTTATTTTACGTGATAAAGGAACATGGATGTCAGATTGATGGCCTCTGTCAAAAGGGTGTCCAGTAACATGTTTCTGTGGTCAGCCTGTCTTCTGCCACAGGATTTGTGAGTGACTGGAGCAGGAAAAAGGTTCACAGGATGAAAGGAACTGTTCTGAAATAACTGAGAGCATTTTGCCAGGGTTTTGTTTTTATTCAGGAATTTATAAACAGAAAGAAGCAATACTGAGGAGAAAGAAATGTAAGCTTTTACCAGTCATTTCTGACTTTTGATAGCATGTCATTTAGCTAATGTAGTGCATTATTTAAGTATTTATTTAGCATGTTAATTTAGAAGTAGTGACTAAGTATCTCAGATAATTTTTTTTTCTAAAATTTTTTAAAAGCATTTCTTCAGCTGATGGTTTTCAATTTTATGTGTGCGCGTGTATTATACAGTATATATAGACTAAGAATCTTCCGAAGCTACTTCTCAGCTACGTTTTACTGCTTTTCTTACTCTGTCCTATTAAACAGAATACAGGGAAAGACTGAAAGAGACTTCCTCAAGTCAAATCTGAATTTCTGTTATCACAGGCAATTGTGCTATGTATGCTATTCAATCAGAAAGTATTAAGGCAAAACACATAATGAGCTTAATGCAGATCCTTGCTTTTTTCATAGAAACATGCAGAAGAATGATCAAAATAAACTGATTGGCCTATTGCATAATAAGTAAATATAAATTAACAGCTGTTTAACTAAACAGAATTTGCATGTTAGTCTGGTATCCTCTAGAATCAACCACTGGGAAATTCTGTACATGAACTTATTTAGTGAAAGATCATTGTTTAAATTTTACCCCAATAGATGATATTTGTCACTATCAGTGCTGTGTGTTGTACTGGCTTTCACATGAATCAAATCTAGCAAGTAAGAGGCTTGGGCTGCAGATAAGAGCTTGGGCAGTGAGATAAAAGAGAGAAAGGTACCTATAATACAGGGGGTGGTTTGGGATGTCTGTTTTGGGGTTAATCTGGCAGACCAACCACAGACCTCCCTATATTATGCTTTCCGTAACACTCTTCACCCTATATTTTTGTAGGAGATATATGGGGAAAACATAAATTGATGTAAAGCAAACATATAAAGACAATTACTTTGTCACACAATCTACTGTTGTTCCCAAAGAGAAAATTTAGGTCTTTCTACCATGCTGAACATATCTTCTGTAAAAAATTATTAGCAAATTAATTTTGTCCCCCTTTTGGAGCTGTGGTTCTATTTCCTTGTAAGGAAACTGCTTTGACTTCATGTGTGTGTTAGGGACAAAGATACTGAATCAGATAAATGTAACAGAAAACATAAGGTTGTATGTATATTGTGACTTTCTAGGCGCACACTTTGTTCAGACTGGTTTTAAGATTTAAAAAACATCATAGAAGGGCAGTGTGTGAAAACAAATATTAGCTTCCCAGTTGCTGATGCTGTTTGTTCCAGTGCAAACCTATTCCACTGTTACCGATATACACTGTCAGATAAAAAGAAAAACGAGATTTGCTGTATCCATGTCACTAATTGAAACCGACACCATGGTGTTTAGAGAATTCCATTTCTCCTCTTGATAAGCACACAGGCCTAGTTAATTCACTAAGTAACCTTTATTAAATTGAGCAGATGGGAAATCACATTTTTCTTTTCCTTGCATCAGACAAAGGTTAGAAAAAGGTCACTAAGATTTCCTGTGAGACTCAAGATATCAAGCACACAGTATGCTAAATTATTCTTCTTTGGATGTATACAGCCTGTTCTTCATTTCAGAAGATAATCTGCACTTTATCTCAACATGACGCATTCCCATTTCAGTAATAGCCGAATTACCTCATGCTTGCAGTTGTTTGCACTGTACAGAAGAATATGCCAGGCACTGTGTCGATGAGATGATCAGATCGTATTGTCCAATAAGAGCATATCTGAATCTGCAAATGCTTTATATTAACACTTAAATTTGCATGGTTGGTTAAAGCTAGAAGAGATTACCCGCAGAAATTAATAAACTTGTTGTCTGCTATAGGAACTGGGCTTAAATATAGCCCTGTATTTGTGAGAGAGAGTGAAATCTGCGTGTTTGCATTGTGTAATGTGAGAACACTTCATCTCCGTGGCTTGTATAAACTGGAGGTGATGCTAAACTCCCATTGAAGAGTTTATTATTTTTTTTTCTTTCCATCCAGTAAACCTGGACTTGCAGGAGAGCTCTATTTCCTTCTGTTTCTAAAGTAATCCCAAGAAATAGAACAAGCTTACTCTTACTCTCTAATTTGAATTAGTGCTCTATTTTAAACGTTGAGAAATCATGTTGGTGTAAACCTTGTGAAGCAAATACAGAGAAAATATGATCTCATTTAATGAAAGTGATTTTTCTGCCTCCACCCTCCCACACATCTCACTATAACAGTACCCAAATTCAGTCACAGATTAGTATTTATGCTAAAGTGTACTATCCCCATCTGGGGTAATTTACAACGGAAGGGACTCAATAAAAACTACGAAGTGATATATCAGAGTAGAAATTTGGTGCAAACATTGGTAAACAACTGATTTTGTAACGCAATTTCTTACGTAATCTGAGAATATGCATGACTTCATGAAATGTCACATGCAGTTGTAGCACAGTCTTCAGTTTGCTTTGTTTCAGATGTTTAATCTTGTTTTTATTTATTTTGCAGTGGCTAGAAGACTGCAAAAGAACATTTGGTACTGATGATGGTATTCATGGCACTAACACAGATGCCCAGGTAGGTGTATGTCATTTGTGAGTCTCTGGACATGAGATTAAGAAACATCTTTATATCTGTTGTGCAAAATTTCCAACATTTGCAGAGAGATTAAAAACATATGAAAAGCTTTTCATTTCAGCTATCATACTATCTTTTGGAAAATAACATTCTTACGAAGTAGCGGTCTAATAAAAAGGGCTCTTTTTAATAAAAGTTGGCAACCCGTCTTGGGTGCTAGACTTAATAACACTGAGTAGATAAGCAGACTAGATATCATCTGTGTGCCAGCAAGTCTGCTTTTTTTGCAGCTGTTTCTAGAACAAAAAACATTGGCATTCTGTTTATATGCTCAGATAAACTGTCTAGCCAAAAACTTCTACTGAATTTAATATAATTAGTACTGTACAAATGCATGTGACCTTCTGGAGCCATTATTTGGGTGGGAAGGAACAGGGCGTAAAGTAGCAGTATGGCAAAAATCTCATGAACCACTTCTGTCAAAATACCTTCTAACAATAGGTGAAGTAACCTATTAATATTAGTTCAATATTTTGTATGTATTTGCATGGCAGTCATCCATGTTTAATATTACTAATTGCTATAGTGAGTGATGGCTTTTCCCCAAGCAGACTAGGACGTTTGGTTTTTTTTAAACAATAGATGGATAATATTGACATTACAGATTAAAAAGCAAATCTAAAAACTATCTTTAGTGGGTACAAGGAATCTGCCATCTAGAGTCCTGTAATGAGAAAAGTGAAAGATTTAAGAAAGTAGAATTGCAGGTAGCAGATTAACTTAATGTCTTCACAATGACATTTTGGCAAAAATCCGAAATCCAAGATGAAAAAGGAATTTTATTCCCTTTTATTCAACTGAACTCTATTCATTGATGCACTTGGTCATGTTTCTGCTGCTGAAAATGTAGTGTTCAGCAACAGAGTTTCTTCTTTTACAGTTTTTGTTTGTTGTCATATATATATGGGTTTTTTTAATTCAATCACAAAACGCACCTGACTTTTTAGAGTGGTGAAATGTGTGATAACATACTGTTCATTTTTATACTGCACATTTTAAAAAAATATTTCATGTGGATAAGCGTAGGTAATACAGCACAATCATTTTCTACCATTTGCAAGGATTTTTGCTTTTCTTATGAACACAACATTTAGTGTATTTTACACTTGGTTTACATCTTCATATACTGACTGGTACGTGTTTAGAAATATATAACAACATTTACTATTACAATACAGTAAACCTTCTATATATGAGTAATATGGAAAAAAATAAACGCTGCTGTTTTTAGCGTGTTGCTTATATACACTAAGAAACTGTTCTAACATGTAACTTTTAGAACATAACCGTTCTTACCATGAAGGTAAATGTTACTGTTACTACTGTATAGCTAGGGAAACTAAGACATGGAGGGAAAGCCACGTGCAGGCTTTCGTTTAGCTTGTACGGAGAGAATGCAGGATTCCAAGTGAGGCAGTTTAGTCTGTTCTTCCCTGTTTCTGCAGGGGTGGAAGATAGCCTCTGAAAAGGAGTTATGTGACCATTCACACTGATTATCTGTGGGGACCTGTTTTGATTTGGGTTTTCAATCCTAGCCTGCGAGGCATGCTGGCAATTTTTTCTCTATGTCCTCCTTGCACTTGCAGGTTCAGTTTAAATCATTTTAATACATAGTACCCATTGAGAAAGCAGAGTCCTGTTATCTTGCTTTATAAATAAACATGGTTTACAGAAGTTCTGAATTTATTCACAGAAGCTTATAGTGACTTGAAGGAGATTGAGAAGTTACCAAATGTAAGATCATTGTTTCAAAAGTCCCTGTAAATGGAGTGTGGGGCTGCTAAGTCTACCCAGTCAGCCAGTTAATGCTAAAAATATGTAAGTGTTCTCTTGCTCAGGAAAACAGAGCTTCTTCATTCAACAGATATTTTTCATTCACTAACACAAATAAGATTTTCTTACTAATTTTTAGCACTGTGGTCAATACAGCTAAGGAATAGTGAGATGAATTCAGTTCTGGCTCGTGCATAGCCAGCAGACTTGCAAGTAAATCTAATTACTGGATTTTTGCTATTAGTACTTACATGCAAGCCTGAAAGAATGCATCTGGACTCTGCCTAGACTGTTCGTACAGGACTGGCAGATAGAGAAAGCAGATTATATCTCAAGTGAGCAAGTATGTGAAAGACACTGAAGCAGTACAAAGCCAGTTTTAAAGAAAGACCTCTCGAGTTTTTAGAATAGCTATCAAGGTGTGATTTTGGGGAGAGGGATTATTTATGGCTTACAGTAATAATGGGACTTGGTTTAAAGAACACTGGAACTTAAAGACTAAAAATATTAAGTAATCGACCCTGCCATTCCTCAAAGTCTGATTCTCTATGCTTCATTCAAGTGAGTCATAGAATTCTTGTCGACTTGGCAGTTCAAGATCTTATCTCTTCGCAGTGTTCTGTGCATCAGAAGTTTTTGCTTATATAATAGTTGTGCTGTGTATATGATAGCACGGAGTACAGAACAAAAGCATGCACTATTTAGAGTCTGTTAAGCACATAGCGTATAACTTATATGCATAGCGTGTAACTATGTGCTTAGTAAAGCTCAACTGCTTTTGCCTGTTGGAATCAGACATCAGTTGCATCTTCGTAAGTTTACTGTGACCACTCTTCTTGCTTACTCCACCAATTATGCTTAGTGCTGTACAAAGCACAGAAGTGAATTTCCTGTCTCTAGCCTGACAAATACATTTTCTGGCAATTTCTCTCCCTGTCCCTCTTTCCCAAACGTTTTTTCTGAAATAGCTTGTAAAAACCAAGTGCAATTAAATTACAGAAATCTCACAATGAGGTGTGGAGAACTGAGTTTAGGAAAACCAAGGATTTTCTAAACTGATTCAGAATCCAAATTAACATTACATCTCAAATTTTAAAAGGCATTATTTTCACTTAAGCTATAGTAGTACAGAACCACTCAGAAATATTGTACAGATATTCAGACCCAAGTGTCCTTGGTTTTGATTCCCTTAAATTTGCATACCTTTAAGACTACACAACGTATATAAAACAAAACAGGGTTGTAAGTGAAGTAGGTTACTCATGTTGTGGGACAACAAAGCCAATGGCATCTATCATTAGTTACAGCAGCAAGTAATTTCACTTCAAATTCAGTCTTAATTTTTTCCATTCAGGGTATATTTGGAGCATGTTACTTGTATTTCTTCCTCCATTTTACCTGGGACATCTTTTACCCTAATTAAAATTATTTCCTACACTAATTCTTGATCTTTTTTTCTTTCTTTGTATTTTTGTGACCTGCTCATCTTCTTGCTTAGCAAATGGAAATTCTAGCAGTAAGTGACAGTTCTTGATTTATCAAATACTTAACCATGCCAGTCACCAACCTGGTCTCCATCTGTCTTGTCCATTTGTGACATAGTGATGTCTTGTCATAGACGATTAAAAAAATGCTGTGTGCTTCAATTTTGCATCATCTAACCCATTGAACTGTTGGTCCTTTGTAGATAATAGGATCCCCTAGTTAGTAGAACATTATAGATTATTCCATTAGCACTAGCTTTTATGTGTATGTAAAGCAGTATTAACACTGTCTGCACTTTGACTACTGTTTGAGACACATAAAAATGGAAACAAGACAGTGCATAAGTTAATGCGTCTGTTTCATTTCCTTAAGTATATATAATGTGGTATTTTCTAAAACAGAATTAGAGCTACCTTGTATAAAGGAAACATTACTCTTGCCTCCAAGAATGGAATTATTCTCCTCTTATTCCATCAGGCAGTTGTAAGCTAAGGGCCAGGTTATATACTGTGCTTACGTATTTATATTAATGGTTATGAAAGATTCCATACTTACAGACCACAACTGCTTCTTCTGGATATTAGATCTTGAATTTTTAGATCTTGAATTTAAAACAGTAAAATATCAACAATAAAAGTAAGTGCTCTATGCAACTCTGTCTTGGAACATGACATTTCAAAACGCCTTTTGAATAACTTTACATCCCACCACCACCACTCCCCTTCTTGAAAATGTAAATTCTTATTAAAAAGTAAACTTTAAACCTGTGTGAGAGAGGCTACCTGTAAATGTAGAACTGAATGAAGCTTTCATCCGCTTTTCATTAGCTTCCTGCTACGTTAGCTTCTAAGTCTTTTTGGCATTTTCTTCAGTAACCAAATAACTACTTTCAATTTTGCACATTCTATACTGAAGAAGTTGTCTTTTATTGTCTCTTGTATTGTATAGTAGATGTTTTGCACTTCCTGAATATAATAATGTTGTTTACATTTGTAGGAGCTGGAGTTGTGTCGGAGGCTATACAAGTTGCATTTCCAGTTGCTGCTTCTGTTCCAAGCCTATTGCAAACTCATCAGCCAAATAAAAACAATCAAAAAAGAAGCAGAGGTAATGAAAAACATGCCATTTAGCTACTAATTGTTGACATTTTAAAGCCAAACCATTTAAAAAACATTTTGATAGCATTTTCATCAGTGGGACATCTTTTTAGAAACTGAAGGAGGGTACCAGCTGTTTTATAGCCAATTAATAAAAGATTTAAGTAGAGCTCACGAGGATTTTCTGAGATGTTCAATTATCTGTGTTGATTTTTGTACAGCTTGAAAGCTCTTAAATAGACAGGAACGCAGGGAGTCCAGTGATGAAGATTTTAAATATTTCAGTAGCACTTCTGGTGTATTCTAATCAAGCTACAATCAAGGCACATCAACTCCAATCAACAGAGTTCTGTGATGAAGCCGCTTTCCATCTCCCCAGTGTTTCCTATTGCAAACACCATCGCTTGCTACCAGTTGATCTATGTAACTGTGTCACTTCAGCCACCATTCAGTTACTCCGCAACCTTAGTCCCCATCCTAAGTGCAGTCAGCAATGTATTCTAGACATTAGTGCCTGATTTTTAGCTGTACTAACTCTAGAAGCAAAACATGTCCTTCAGGTGTCCACATGGGGTACATATGTGATGTTAATTGAGTTAATCTGAATGCATTATGCTATTAATAATGTCTTCTGAAAGTTCTCCCTTGGCTCTGTAATGCAATAAATAGAGGTAGCAGGAAAAAAAAAGTAGGCCTGGTCTCGCTTGGCGTAGTAGGGAGGAAAATGAAAAAGTGGGGTGAAAGTCTTCAGGTTTTGAGTAGCTTAGGAAAAAATGATACCCAGATTTTTGTAGAGGCTGCAAATAAGTCAGTTCAATTCCATCTGGAGAATATTGTGGAAGGTTGGCATCACACCAGTCCCACTTCTTGCCTAAGTTAGTCAGATGTAGAATCAAATTCTGAGCTATGGCCTTGTCTTTTTACTCATACATTGGAGCTAAAGCCAAAGATAGTATTACATACACTGGCTGCACTACAGTTATTCTGCTGGGTTACCAGTCCTGCAGATTTTTTTCTTTGTATTTAAGATGTCCTTGTAATAACACAATTGCTGCTGTACTTCTCCAACATGTTTAATTCTTCTTCTCAATTTAATTCTTATTAAGCAATGTGGGGAGAAAATAAATGCATTTTTGGAAACACATTTTAAAAGGACTAAGATGGAAACTTCATCAAGGGAGAGCTGAAATACCCGATATGCACGCTTGGGCCATTAAATTAACTGTCTACTTAAGCAACTGCAAGCAAATACTTGGATATACTTTTTCTGCCTCTCATTTATGATTGCAATGACGAAGAAAAATAGAAGTCTCGTCTAATGAAAGTTAATTTGGCTGAAAATACATTTAAACTAGAAAAGTTTAACTAAACTGTTCCTTTTAGGTCATAAACATGTCTGAAGAACTTGCTCTTTTGGAGAGCTGTCTGAAAGAGGCTGAGGCTGCATCTGACAGCGGTATCGAAGAAATTGAAATTGCAGAGGCTTCCCAAGCTAGCACAGAAACGGCCATTCACTCCCTCATCGAAACCCTGAGAAACAGGGAGTTTGTGTCAGCTGTAGCACAGGTCAAGGCTTTCAGGTAAGTGCTTAAGGATTGCTTTCAGACCTGAGTTCGCTAATGGGCCTTTTTAATTTAAAGGTAGGGATAGGCACTGTTCCAGGTTTTTTTCAGCTCTTGATAGATGTCTTTATTGAAAAGGACAAGCACTGTTGCTTCATTACAGGTTGTTCATACACATTTTGCAATTTAAAAAAAAGCAATTCTAGTAGTACTTGTTCTTTAGAATTTATATCTTGAGAAAATGATACTGTTAACTATTGGGGCTCTATGGAAGAAACATTTCTCTTGAGTTTTCCTAGGTCTACTGTTCAAGAGTCTGTTTAAAGAAAAGAATTTAAGTATTAATTTTCTTCAAATGTTCGAATTGTGTGTTTACAGATCTATTTGGCCCCACGACATCTTTGGCAGTTCTGAAGATGACCCAGTTCAAACCTTGCTGCACATATATTTCCGTCATCAGACGCTTGGTCAAACTGGTAGCTTCGCAGTAGTAGGCTCCAACCAGGATATGTCTGAGGCCAGCTCAAAGCTGATGGAACTTAATCTAGAAATTCGAGAGTCTCTACGCATGGTGCAATCCTATCAGCTTCTCGGGAAAATCAAACCAGGAATAAGTCTTGTGAGCACTGGATTCTGAACAGCTGACATTTAGAAAAGAACTGATGGTGAAGACGCTTCAGACTATTATCGAGCACCTTTCATAAAAAAAAACAAAACAAACCTCCAGCAATCCTGACAACCAACACAGATTCATCACAGCAAGAAATTGTTTCATCAAAAGTAAAAATCTGAAAATTGAAGTGAACATTTTTCTTGACTGCTCTTTCTACACAGTAGCTGTGTGGCAGTAGTATTTTTTTATTAAATATATGTATAAAAACTACACAAAAGGAAAAGGGCTTAAATGTAATGCACACATATGCATTATTTTCTGTTGTAACAGAACTATAAATGGCATTTGCAGTAACAGCCTCTAAAGGTTGAATCAGTATCGCAGGTGGGATGAGGCTAAAATCAAGGCTGGTTTATTTTGGCTGAAGACCTGCAAGGCTTCCTGGCTTTCCAGCAGCATTAGATATAATCATCAACTAATACCTAATGAGACACTTTGCAATGTCATGAAGAATGTGCGGTCAAACATGAGTAGAATGACTTACGACTGCAAAAACCATTGACTTCTCAATGTTTTATTTGCTTTTGTTGTCTGTAACAAGGAAATTATGTGTGTGAGTTAGAATGTATGGCTGTGTCAGTTGTTTTTTGAAGGTATGGGTGATTGTTAAATAAGGTCTCAGAGCATGCTTAAAAGAGCTGCAAGATTATTTTTGAAGAAATTTTATTTTATTAGATCTAATCCTCATAGTGTGTAAATGTTAGGACATTTAATAATATTTTAAACTGGGATTTCCCAGTGTTTCTAAAAAGAAATAATATATCTGTTAACTTTATTGGAATGCTGCTCAGTTCTCTGATCAGTGCTTATGTTACAAATATTGATAACAACTAACCAAAAAGTAGCTGCCTGCAGAGACTTTAAAATGTATATTAAAGATATATGCTGCCCATCAGCAATTCTCATTAGAAGTTAACTTATTTTATTCTGTATATATTCTAGAAACTGTATAGTGCAAAACCAGTATTTTTCTTGTAAATTTGTGCAATGCACTGTTAAGACAGTAGGTGTATAAAGCTATGAGGGGAAGGGGGGGGGGGTGCTCCCTATCGATAGTCACATACATTACTTGCAGTCTGAGTAGTCTGCAGAGTTCAAAGAGTTTGAATGCACATACATGCATCTTCATGACTCAACTTAAGCCTAAGGAATTGGGACTACATAGAAAAAAAACAAAACAAACTGACTACCAAAACATGCAAACAGGCAATATACTCATAGTTCAGTGTCAAAGTCTGTAGCATAAACCAAACTGGATTCTGTTGAAGCCAACAGCATTTTGTAAAGAAAAAAAAAAATAAGAAAAAAAGAAAATAAAAAAAACCCAAAATAATTAAAAAAAAAAAAAAAGAATGTAGTCCCACGATTCCTGTGATTTGAAAGAAACACCCAGTATTTTTATATACATCTCTTACCCACTGTGATTTTTTTTTAATGGGCTCTAATTTCAGAGTTTAGAATGTAGAATTGAAATTCTTAGCTCTGCCTTTTTGGGGGAATTGGACCCCACTAGAAATGTAATTATGCTGAAATGCATTAATTGAAGGCACTGTGCACACTGTTGGACTGCTGACAGTAGTTATGTTATCCTAACAAGCTCTGTAACTGGTCAAGGCACATCCATAATCACTGTATTTTTCTTCCCTGTCCCTGATAAAATTGAATTATTTTGATGGTTTTGTGGTACTGTAGATGGTGTTCTTAATTATTTAATAAGTATTTGCTGGGGATAAGTAGTTTTACATAGTGGCGCATTACACTTTTATTTACATCACCTTTTACCAGCTTTTTTTGTAAAAATAAAAGACATTGCTTCTGTCATTTTGCGTATTTTCACAAGCTAGAGTTTAAATACTTTAGCTAAACAGACAACAGAGGCCTGGGTGCCCTGAGGTTTTTTCCTTTTATGGCCTGTCAATGCAGTGGCATTTTTTCAGGCATCTTTGAGGCTGTTAAAAATTTTTCATGCAACTCAAACCTGAATTTATATATATAATTCCTTGTGTTATACATCTTCCTCCATTTACATTGACAAGTGGAAATTGGGACCTGCCCTATGGAGCAGAATTATGCGCCACATACAGTTATGATATTTATTTAACTTCATGAAAGAACTATTTCCAAACTTCCCCTGTGCAGCTTGTTCTGGTTTTAGGGAGTCCTTCCCTTTGCCATGAGCCAGTCTCTTCACCAAGAAAGCATTACAACAATTTGAGCGTGGTTCTTTTTGCTGGTTGCCCCTGTATCTGCGTCTCCAAAATGACTCAATTTTAACTACTGTGCTACCTGGTGCTAAGGTCTGTGCCAAACCCATGGTGTAAAAACAAGCAAAACATCAGACAACTGCTGTAAGGTGCAATGAATACAGCATTGAGCTAACACATGCAAAAGAGCCTCGTCATGAAAAACTTGTACAGGGCAAGTTCGAGGTACCTGTGAAGAACTGGCAGCATGAAGACAGTTCCTTTCTGCTTTGCATAATCGTATAGGTCATGCATAGCTTTTCCGTCTTTCTGCTGAGTCTAGGAACCGGTGCCCACGATATGCAGGGTATGCCATCAAGGACACGACCGGGCAGTAAAGTGGAAAAGGATAACAGAACTGTACTTTTACTGCTCAATGCCAAAGTGTTGAATACATTTATGTAAGAGGAAGGACATGTAGAGCTAATGAGGAACAACAGGATGAAGGAAAGCTTGGTTAGTATTGCTGTGCTCCTGGCTCCTCCGAGCCTCAAAACCTTGCCGTAGCTGATGAAAGTAGGGCCAGCTCTTTGCTGCTGCCACTTGGAGCCTTCCTCAACTGCTTGTTTGGACCAGCTGCTGCTGAAGCACTCCACAGAGTTCAGATCAGCTTAGGCCTGTTCTGCATCTTACCAAACAGAAGCAACTGCTGCTTTGACTGTAGTTGGTAGGGATGACAACTCTAAGATGTGCTAAGTTTCACTTCAGGCTATTACTGATAATAATTGTGTAAGAATCACCATATTCACAGCAAGTAATCCTCAAAGCCATGCTTGGGAGGACATCTGTATAAATAGGAAGCACTCAACTGCTCATACTGCTATGAGTTGCCATGTGACTTCATACTGACACAGCACAGAGCTTAAATTCCCAAACTCATTACCAAGGTGCACAGACTGATCACAGTCAGTCGTCTCCCACACTGCACATCCATCGGGAACAGGCTACAGGCATTAGAATGGGGAAGGCAAAGAGGAAAACGTATTGAAGAAGATCCTCGGAGGGAAATACGCCCAGAAATAAAGACACCCCACCCCAGTTGCAACTGCAGGCTGGGGCAGACTGGGTAGATGGCTGCAAGGGGGGGCTCCTCCTCCAGCTGGAGGCTTGCTGCTGCTCATTACTGGGACTACAGGTGAGTGCAAGGCACACACATTTACCAGAGAAAACTGCCCAGCTGCAGTTGTACTTTTCAAGCTGAGCAGGGCAAGGGTGGAGCTTACTATGAAAGTCTTTGAGTGAGCTGGTAACGCAAGGGATATTTCCTTTTACTGCAGTAACAGTGGAAAATGCCTCCGGTTAGAAGCATGAAACAAAATGGTACCCCAGCCTGAGGCTGGTGGTGGTTGGTTGTGTTTCTTCTGCAAGTGCCTCATGCTGCTATAATAATGAATGGAGCAAGGATAAATAAAATTACTTGGCAATAAATTGGTGCTGAGGCATTCAGCCTTAGCTACTGCAGCAAGTTCAAGGGGCACATTAAAATAAAGCAGGAATCTACCAGCAAAACAAGTTAAGCCTACAGAATTAACACTCACTGCCCCTCTAAATGGGGAGGTGTTGGTATAGAGTTCATCTACCCTGCCATGCACTAGCTTCCATTTAGAGATGCAAGACCACCTGGCCCTGAAGCTGTTTCACAGCATGGGCTCAGACTGTTTCCCCCTTTGGTCTTCAAAAGGGTGGCCTCCAATAAGCTGGGTACAGGTGTAGGTAGGTTATAGCCAAGATAAATCAGTCTTCCCAAATAGAAGCTACCTCAGGAGTTCTGCAAAAGGCTTTGTGCATTGTTATGCTCAATTTCAAGATTAACAAACAAACAGCTTTATTAGCATCCTGAGAAAAGTAAGTAAGTTTTCCTCAGAGTTTACCCAATTCCTTGCCTACAAGATGGATTGGCAGGGTGTAGGTTTTACAAGCTTGTGAATCTGCTCAGATGGTGATGCTGTAGTCATGGAGTAACACTTTGAAGAGTGGTGTCCCTGCAGAGGCCATTACCACTGACAGTGCCAAGAGGCCTCAGAGAGCATCATCTGGGAGTAACCACCCTGGTTCTGCCATTACTACCAACACCAGAGGTACAAGTCCTAGTTGCAAACCCAATCCCATAAGGGAGGGACTTTGATCCTTCCCTGCTGGCAGACAGCTAAACCATAGCTAGATCAAACTCTTTAAGCGTGATTTTAAGTGTGATCCACTAAGTGCACAGAGAGCTGTGCATCACCTACAGGAAGCCAGACAGATGCAGCATCACACTTTCAACCTTTGAAGCATCACTTCTCTTGGTAACCTCGTGGAAGTAAAGATGGAGACCGTAACATCAGTGACTCCCCTCCCCAGCTGTTTGTAAGAACTATCCCTGAAGATGCATAAGCCACAAGCTTTCCTTTGGCTTTAGTCTACAAAACTAGACCAGCAGCTTAGCTAAACACAGATCAGCTGTACCAGGAGTAACCTGGTTTTTACAGGTCATTTTCTAGTGATGAAGAACAGGTGCAGGAGACTTTCTATGTGGAATTGAAGTGTGCATAGTAAGTGAATGCTATTAGGTGTCTTGCTCTCGGCTACCTACTGTAGATGTCAATTTGATTAGTTCAATTAGTTCAAGGGTAGGAGCAGTAGCAGACATCCTTTCCCACCTGGGATACCACAAGGTCCTGAGTCAGTTGCTGCCAAGACCATCACCGATTCACAAAACGCTATTTGTAGGCTCTTCCCTTATTGCAAGTTACAGAAGTTGCCACGTGCACCCTCCAAGCTGGGCACAAACCCGCCTGATCATTGCTTTGCAATACTTTTATTTGTGTGCTTTCCTAGCTACACCTCACTAAGTACCTTCAAACAACAACAAAAAAGTTCTGCTCCACTTGCAGTTTTCTAGGAAAGCCCTAAGCAAAACAAAAAAAACCAACCCAAAACCAACCCTATCCCACTCAGATGATGTATTTGAAACTAAATGTGCTATCGCAGGAGAGGCGCTTCCCTTTGCATCTCCCACAGAGGTCCTGGCGGTGGGGCCTCTTGGGATCCACGTGGCGCATCTTGACGGGGCAGGTGCACCTCGTCTGCTTGCAGCTCTGGGGGAGAAGGCGGAGGTCGGCGGGCGGGGGCCGGGGCCGGCCCAGGGCAGGGCGGGCCGGGGGTCCCTTACCTGGCAGGTGATGTCCTCCACACGGTACGGGTTGTAGGACTTCTGGCAGGTCCGGCAGAACT
>NW_009260264.1:712622-714300 GCF_000687185.1 Egretta garzetta | reverse complement strand
CGCCCCCGACGGGCCCCGGCCTTGGCGGCCCCTTCCCGTCCTCGCCGGGCATCCTCCCTCCAACCCCAGCCCGGCTCCCCGGGGCGACCAGAGAGCTTGGCCCTTAAATCACCCCCGCGGGATTAATCAGCGGGGAACACGGGTTTGGTTCAGCTTCGCCATGTATTTGCGGTGAGAACAACGAGCACGATGCTTTTACAGCGGGCGGGAGGCACGGAGGCACGCGCGCGCAAGGTGGGTGGTTTGCCCGTTCGTCCGCACTGGCACAGCGCCGCGTTGGCTTCGCCTCTGCAAAACGCCGGTCTCCTTTCCTCCTACCCACTCCTGCTGCGCTCGGGTGGGCAGCAGCCTCCTTGCCTGAAGACGTATGGTTATTTGCGTTGCAGTGATACTTCTTTGCTCTTTAAAATTTTTTTCATAAGTGTTTTTGAGGAAATACAACTGTCACAGTAATAAACACACATCACCTTGTACAATGGGAGTGGCTGGAGAAATGATGGAGGCCGGGCGGCTCCGCTTGTGCAGTGGCGAGCGCAGCCCCGGCCTGGTTGCAAGCACAACACACACCACACAGCCCCGGGTGTTGCCTCCTCATCTCGCCTAAAGCACCGTCTGCGTCGGCTCCATCTGAACGGAGTTCTGTTCCTCTGTGGCCACTGTGCCGTATGAAGTATCGGCCACCTCCTCTTCCTTCAGCTTCCTGTAGGAAATATCTGTGTCTTCCTCTTCACCGAGCGGATCTTGCTTGTAGCTGTCTTTCCCACACATCTTGTATATCAGCACAAAGAGTCCTGCTTCTGCTGACTGAAAAAGTGCGTAAAGCAAGGGAAACATGTACATGCTCCCTATCAGCTCTGGGGGGAAGGTGAGCTTTAGGATGGCGGTGCAGAGCTGGACGTTTTGGCACCCTGTTTCCAAAGACACTGTTCTCCTGCAGTGCGGGGGCATTTTAAAGACCGTGGCTAAGCCATATCCCAAGGCATACCCCGCCAGAGGCATCAGCACCGCAATGGCGTAGACAGATGCAGGAATATGTGCCATCAGATCCGGGCCCAGCATGGTCCCAGTCAGGATGAACAGGGTCACCAGAGTCACCAAGAGGGACCACAGGGAAATCTGGCAACAGATACAGACATGGATAAACAACACGGGGGTTATTAGTTTAAAAGGATAATCAGAGCAGGTGGAGACCTGGTACGAGTCTAAATCGCAAACCGTGGTTGTGCTGCCCTTCCCGCGTTTGCTTCTGGCTCAGGACTTTGGTGGTGTTTGATCATATCCCGGGAAAGGAAGGGGCTGAGATCACCCTCCATCGTTTTGCTTCAGGGTGACTTGACAGGGAACTAGAGAGCCAGGGCTTGCGCCTCGCTTTTCCTTTTGTACTTCAGCTAATTTGCTTGTGCGTTTTAAGGCAGCGTCGTGGTGCCTGCGGGTTGGCGTTGCCAGCCCTGGGTGCAGCGGGAGCGGGGAGAGAGAAGGGGATGCCGGGGAATGCCTCTGCTCCAGGGCCCGGGCTGCCTCCCGGGGCGCAGCGCCCCGCCGCCCTCCTTCCCCTGCGCTGGGGGGGTAACCTGCCCTCTCCCTCCCTTTCCGTCTCTGCCCCGCTGTGTTATTTCAAGACTGTAAGCCCTTACATTCCACCCAAGTAGTGGGCTATGCCCGTGTGAAGCCGCCCGTC
>NW_009260264.1:707842-711421 GCF_000687185.1 Egretta garzetta | reverse complement strand
TCCCCCGCCGCGCCCCTCGATGCGACCCCTGGCAGCCCACGCCTGGAGCCGTCACCGCCGCCTGCATCCTCCCGAGGGCCGGGGAAGCGCCCGGCTTTTCCAGCGGAGCAGCCGTGGCATCGGGGGATTGACTTTGGCATCAGCATCAGCAAGGAAACCGGCGTGGCAGTGCCACCCGATGCGGGTGGGCAGCATCGGTCCCCCTCTGCTGAGGGATACCCCTTCCCCCTCTAGGCAAATCTCCGGCCGCTGTGAAGGCTGCAGGAACGGGTGAGGAAGGATGCGAAGCTCTTTCAGGAGTTTGGGGAGGCACTGCTTTCTGCCGGTGGGGTCCCAGGAGGTTGTAAGGAGAGGCAGTCAGTGCGGGTGGAAGAAGCAGACAAGCTTACAGGCACACAAGTGTTCAAA
The DNA here is from genome assembly GCF_000687185.1 of Egretta garzetta. Lineage (NCBI taxonomy): Eukaryota > Metazoa > Chordata > Aves > Pelecaniformes > Ardeidae > Egretta > Egretta garzetta. The sequence goes on along the minus strand of NW_009260264.1, from coordinate 711,013 downwards.
CCAGAGTAAGAAATGCCCATCACCCAAAAAGAATCACACCCAAGAGTGATTACGGTGTTGTCAGTCATAAAACTGTGCTTAAAACGTTTACCCTATCTTAATCTTTGTATTTGATAATTGCGTGTTGCCCTATTCCTTTGCAAGCGAAATGCTGTCTGGGATGCCAGGCTGGGCACACAAGGGCAGGAGCTCCCGAGAGAGGAGGGCAGCTTCCAAAAGCTGGATGGACATCGGTGACTCTTACTCTGCATGCTTGGCACCACTGCTGCCCGTGTCTCAGGATCATAAACATCTTTTCTTCTTTAACCCAGAGGATTTGGAGGGTGTGCAGCTGCTGCTTCACATCACCGCTCCTGGGTGGGAGTAGCTGGCTCAGCAGGTAGCATCCCCAGGGGCTGCCCCTTGGCTTCCACCCCGAGCCTGCTGCTCTGCTCCACGCAGAGCGTCTCGGGTCACAGCTCAAGGAGGGTGCACCAAATTTAAGGGGAGAGCCTATGGGAGCCACCCTGACCAGCTGCTTGCCTTAAGCTCCATCAGACAGCAAGTTTCTCAAAAATTTATTTGGGTAAAATTTTCAGCTGTGCCAGGATTCAAGTAGAAATTATTGGTGACTCAAGAGAAAAACAGACTATTTCCTTTTTAAACCGTTAATTCTTATGTGGTGCACAGGCAACACAAGAAGTGCAAGTAGTACCTAGTGACAAAATCCCAGGTATGGCAACCTTGCCAAAATGATGCCAAGTTCAATGTTGTTCTGCCCGTGTTTGTTTCCTTGTCGTTAGCCTGAGGAGAGCACAGGGAAGATGAGTCAACGGGGCTGAACAACCAAATAGGATCCAGATTGCATTAGTTCATTCATATTTTTGGGCTCTGTGTGCTGCTAGGCTGTGCAGGTCTCTTGGCTTTCTGAGCCAACAGTGTCCTCTGGACTTAATTTTCGGGTCTGTACGCAGAAAAATGCTTTCAGTATTATTTGTTGTCCTTCTTAAAGTCTTACCCCTGCTGTATCGTACCCCATCCTTCATGTAGCCAATATTTGGCTTCCTAACATGCAGGTCATTTGCTTACCGTACCCTCCCAGGTTGGCAAGTGATGCCCGTGCAGCTTCCCTGCAGCGGGACCGATCACCGTCGGCAAGCCCAGGCTGGGTCAGTTGTGCAGCACACAAGGCAGCGGCTTATCGAACAGGCATGAAGGGCACAGGCTGGGCCTCTTCTTTTATCTCTGAGTGTTGCTCCCCAAACTCCCCGCTAGAACAGGGCTGAGCATGGGAAGATATCTTTGTGCCATAGCATCTAACGTATCACACAGGCAGTTACAGGAGGAGTTGGGTAAGCCTAGACCCAGTGAAGCAAATGCGTCCTGCTCCAGAGCCCGCCCAGTCATCGTAAACTTCAGTTTCAAGGGACAATGAATTTATCAGCTGAAATTCGAACTCAAGTCTTGGTTTAAACAAGAGCAGTACCGCTGACTTCAGGGAAAGCCAAGTCTGAGCCCAGCCCAGGTGCTTCGGTAACTGTCCGTCCATTGGGTACCGTCACTGCGGGCTGGCACCCGGCATATTTTCACAACCAGCATGTAGAGTGAAAAAATGTCGTATCTACCATTGAGCAGAGTTCTTGTCTCTTTAACTTGCTGCAGGCTTTCCTGATATGTCGTCGTTACAGTACAGGCTGGGGTCTGGAGTGATGCTAAGTAGTTTTGCAGCATCTGGCCGCGAGGCAGCCATCTCACACGTAGTGCACACCACGATGTATCTAAATCAGTGGCTAATTCCTTCTCTGTTTTCTTTTGTGGAGGGTGGGAGAATGCATATTGCCTGCCCTGCTATTACTGGAAGCAACAGATTGACTATTCGAGTATAAAAAGACTTGGCAAATAAAACCGATCATGTATCATTCTCAAATTATTCCTTGTTAGTCCTTCTGTTGAAAAATGGGTGAGAGGATAAGAGATAGCAAGAGCAAAGGAGAGGGAGGGAAAGGACTCACTGAAATACGAGGTGGTTGTATTTTGTAACTTGCCAATAGTATTGCCTTACTTTATTCTTAGGAGGGGTTTGATTTCTATAGGAGAGCACCTGTGCTATAAACCAGCCTGGAGTAGCAGAAGTCCTTCAAACATGAGGAGTTTTGTTTGCTCTTTTATAACAGGATTTTTTGTGCCTTCCCTTTATTTAACTGGAAACAAAGGTGAAAAACAGAGGATAGGCTTGTAAGGAATTTTGACAGTGCTGTAAGCGACCTTGCTGTTCAGGCAGCTAGTGACTGCTCCAGCACCTTGTGCGGAGATGGCGTTTGAATCACTTGCCAGGAGAACCTGCCAGGGACTAAAAGCATCTGGCATAGCCCAGCATTTTTACAGAACTGCAATCATTGCATATATGCAACGAGGTCCTTTCAGTGTCCCCCCAGGGGAAGTCGCTGTGGGTGTCGTGTGCTGAGTTTGGGGCGACAAGAGGAGGTTTGGCGTGTTGTCCTGGTTTCGGCTGGGATAGAGTTAATTTTCTTCACAGTAGCTAGCATAGTGCTGTGTTTTGGATTTAGTACCAGAAGAATGTTGATAACACGCTGATGTTTCTAGTTGTTGCCAAGTAGTGCTCAGACTACTCAAGGACTTTTTGAGCTTCTCCTGCTCAGCCAGATGCACAACAAGCTGGGAAGTACAGCACAGCTAGGACAGCTAACCCAAACTGTCCAAAGAGCTATTCCATACCATGTAACGTCATGCTCGGGGGGGGTTAGTTAGTTCGGTCGATCGGTCGCGGGCAGAGTGGTCGCAGCTCGGGCTGTGTGATCGCGGCTCGGGGGGAGTGATCGCTGCTCGGGACGGGCTGGGCATCGGTCAGCAGGTGGTGAGCAATTGCATTGTGCATCCCTTGTTTTTTTTTTCTTTTCTCCTATTCTCTCCCCCATCCCACAGAGGGAGTGGGGGGAGTGAGCGAGCGGCTGCGTGGTGCTTAGCTGCCAGCCGGGTTAAACCACGACACGTGTGCAGCCATTAATACCTGTTGCTCCCCAGGCTTAGGAGCCTCAGGCAGGAAGGGTTGGTTTGCAAATCCCGAGCAGGTTATGGATGAGGCAGGCACCTCATCCCAAATCCCAACCGTGTTGCTCTTCAGGTGCATGGATGCCGTGTTTATGAGCGCTATGTAAAAGCAGGATGATGGGG
>NW_009260264.1:703455-707785 GCF_000687185.1 Egretta garzetta | reverse complement strand
ATTTCAGCTCCCTGGGCCTCCCTCCCTGCCTCATTCTGTGCTCTGCCCGGGTCTGCGGGAAGCAGCGGAGCTCAGCTGCTGCGGGATGGCGTCATCCGCCCATAAGTCATGCATCGCCTCTCTGTATGTCCGTGCCGGCGGATTTGTGGAGCTGTGCTGGGCGTTTGCAGAGGAAGAGAGGCCTCCGGAGGATAGCCCTGGAGGATGGAAAGCTTTCGGTCAGCACCTTTAAGTGGTGGTGCTGCTAAAGAGCCTGGGACAAAATACTGCTCTGAAAGTGATGTTCAGGTGAGACCTAGCAGGAGGAGTTTCTGATTTTCATGGGACATATAATCCCTTTGTTTCTACTTTACTTGCTATGCACCTAGATTATGGATAGAAATAAAAAATTTAAGGCTTAATAGGACAGTAATCATTTTCCATGGGGGGGACAAAAAGAAATCTTTGCTGTCATTGTCTTGGATTAAATTAATCCTTAAAGTGTATTGCATGATCCCCTATATGCAGTTTAGGGTAAACTTGTGGTAAAATCCATGAAAGATACATGTCCATTCTTACTTACAGCTTAAATGCCGAGCGGTTATTTTTGTGGCTTAGGAGAGTTAGGAACTGGAGCACAACTGTGCAGAGAGACTGATGATTTTGCTTGTTCTTCCATGGTCATCTTTGTGCTAGGAAGGAGGCATCAGCCGGTCCTTTGCTGAACCAAATCCCTCTCTGATACCTGGCTCCCGCTCCCTCTCTCAAGAGCAGCAGCACAGAGGGAACTTTGCACCTTTTGCCACCCCCAGCCCATAGCCCACCTCCACTGAGCCAGCAACCAGCAACTGCAAGATCTTAGCAGTCATGGCTTTTTTTTTTTCTTTTTTCTTTTTTTTTTTTAATTTTACATTGCTTGGGAGCTGGTTCACTAAACAGGCAAGAAAACACGTTTTTTAAATAAGATGAAGCATTGAGATCTTTGCCATTAAGTTGTTCCTAAGAAATCTTCCCAGACAGACACAGACAGAAACTGCCTTGGTGAGGATGTGCTGATAGATTGACCTTGCTCCTGCCCTAAACCGCTGGTGTTTCACAGGGAGTGCAGTTGGACCATGCAGGTGGAGAACAGGCAAGAGCTGTGGGTTTCCCATTAGTTCATTGCTCCCGCAGCTGGCTGTAGTGCAGAAGGGCTAGGACAGACCTGCCTGCCTTCCTTGCCTTCCTTCCCTGCCTTCCTTGCCTTCCTTCCCTGCCTCCCAGACTTCTCTGCTGCTCTTCAACATAACTCCTGGTCCCATCATAGTCCTGTCATGCCTCGTTCTTAAACTCCCCTCTGTCCTGTCCTTAGAGTGGCACGGTGGGTTGATCCTGCTTGGTAAATCTCCACAATAATCAGCATCTTTTATTCTCCAGCCAGTGTCCTCAACCAGACCGAGGGTTTTGAATTTCAGGGTGGGGAAATTTAGATACGTGTCCCTTCCTCCCCACCTCGTCGGGAGTCATCGCTGCATCCCTGTTGTCTCCTCTACAAGGCAGGATCCCACTGAATCATCCTTCCCTTCCCCCTTGGCCCAGGTGGCAAAGGCATCCAGGCACCCTCCTCCTCCTCCTCCCTCCTCCTCCCTCCTCCTCCGTTGCGCTGCGTCTGCCTCTCCTCTTCCCTGCTGCCTTGGTGATTTCTCCATTCATGGGAGTCCTTTCCCTTTCTCCCTCTGATTCCTCTTCCAGACGATGCCCGTGCCAGTCCAGCTCTATTCCGTATTTACAGCTCTCTTGGGAGCAGTGCTCTGCAACTTGTAGCCTCTGAGATTTTATTAAATTGAAGTGGTGTGGAAGGGAAACAGCACAAGCCTCATTGCTCGGCTGCGCCAGCTCCTTTGTGTCCCCGCTCTCCGTTCAGTCTCTCTGGGCGGCTGGGGACAGATCCTTTCACTGAAGCTCTGGCTTAGCAGTCAAGGGCAGAAATTGTTGTAATAAACCCCTCCCATTATACTTGGTGTTCCCCCATGTTTATTTTTAAGATGTCTGAAGACCATTAATCAACAAGTAAGTGCATGACAACTCAGGTTGCAATGTTCCAATAATTCATAATTAGAACTAAGTGTTTAAGGCTGCGTGATCCGCCTTCTAAAACTGAGATGAAGAGATCTTTTGCCAACCATTCCATTAGAAAAAGCCTTCTGGTCTATGAAAGGAGATGAAATCAGGGGATCACTGAAGAATAATTTTGTAAATTGATTGCTGACGGTCATTTGTTGAGGAAGTTGTACCCCTGTAAAATGATCACTAGCAGCAATTTTTTTCTTTAAGCAATTAAATGCCTTTACGTGAGATACCTTTACCCAAATTCAAGTAAGAAATAATTCTGCCTTGGACACTGTTCCCTTTTGTTGCCATTTGATCTTTTTCTGGAGTTGGAGTATTATCAGGATTAAGACGAAAATTTGTAATAAAATAAATGACCTGATGACTAATGCGTACCTTGGTCCGGAAGAGCCAAAATTAGCATCCTGTCCAGCCAGGCAGGGACAGGAGGTGAGTTGAGGCTGCCTCTGAAGGCACTGGCTTCACTTTTAAAAGTCAAATGCTATTCTGCACCACAGGCGCAGGTCTTGCTTTGCCCAGGCTCTTGCAGGCAGACGGTCTCAGTCATCCTTCAGGGACAGGCGCATCTTGAATGTTGCGGCCCTGATTTTACCTCCCTGCGAGTGCCCGTTCAGCATCTGCAGGAGCAGGGGGGATGGTGTGGAGGGACCTCGGCAGCCGTGAGGGGACAGCGGTGTCATTGAGGCCAGAGGGCACACGAAAAATGGGATGTGTGCAACCCGTTAAATGGTGGGGCTTTAGGATGCGTGTGCAGTTGCAGGCCCAGGTCCAGCTGGGTTTATTGGCTTCCATTGCCCATGGAGGCTCCCAGACCCCTCGTAATTTCCTGCGCAGGAGCCTGGTCAGGGTTAGGGACATAAATCAAGGGAGGTAATTTTTAACCAGATTGCACCAATGTGGTTGTGTGCCTATAAAATCTGTATTTGGGGTTTTGCAAAAAAATGCCCGATCAGAGTAAATGACACCAAGACTGTATTGTCCCACAGAACAGCTTAAATGTCACAAAATGCCAAAGTAAATTTAATAATACCTACAGCAGCATTTGCTTTATACAGTATTCATTTAATTGGAAGAAAGACAACCCAAAGACAAATTGCATCCCTCTCTTGCCAAAGCTTTCTTCATATTAAAAAGGATGTTAATGGTGAGCCCCATGGGAAAGAGGAGAGTTAATTGCATCAATATTCTATCTCAGGGTACACAAAAAAAAAATCTTTGCACTCAGTTGTCATTTGTATCGCTGCATCGAAGGTGCCTAGATGCATACTAAGGCCATTTTGCGTTAGAAACTGTACAAACATAGGATAAAAGTGTTTCTTGTCTGGCTGCCAAGTTTTCGGAGAATAATGAACATGAGTATCAGTAATGCTGATCAACAAATAAGCAAGCCCCCCAGAACAGGTGCCCTACTACATAAATTGAATCTCAAGCTGTCTGCAGACTGAATGGAAAGAAATACATCCCAGACGTAGTAGGAATCTCTTACACTCACCTTAGATAATATTGTCTATTAATCCCATGAAGATAGCCTTGACGCACTGTTACATGCACTTTTAAAAGTGTGATAAACTGGGAAGTTTATCTAAGTAAACCTTTACTTTTATTTACCTTTAAGTAAATTTACCTTTATGTTTATATATATATTAAAAAATACATATTTATATTTAACTTCAGGTAAAAACAAATTTACCTAAAGAATCTTCTGAATTTTGAACCTATGGTATCAGTAGAACTTGCACGTCATGGCAGCCGAGGAAGATGTGCCCTGGGTTCTGTATACTTGTTGATTTGCCAGGAAGATGAAAGCCTGAATGTCTCAGTCAACAAGATCTTTTGTGTCCTTTTTGGGGTGCATAAGCAGAAACGCCAGGTATGAAGCCAGGAGGTCTACCACTAGTTGAAAGTAGCATCTGTATGATAACCCGACAAGTCCACAGAGATACCACGGGTTTAAGCTGCCGTAAGAGAGATTCAGACTAGACACTGATGGGGCAAATAAAAATAATGGAGCGGAAGCCTGGATAGCCTGGGGAGGCAGCAGCGATCTCCCAGGAGAGCTCCCAGGCAGACACCTCCGCGGCAGAGTGAGCTGCTGTTACTGACTTGACTTTGGGGTGGCGTGGTGGGACTGGGTGACCCCGCAAAGCTGCTCCCGGCCTCCAGTTACCCGGTTCTCTGGTACCGCATGTGAATGCTCTTTGTCTGCCGCTGTGACACCTGCCGGTGTTGACAAAACTTCACC
>NW_009260264.1:699191-702478 GCF_000687185.1 Egretta garzetta | reverse complement strand
TGATTTGAGCCTGCCTCTGAAGGCACTGGCTTCACTTTTAAAAGTCAAATGCTATTCTGCACCACAGGCGCAGGTCTTGCTTTGCCCAGGCTCTTGCAGGCAGACGGTCTCAGTCATCCTTCAGGGACAGGCGCATCTTGAATGTTGCGGCCCTGATTTTACCTCCCTGCGAGTGCCCGTTCAGCATCTGCAGGAGCAGGGGGGATGGTGTGGAGGGACCTCGGCAGCCGTGAGGGGACAGCGGTGTCATTGAGGCCAGAGGGCACACGAAAAATGGGATGTGTGCAACCCGTTAAATGGTGGGGCTTTAGGATGCGTGTGCAGTTGCAGGCCCAGGTCCAGCTGGGTTTATTGGCTTCCATTGCCCATGGAGGCTCCCAGACCCCTCGTAATTTCCTGCGCAGGAGCCTGGTCAGGGTTAGGGACATAAATCAAGGGAGGTAATTTTTAACCAGATTGCACCAATGTGGTTGTGTGCCTATAAAATCTGTATTTGGGGTTTTGCAAAAAAATGCCCGATCAGAGTAAATGACACCAAGACTGTATTGTCCCACAGAACAGCTTAAATGTCACAAAATGCCAAAGTAAATTTAATAATACCTACAGCAGCATTTGCTTTATACAGTATTCATTTAATTGGAAGAAAGACAACCCAAAGACAAATTGCATCCCTCTCTTGCCAAAGCTTTCTTCATATTAAAAAGGATGTTAATGGTGAGCCCCATGGGAAAGAGGAGAGTTAATTGCATCAATATTCTATCTCAGGGTACACAAAAAAAAAATCTTTGCACTCAGTTGTCATTTGTATCGCTGCATCGAAGGTGCCTAGATGCATACTAAGGCCATTTTGCGTTAGAAACTGTACAAACATAGGATAAAAGTGTTTCTTGTCTGGCTGCCAAGTTTTCGGAGAATAATGAACATGAGTATCAGTAATGCTGATCAACAAATAAGCAAGCCCCCCAGAACAGGTGCCCTACTACATAAATTGAATCTCAAGCTGTCTGCAGACTGAATGGAAAGAAATACATCCCAGACGTAGTAGGAATCTCTTACACTCACCTTAGATAATATTGTCTATTAATCCCATGAAGATAGCCTTGACGCACTGTTACATGCACTTTTAAAAGTGTGATAAACTGGGAAGTTTATCTAAGTAAACCTTTACTTTTATTTACCTTTAAGTAAATTTACCTTTATGTTTATATATATATTAAAAAATACATATTTATATTTAACTTCAGGTAAAAACAAATTTACCTAAAGAATCTTCTGAATTTTGAACCTATGGTATCAGTAGAACTTGCACGTCATGGCAGCCGAGGAAGATGTGCCCTGGGTTCTGTATACTTGTTGATTTGCCAGGAAGATGAAAGCCTGAATGTCTCAGTCAACAAGATCTTTTGTGTCCTTTTTGGGGTGCATAAGCAGAAACGCCAGGTATGAAGCCAGGAGGTCTACCACTAGTTGAAAGTAGCATCTGTATGATAACCCGACAAGTCCACAGAGATACCATGGGTTTAAGCTGCCGTAAGAGAGATTCAGACTAGACACTGATGGGGCAAATAAAAATAATGGAGCGGAAGCCTGGATAGCCTGGGGAGGCAGCAGCGATCTCCCAGGAGAGCTCCCAGGCAGACACCTCCGCGGCAGAGTGAGCTGCTGGTGCTGACTTGACTTTGGGGTGGCGTGGTGGGACTGGGTGACCCCGCAAAGCTGCTCCCGGCCTCCAGTTACCCGGTTCTCTGGTACCGCATGTGAATGCTCTTTGTCTGCCGCTGTGACGCCTGCCGGTGTTGACAAAACTTCACGTCTCTCCGTGGCACAACTGCGCTGGCGGGGGGGGCTGCCGGCAGCAGGTGGGGGATCGCGGGGATCTGGCCAAGCTGGAAATGTCAGGAGGGGCTCAGAGCCCAGAACTGAAGCCTGCGGCCTGAACCACTTGCAAATTTTATTAAGCTGTCAGCACCTTGCCTGCCAGATAATGGGGTTTGGACAGAGCTGTTTAAGACTGGATAGTCGGAGGAAGGTATAAAAAGCCCTTGGCCCTTTATTTCGGGGTGAAAGAATTCAAAAAACCCCAAAAATGGGAGAAAACTTGTACGAAGCAGCCACCTTAACAGCTCCTTACCTTTGCTCAGTCCATGATAATATCCAAAAGCAAAAGATTAGAAATATTATTAAAATAATTTTAATGTATTATATATATAACTTTTATTACACTTTTTAACATACGATTTCTATATAAAATATTTGAAACATATATTTTGCCCATATATACATGGGTAGCCTAAACACTGAGTGATTAGCAGTACAACAGTCTTGCTGCTGAAGTCAATTCAAACTGGGACCGTAAGAGCAGCTACCCAAGAGGTATTTAAGGTGTTGGTGCTCAGTGGTTCCACCCAGGGGTGAGCAGTACTGTGCAGTAATGCCAGGCCCAGGAGGGAAGTCCACCCAAACAAACCCTGCCTGAACCCCTCCAGGCAAGGCAGCCCAGTGCAGGACAGGAGTCAGGGATGGACAGGGAGATAACGGAGTCGCCCCTTCCCATGGAAATACAGAAACTCCTTCTTGCAAAGCAAATTGTTTCAAACTGACACCAAGAAGCCCAGAAAAAATGAGGTCCCAAAATGCTAGGTGCTAGGCAAATTCATCTAGGGAGAGGTTTCTGTCCTTCCCCATTCCCCACAGAGTTTACTATCAAAGTGCAAAGACACAGGATCATTACATTATAGAATCATAGACTCATAGAATTGTTTAGGTTTGAAAAGACCTTTAAGATCATCAAGTCCAACTTCATGTAAGTGAGGAGGTGAAGCGTTTAAATGTGGGTGTCTGAATCTGGAGCTGAATCCTACCCTGGCTGACTTAAAATGAAAAGCCTGACATAAATGTTTAGGTGAGTTGAATTGCCCTTGTTAGGTGCCTGCCTCTCTGTACGGGCAGGGCAAAGACCCATACAGTGGACTCCAAACTATTAAGTACCTGATGTGAGGCCAGGTGAATGCAGTTTGAAAACTTTATTTTTAAATAAAATATTGTTTAGAGTAATGTGTGTTCTCGTAATGGTGTTTAAGATACTACTTGAAATCAGTTACATGCGGTAAGATGGAATTTGAATGAGGTATAAGTCACCAATTGATTTCCCTTCGATTCTTTGCTCTCTTTGGAAAATGTCAGTGATATGCTTGAGTAGCTTGTGGGATCTCCTGCTGTCTACCACCTTACTGAACAGAGGACGGGGATGGTTTCCTTCCTTCTAAAGGTGTCTCTTACACCTCTTC
>NW_009260264.1:654486-698983 GCF_000687185.1 Egretta garzetta | reverse complement strand
GGGGGACACCGCTTGTGACCGGCCGCCAACTGGATTTAGCTCCATTCACCACGACTCTCTGGGCTCGGCCATCCAGCCAGTCTTTAACCCAGCGAAGAGTACACCCATCTAGGCCATGAACTGCCAGCTTTTTCCAGGAGAATGCTATGGGAGACTGTGTTGAAGGCTTTGCTGAAGTCCGGGTCTACAACATCCACAGCCTTTCCCTCATCTACCAGGCGGGTCACCTGGTCATAGAAGGAAATCAGGTTGGTCAGGCAAGACCTGCCTTTCATGAACCCATGTTGGCTGGGCCTTATCCCCTGATCGTCCTCCATGTGCCTGGTGAGCACACTCAAGATGAACCTCTCCATAATCTTCCCCAGTACTGAGGTCAGGCTGACTGGTCTGTAGTTTCCCGGATCCTCCTTCTGGCCCTTCTTGTAGATTAGCGTCATGTTGGCAAGCCTCCAGTCAACTGGGACCTCCTTGCTGATAAAGGATTGAGAGTGGCCTGGTGAGCACTTCCATCAGCTCCCTCAGTACCCTTGGGTGGATCCCATCTGGCCCCATAGACTGGTGTGTGTCTAAGTGGTGTAGCAGGTTGCTAACCATTTCCCCTTGGATTATGTGGTCTTCATTCTGGCCCCCATCCCTGTCTTCCAGCTCAGGGGGCTGGGTGCCCCAAGAACAACTGGTCTGACTATTAAAGACTGAGGCAAAGAAGGCATGAAGTACCTCAACCTTTTCCTCATCCTTTGTGACTGTGTTTCCCCCCGCATCCAATAAAGGATGGAGATTCTTCCTAGCCCTCCTTTTGTTGCTGATGTATTTATAGAAACATTTTTTACTGTGTTCTATGGCAGTAGCCAGATTAAGTTCTAGCTGGGCTTTGGCCCTTCTCATTTTCTCCCTGCATAACTATCATGCTTATGTACAGCCAGAGAAGTCATACATTGAAATTAATTCATTTGCTTGAGATCACACCAGAAATAGTGGTGAGCTCCAGCTGGTGCCTTACTCCCAAGGAGTAAGCATGCACAAGGTGATCCCTTCTTAGAATCATAGAATTGTTTAGTTTGGAAAAGACCTTTAAGATCATCAAGTCCAACTGTTAAACAAACACTGCCATCCCACCACTAAACCATGTCTCTAAGCACCTCATCTATCCTTCTTTTAAATACCTCCAGGGATGGGGACTCAACCACTTCCCTGGGCAGCCCATTCCAGTGCCTGACAACCCTTGCATTGAAAAAAATTTTCCTAATGTCTAACCTAAAATCTTGGTCTCTCCACAAGTGCTGAACATCCACAGAATCAATTTTCACTTGTAGTTTCTTAAAATATTTGAGGGATATTTCTGAAACCCTCCGAAGGACGTGCCGTAAGCCATGAGCAATCACCTTCAGTCTCTACACACCTGTATGAATTCTGCTCCCAGAGTTGCTGCTCTCGTCCAGCAAGCGGCAATAACCAAGCACAGGGATTTCATTGCAAGGACTTCTTTAAACCCTTTGATTTGGTGGCACAGCAAAGACATCCACGCACTTTTGTCCCTCAGGTGGAGGGGCTGCCTTACAGTTCACAGCTGCTCCCTGTCCCTGTAGCATGCGCCGTCACTCACTGTTAGCGTCCCAGTCCTTTTCTTTTGAAATTCAAGAGATTTCTGGCAGTGATCTCAACCTTTACTGGATAATGAAAGATATTATCTAAGAATTAAGAGGAAGATTTTAGAAAGACCTTAAGTAACCAAAAATTCAATTTTAAGGGCATAACAAACAGTAAGAACAGTTGGGCAACCAACGTAGTGAGCACTAAGATACCAAATGCAAATTCCACTGTCGCTTGTGTGTGAAAATACAAGTCGCAGCTGAGCTCTTCCCAGAAGATTTCTTGGATCCAATCTGGAAGCCCTGAGAAGCCAGGCTCTGCAGAAAAGGTGATGGGCCTGACCTCCCCATTGCAGAGTAGTAACAGCACCAGTTTGCAGGCGCTGCTGTTGCCCCAGAGCTGAAGCAGGCTCTGTGGGACACAGGCTCCTACCCCCCCCTAATTTTACAGCCGTGGCAGTGGGAGTTGGTGGCTCATTGCTACACTTGGGTTGTTCAGAGGAGCTGCTCCGGAGGCAGGCTGTACCTGCTTGAGTGATGTGGTAAGTGCAGGTGGACCTGCCGTGAAGAGGAGAGAGGGGTGTATTTTTTGGGTAATCCATGCCAGCTGTGAATAGCTCAATAACAAGCCTGTTTACATCCCCCAGTCCTGAGCCGATGCTGCGTGATGCTACATGCTTAGTGGGGAAAAACCTGGACCAGTGGGAAAATACTTCTCAAATCTTAAACATTTCAGGAGGTTTAAATCCACCTGACACTGAGTAAAAAGTCTAACAGGGATATTTCAGATGCTGGGATATGTATGAAAAATAAAGAGTCCTAAATCATAAAATCTAGGCAACAAGATTAAAATAGCAAAGCTGGCATCGGAGCAGTCATTGAAAAGCTGGGGTGTAGCCTGGCACCTCTAAGAATGAAAGGCGACGAGCAGGAAAGGTAACACTGCATTTTATCTCTTCTCTTTTAGCTGAAGTTACGTATCTGTACGAGAGGTGGGCTTTACAGCTAGCCGTGCATAGCTCGGGCTTCCCGCAGGCTGGGGCTTTCCTGGCATAAATGCAGGTGTTAAATCCATTCAGGACCTTATGGAGAAGCTTGTTTAAGTTCAAGGCGGTGTGGTGAATTGAAGCTGAACTAGACCGAGCTTTGGAGTGAAAAGCACAGAGAAAGCAAGACCTCCCTCTAGTGTCTGGAGAGTCCTGGGAAAGAAGCAGAGAGACAGCCAAAAAAGAAAACCTAGCGATATTTATGAGTAAAAAAAAAAAGGCACAAAAGAAAGACAGTCAAATAGAAGGGTTAAAACCAGAGTGTATAAAAGGGCTATAAATGTCATCTACCTGCTTGACTTTTGAAAAGAGGTTACTGGTAGACAGATTTCAGTGATTTGCTGTGGCAATTAATGTTATTTAATTATCTTCTTAATAAGGAGGATGTGGTGAGTGTGAACATGCTGCTAGAAAGAATCTGCTAATGAAAAAAACTTGGGAGACTTTGGAGGGGTGGGCAGCACAGGAAAATGGCCTGGGCGAGGAGTGGGAGAGATGGGCCGAGCAGAGGGCACGTGGGTTGAGCCCCGCAACAAAAACCACTTATTTTTTGTACTTCAGGTCTACCATTGAGGCACTCAGCCCAGGGAAAGGAGCCCTAAGCTGACATGGCACCTCTGTCAAGGTGGGAAGGGAAGGGTTAGAAATCCGCAGAGCCACTACGCAGGAGCAAGCCTCCAGCAGCAGGTTGCAAGGTGGCTTTGGAAAAGGAGTTTTCTGTTTCTTCTATGGACAGTGGGCCTTTGGGCAGGAAGGCTGGCACTGATGGCTGGGGAGGGGGTGGGGGGTGCAAGTGCCTGCAGAGGGCTGTATTTCACTGCCCTGGGCAAATTTTCACATGGAGATAAATCACAGAGCCCACCAGATATCAATTAAATCCCCGTGTTCTGCTCAGGAGAAAGTACCCTGAATTTGCCAGCCCTAAGCAGAGCCTTGTGCTACTGAAAGGTGCTTTGCTGCTGAAGGAGAGGGCTGAGCTGGGCTTGGGGTCTTTACCAGACCCATGCTTTTTAATATGCCCATGGGATGGTTGTGTACCGGGGCAATACTGTTCACTCTCAGTGGAGCTGAAGCTGTGTGAAAGGCGGCATGAATACAGTAACTAAATCTTTCTTGATTTTTTTTTTTTTTTTTTTAAAGGGAAAAGAAAAATCCCTCGACTCTGACATTTACAATAGACATTAGTGCTCTCTGACATTTGGGCTCATAAACCAAGGTCGCCTGAATTTCCGTTCTTAACTTATCCCACTGTCACAGACGAGATATGAACTGACTGCTGACCCTTTCTCTAAATAGCAGCGCACCTGCCCCTCGCTCCCGGCGCGCAGCTTATAAAGGCTGGTACTTCAGTGATGACAAACTGAGCCACAAGAAAATAAATGAGGCATCCTTGAAAGTGCATGGCAGAGCAGGGAACTGACTGAGGGTCTCCTATAGCCCAGGCTTGTACCATAATGAATATATATATATATATTTAATCCCACAGGTATTCAAGAGGGCTGCGTGCACTGAATGAACAGTGCTAGCTCTGCGCCAGCCCCCGGGGAGGAGCGGTGCGTGTTGTTAGCAGCGGTACGTGTACGGGCAGGGGTGTCGTGAGGCTCAGGAGCTGCCAGCTCTGGCCAGCAAGGCTGAGCGTGGACGGAGGGGGCTGCTCCGGGCTGCTTTCCTGAGGCTGAGTGACGGTGGTGATGCTGCGTTGCTGTCACCAATATCCAGGCACGGCTTTAGAAGGACAAGACCCAGGACAAGGTTTTCAGAATGCCTTTGCGGACAGGTCAGTTGAAGCAGCATTAACAGTGTTTTTTATGCACCTGCGTTAGCCCAGTGGGGAATCGATGAACAGAAACAACACAACCTTGCTCTGGGCTGAGGGGTTGGGTGAGTAAATGGATGATTGTAGAGCTGAGAAATTCGAGGTTAAGCCAGGAGCTGGGGCGGAGCATGAAGAGCAGAGAGTTTGCCTGATTCCCCCACTCCTCTTTTCTTTGAGAAGGGACTCAAAATGGCAGCACGTGCTTCAATAAAATTTAATTTCTAAAGGAGGAGAGCGCTGAAGGTATATTTGAGATGGCAGAAGCTACTCCTGTCCTGCTGATCTTCATTAAGGCAAACAGCCCTGCTTGAAGAAGAAAGATGATGCAGTGCTCTTTTAACACAGCATGTACTGGCTCAATCACCCAGCAGTGCAGCTGGGCTTACCCTCAGCCCTGAACAGGATGCAAACCAAGCTCCTTGTAATCCTGAGCTTGGTCCAGCATCGCCTTTTCCCATCAGCATTTTGGCACCCAGCTGAAGCACCGCATGAGCCACAGCAGCAGCTGTGAGATGATGGTACAGCAGTAGTAACCCTGCTGAGCAAAAGGGCGGTGAATAAGGATCAGTCAGATAACTGAGCTTTTGTAACAGGACCTGCAGATTGTTTGCTGAACGCCTGAAGGGGAACAAAGAGGGCCTTGAGACAAATATGGGCGACAGCTAGGAGCGAGCGCAAGGGCAGTGATGCTGGGGTTAGAGCAGGGTCCACCTAGTCCAGCCCAGCAGCCTGTTTCTCCATGGCCAAGGTGGGATGCCTGGGAAGAGCATGAGGCTGGGGAAAACCCAGCGTGTCCATCCCCCTGACCACATTCCCACCACCAGCATGTCACAACCCAGACATTTCTTGGCCACCTGTGTGGCTTTAAGCAGCTAAGGCCATGCGGAGTCCCAAGGCAAGTCACTGCTGACCTGCTCCCATATTAACAGGAGCTTTTTTTTTTCCTTGGGCAGGGCAGAGGCAGGGAACCACACAGAACACGAGTGTCCTTCTTCATCTTCCTGTTACTATATAGTTTTCATGCAAAGAAAACCCAAACGTAGACCGCTTGAATGGTTTTGAAGACATTAGCTGGCCTTCTTACAGAAGGAAGTGAATTGAATTGTGCTATGAATGCTCCTTCCTTGAACACAAAAAAAACCAAACTTACGTAGCAAGCAACAGAAAAGTACACTACTTGGCCAATTTCACCAAATACTCTCAGCAAGAAAATAGCTTTGTCAGCCCAAGAAATGCTGGTGTCTTCAGAAATAAACTATCGTTCACATGGGAATTGATTCCATTAATTTCAGTTTTATCAATGGACATAGCTGTAAGAAAGCTTGAAAAAGATATTGTGCTACATATGTCCCAAATTGACTTTGTTGAGCTGGCCAGGGTGACAGGTTGCCACCTGGTTCTTCTCACAGCCTTGTCGCTGGAGGAACGTGGAGTTAACTGGTGTCAGGCTTCTTGAGACCATGCCCTGTGTGAAGGGAGTAGCGTGTCTGACGTTGGACCAAGTTGTTTGTAGAAGCAAGGTTTTTAAACAGCAGGTCTGTGAAAAGTTGCAACTTTGGCTGTGGTCTCAAGAAAATCACAGTGAAGAAAATAGAAAAGAACAGAAGAATTCATAGTTTGTATTCTGCGGGTTGTGCAGGATGACCAAAAGTGGAGTAGCACTGGGGGTGGCCCACAGAGGCACCTTCTCCGTAACGCATGTACTGCTCATCCCTAATATGCTTATTTTTTGGAATCTCACTTGCTGTAGTTGACAATAGAAGTAAGCTTTCAGGGATAATTTAAAAGCAGCAAGGAGGGCCACACACACCGGGAGAGAGGGCATCACAAGCCATTCTCTTTTAAGCTTCATCTTTGCAAGATCCTAAAAGCGTTTTCCAAAAGAAAATGGAGTTACCTATGATTACCTGTGTTTATGCTGATGACAGGAGCCCAGCTTAAAACAGCAGAAGTATCTTTTGTTTAGTGTTAGTCTTTGAAAGATTTTGTGAGTGCCATACTACACAGAGAATTTCAGCCTTCCCGGCCTTCAAAGCTAATTTTTTTTTGTTTGTTTTTCTGTAATTCGCTGTTTGCAACAGGCGTGGACGATGGACCAAGTTGAAAAGTCACTTTTGCTGGTAAGGAATCATTCTAGCTACCTGTTCCTTTAAATCCCACTGAGGATCTGCAAATCGGGGTAATGGCTGATGTTATGTTTTGTGTCCTGCGAGGGCTTAATGTAGTTGCACCAGAGTTTATCATTTAGTGTAGCGAGGACAGCGACACACACGCCGCTGTATGAGGTTATAAACCAATCCCCTGGGAAGCGAGTCTAATGGGATCTGCTTCTTTCAGTTCTTCAACTCCTCCAGCAGAGAGCATCTTCGTTACTGTGAAGCTGTGTGTAAAACATGGATACTCCAGAGAGCGCCCGCATCCCAACTTTATCTTCCTGAAACAGGACCACTACAGACAGAGTCCGCCTGTAGGAGCCAGCCAGCCAATACCCAAGTCAAGAACAGGTAGGGGTTTTGTTTTGTTTTTTAAAATCTAAGCAACCTCACACCATGCCTGTTTTACTTCAAAAGTAAAAAATAAAAACGCCTCTGGAGTTTACCCCTGTCCTTACAGATGAAGAGAGGGAGGACTAAAGACATACTGCTGTCATATTAAAGTTTCCCACAGCTGTTTTTTCTCAGAAATACTCCTACTAAAAGCTGAGCTTTAAGTGATCAAAGCAGCGTGCTCCGCAGCCACCCCAAGGCGTCAGCAGCATAAACAGCTTCAGCCTTCTCCCTCCTTACACGTTCATTGCTTATTTCCCTTCACCACTGCAGTCAGCCTCCTAGAGGGTAACACACTATTGAGTAAAACACGACCTCGCACTTCTATACCAAACCCCAAAGGAGCTGTCAATACCTTTGCTCAAAATAAAGAGCACTGCAGAAACAGTATTTTCTATCTTGAGTCTTGCAGTGTGATGGTGCGAAATATAAACAATAGTTTAATGTGGAAGAGTGTGTTACAGAAACCTATTCATTTTCCTGCAGGGCTGTGGGGCAAACGGTGCTTGACTGCTGATCTAAAACACGATGAGGGAAGGGGGAGCGGATCGCATTTTAGGAGCAGTAGGTGCAAAGCCAGCTCTACGTCAACCGGTCAGCTAGCTAGGGGGGAAACACTTTAATCTACTGGGTTAATTACAAGTTAGGGGACTATGCTGGGATAAACAATTAATAGCGAGCCTCACAGGCCAATTTTGTTAAAGAGAATTAATATTAAGCAGCCACCAAACAGAAGTAAACCTAGCTTGACTTTATTACCAAGATAAGAAAGAGCCAGTGTTTGCATTACCATTGGATATGTTGCTGTGCGGCAAAATGCAGATTACAGAAAGTTACCAAGTTCAAAACAAAATTCTTGCTTGTACGCGAGCCAAAAGATAGAGGCGTTCGTATGAGAGCTGCATAAAACGTGCACTTCACAATTCAAAGGCGGCTTATGGGGTAGACTTCTACACTGCTCAATTTTCTGCAAAAATTCCAGAATTTTCAAAATGAAAAATTTGTTTCATGTGGTAGAGTATGCGTGAATCCGCTAAAGAGGGAAAGGCAGCTTGTGTACTCAGAATTGCACAAACAAATCACTCTGGGTGAAAATTCAGAAAACATTTTTTCACATAACGGAATTACATGTCATCCTTACAGAGCAGAGGCACGACCAAGCCCACCTCAGTCCGTCAGTGAAATCACAGCTTTCACCCCAATGCAGCATTGTGCTCAGCTCATGAATTACAGGGGGCAGAAGTTGATGCTGGTAACTACCGGAAAAGTGAAGATAGCTCTTGAAAAACAACCCAACCAACCAAAAAAAGCCCTAAACCAATACCCTCTAAATTTCTAAAGGCTTTTAAAAACAAGCTGTTATAAAAATAATGATCCAGGAAGTATTTTGTGGTAAGAATATTTTATATATTTTTTTTTACACTTTTAACACTTACAAAAACATTCAAACACAAAAAAAATTAAATAACTTTGGAAGCAGAACAAGTCCTTCTGCCTACACACATACAACAAGTCCGAGCTGTTGGCACAAAAAGTAATCCACATTCATAAAACCCTTACTACTATATCAAACATAAGTTAAGTAAATCATAGGCACTAGTTTATCAAATCCATATTTCCACACTTCTGCAGTAAATCTCTACACACAGAGCCCCAGGATTTCCTGATATCAATAAACTGGTAATGCACCAAGGCCTTCTTAGTAAATAGTCTGTCTTTTCAGGAAGTCGTCGGCTGTATTTCAGGGGGAGAACAGCAGAGAGAAGAATCCTTCTGAAACTTAAGCTGAACTTACCCAAGTGATGAATTGCTAAGGAAAGGTACACAACAGTTTGATGCAGCCATGGTAAAACCCCCAATATCGTCGTTTAAACTGACTTTCTTAATTTAGAAGTCAATCAAGTGTTTGATAAAATCCACCAATTAAAATTCTCCTTTTTTCAATGAAGACTGCAGCATCGCTTTATAAAATGGCGAAATGTTAAAATTTGGGCTTTAGCGAGTATTTGACCTAGTCCTCTCTTCTGCTTCATAGTGACATGACTAACTGAGATCCGCAATCTGCCAGCCAGCGACACAGGGCTAGGTTAGTGGTATGTACTGGTCTACTGGTGCAAGGCAGTTTCTTTACCCCTGCTGAAATCTTTCTCAATTACAGTGTATTCGATACCCTGACTTCAAAGTCTCAGCACAGATCTTGGTCTGGAGTGTGAAGTCATTCATCAACCCAAAGTTTGCTCGAGTAATTAGAGCTGCAAATTAGTCTCCACTCCTTCCTATTTGGCTTCTTCCAAGTCAAGTAGAATTGCATGGCTTTTCATCCAGGAATAGGTTAATGCTGGCCTAAAATTCAAGCGCTGGAATTTCAGGGTTAGTTATCCTCTTAATGGTTGGAGTCAAAATACACCAGCAGTTCCAAACTCGGATACTAGTGGGGTTGAAGGCTACCTACCGCCCAATCCAACGTGTAGTGTTTATCAGTCATTGCACAAAGGATATAGCATTCACATTCTCTTACTTCATCAACTGTACATCCAAAATACTGAAAAAGCTTCAAACAAAATCCCTTCCATTTAACTAGTCCCAGCCAATACAACTTTAGTTACAAATGTTTGCGTGATGTCTTCCAAAACAGAAAACAATGGTTCAAATGCTAATTATATGAGTGAGTTGTTCTGAGCAAAATGTGTTAGAATAAGTCAGAGCCACCAGAGGAATTTAATAGCTTGTAAACAGACATAGCAGGTTTCATACTCTGTTACCAGTAATGTAAGATACACGTATGTAAGGCAAAGTACATATTTAAACACACTTACATGGGCAATATCTTCTGTAAAAATATTTACAATTTAAAATAAACCAATTTAAGAAATGGATGAAAGTAAAAAAATAGGATACAGAAAACTCCCTCATACCATGGAACATCACCTAAATGAATATCATTTGGCATCAAGAGTCAACTCATTACCTTAAAATTTGTATGTTACAAGTGCATAGTTGTGTTTCCTTCTCCTTAACTACCAGCATTTACAGTTGCTCCAGGCTGCAAGCATAGTGGTATGGTATTGGAACAAATTAACATTGTGACTTGCTCTTTCCTTTTTAAGGAAACCTGCTATAAAAAAAGTTTTTCCCAAATAGCGAGCCATGTGATAAAAATGTGGCTACAATAGCAAAGGCCATCTTTCCTGAGCCAGGAACTTTAAGGTTAGAAAGATTGTACAACTGATAGTAAGCCCTTTTGGCAATCAAACATATAAGAGCAGATAAAGCTGATAAAATCAACATAGGAAAGATGCAATCTATACTATTGCATTTGCGTGTCTGCTACATTCAAATCTTTAATGTTAATAAAAGCCATGGCTACCGCTTACTGTCCTGCCTAATCCTCCAGAGTCACTTCCGAATCTTTCTGAAGGACGTACGTACCGCTTTCCCCACTGAGAATCTCACACAGTTGTTAAAAGCAATGTTTCACCAGCACTGTAGCAGTCTGCAATCAGAATATTAGCTCTGATCACCGTAGTCTTGTTTCAATAGTACATATTCACCAATCTTTCTGCTGAATTAAAACAGGCTGAAAATGAAGTTTTGGACAATGTAAGTTGACGGCTATACTTGCTGTTTTTCAAGATGGGCATTTCTTTGGCATTCGTTAGGTTTTTGCCCAGACATTGGCCACTGTCATAAATGCTCATATTGATATCTTTTTAGCAAGCAAGAAAAAAAAAAACCCAGAACTGATAGCAATTTAATGTAGAAGTGATTGTATGATCACCAAACATCTGATGTTAGATGTCATTAAAGTGCTGCTTTATAATCTCTGCCAGTTTGTGCGAATTAGAGACAGAGAGGTCCGGAATTTTTACAAATCCCAAAGTCACATCTGAACAGTTTGTATAATCAAGCTGTCTTTTAGCCTGGTGAGGAAGCATCCGTGAGCACTGGAACTTTGTATTAAGCTTTGCAGTTCAGTAGCAGCCGTCTTTCCAGCTCTCGTCTTTCACGTTGCCATAGGTCTTCGGAGCTGGCAATGATCTAAAACAAAACGAGATGTTTTTCAGTTTCATACATAACTGCTGAAGTCTCCATCTACAATACAGAAGAATTTAAACATTTTATAAATAATTGAAATACACACTTATTTACTCCTCTGCAACACAGTTTACTTAAGATAAACCCCAAAGTATTTTCAGTTTCAGGATCTGGGTGTTGTATCTTGGCAACTACCATCTCAGAAAAACATCTGCATAAATAGACAGAAGACTTTTTGCTACTACACTCCGTAAGAATACAAACTTAATCTGCTGCCATCTAAAAATAGGCCAGTTTTTTTAGTGATGTATAAACAGGGAAATCCTTGTTTAGAGTATTACGTTTTGCTTACATCAAAATCTTGACTTTCATAGATACTTCATTATTGCATTGTGTACAGATACTGGATTATGTACGTAAACTTTAAAAAAAAACAACAACTGTGTAAGTTCAGTAAGTGAAACACTTTCCTGTAAAAGACAAGTTGTGATCTGGACAACCACACTTCGCTACTATTAAGAACTTCCTGTCAAAACCAACTGCTTTTTATTATCCTAAGTTTCATGCTGCTGACAGTGCAGACTCGGAGTGCAAACCAGTCAATACTGTGACAGTCACTTATCGTTCCCCCGCCCAGCACTCATCGCAGAACAGAACTCCTCCACTTCACTATTTACTGCTGTTCCATCTTTTCAACGGTACTGAAGACAACTGTTTATCCTTTCTGTTTAACGGGACTCTTAATATTCCTCAAGGATGACTGCTTCTTTACATCAGCTGGCTTCCACTTGACACCTTCAGTAAATATCCACATTAGCGTGGCATTAAGAGCACATATTCTAAATTATGCATCACTTCCTTCTGATTCTCCTGAAGACAAATTGTCCATGTAGCCTTTCCAGTTAATACTCACTCTCTCTCGCGGTTGTTTTCCACAGCACCCTGACATGAAGCAACTTCTCCAGCTGGGTGCTAGCACAGAGGTTACGTTTGAGCTGAAAGTTTTGTTTTGTCCTCCGAGTTAACTGCATTTATTACTATGGTAAATTTAGCAAATGCCATGGATGCCTCCTCTGTCCTCACGTGTCTTCCTTCCTAAAGCTTCTAGCTGCACAAGGAAAGAAACTGTTCTCACTGTGGTACCACTGCTTGACATACGGATTACAAAAGGAACTGCAATAGTTCTGACTTCAGAACGTGTCGCTCAGGGGTACAAATGAATTTTCCCTTCCCAGCTGTATTTTAATGACTTTTTACCACATGCAGACAAATTCTTATTGCCTTCTCAGCCCGGACTAAGATGCTTTATTTACTTAGTTCAGGATCTTTCGTCATTCATTTCACTTTCACGCCTTCACCTTCACACTCTAATTCAAGAACCTTTTTCTCTCGGTTTTGCTTTAAATCTGTTTTGAAAAAAAAAGTCAAATACTTCACGTGGAAGTCTCCATTTACACCGTAAATACCATGAGACCAAAGTAAGAATTGCAGCACAGATACACAACATACAAAATTCATTACGGAAACTTCAAACCAAGGCTGCCTGTCACATACTCACCTGCGAACAGGCTGTGCAAGTTTGCTACGAGGCACTGGGATGCCCCCTGTAGAAGGGGCACTGGGTCTGGGCAAACCACTCCTCATCCCTGCCGTCCCTGCCGGTCTGGTAAGAGTAGTACTGTTAATACTGCTGGCAGGGCTCGGCAAGCCTGAACTCTGGGCTGCAAGAGGCCCTGGTGAAGAACTACTGTGTGTCAGCTGTGTGGCTTCTGGAGAAGCAACTGAACCGGGTCCATGGTTACTAAACGCCTTCACTGGTTGTCGCAGAGCTAGGGGAGACGGTGCCGCAGGTGAGCGAAATTTACTCGAAGAAGGTACTAGAAAATAAAATACGGAAGTTACTTTCAAGCTTAAGTTACAATATAACTGAAATAAAACCCAGGAAATTACTTTATGCAAAGATTCAAACAATATGAAATGTATAATGGAATACAGCCAATCAAGCAGCAATGAGAAACAGGAATTCAGATGTCCTTTTTTTCATGTGTTTCTGATATCGTAACTAATGCCCCATTTGCTTACTACAAATACTTATTTATCTGGATTTATAAGTCATACTAGTAAGGCTCTAAGTATTCTATCAGTCAAGTCAAACAGAAACAGAGGACAACATATCTGTTAAGAAGAAATTTAGCTGCTCCAGAAACCCATGAACCTAACTCCCATCCCTGAAAGAACACATTGAGGAATACAGGATTCTAGTGTGATACAGTCTTTAAATAGATTCAAAGCATATGTTAGCTTTCAAATGATGAAATTCTGAGCACAGATCAGCTTAATGTTTCTTTTATGCTCTTCTTTTTAACCAAATCCATTGAATTAGAATTCACATAAAGGTATGGTCACGTCCCAGATTTATTGGCTGATGGGGGGAAAAAAAGATAGGGTCAGCCAACCCCCAACACCAAAGAGATTAAGGTGCTGCTAGGTAACTTAAAACAGACAACAAGTTATAGCCTTCCTCTTTTACAAACGTTATCTAAATTATAACTAATATCTGAATTAAAATACTTTGTATCTGAGTTAGTATGTACAATATAGGTCTTTATCAAGTCCCTTCCGGGAAAGGTTAGCAAGCCAGTGAAAATCCATTTAGAGGCTTAGACTTACAATACAGCCCGTTGTGCAGCAAGGTGCACATGCAGATGTACTCCATTAGCAATTTATTTTTGTACAATATATCTATTTTCCTCAATGCTATTAATGTAACAGCAAGAATTCTTATTTATTATATACTCAGGAATTACTTCTGAATTTTAGTAGACAGCTAGCAGTGAATGACAACTGATCCTCACAGCAAAATACTGACAAAAAAGACTATTCAACAGTTCTTTGATAATGCCAAACCTTAAGCACAACTCTTCATGAGTATGAGAAATATTTTCAAAATATGCACAATGTATCACTAAACAGAATACTTAAACTAATCCATCATCTTAATAATTAAATGGTATTTCACCAGCTTTTCAAACTAATCATTAGGGTAGGTCAGTAACAGTTGACAATCAAGAAAGTAAAACAAAATCACGTTTACATTTAGTGAATTTGCATGAGCTATTCTTTCCTCCACTAAACAAACTTCTTTGCACAGAGACCGAAGTTGAGTCCTCTTTGACAGATGTTGTACATAAAGACGGTCCTTCACATAGCTTTTATTACCATTTTACAAGGTAGATCCACTAAGAGCATGAGGAGTGAGAGAAGGAATGAGTAATGACAGGAACATGACATCCTAAATGGGGTACAGAGGAAGTGGTGGTTTTCAGGCTGTATTTTGAAGCCATTCCTTACAGGGGATGTCTAGGAAGATTATTATGTGCCTCATTGCAGATGTGGATTTGATTCCTTTCTGGATTACCCAAGAGGGCTTTCCACTGATAGCTGTATCAAACAGCATGAAGCTGCTCATGGGAAAAGGTGACAAAAAAGGTGGCAGAGATGTCAACAATATAGGACACTTGGTAAGTAGCAAGGAGAACAAACCAACCCCCTTAAAATAAAAACCTTGGCATCAAGCCAGGGGATGGATTAAGGAAAGCATTAACAGCAGAATGACTGGACAAGAGCAGCAGCGAAGTGCTTCTGGGACTAAGACAGATTACAAACTAGGATTTTTTAAAACGCAGCATTGCCTGTAACATTGGTGCTATCGAATCTGCAGAATTTCTAAGTGATTCTAGAGTGTAAACATAGGGAGCTTTTATCACTCAACTTCTCATTACAACACTTGCTTGGAACACAAATACAGCATCACGCTAGCAACTGACCAACAGAGCAATGCCAGCGTATAAAAAACTGAATATAGCTTTGGGCATCTTAGAGGAAAAGGTTTTTAGGTACAGAACATAAGCAATGAAAAGTTGTAACTGAAGAAAGCTTGTTACATTCCCAGTGAAAGCAAGCATCCAGTAAATTAGTCCTCTTCATTCTCCCCAGTCTTCCGTTGACCATATTTTACCACGCTTCCAACTTGAGCTGTCAATTCATAAAACGTTTCCTGTCAGCACGGCATTGCAGACATTGCTGAGAGCTGTATTCATTCTTGTGCATAAAGGAGTGAATTGTCTTCCAATGTGCTGTGATCTCCAAAGCAGTCCACATGATGTAACCTCTGGCAAACTGCCTAATAATTCTGCTCTACACAAAGAATTTTGTCTTAGTGTGGGTTCAGATATTTAATAAAACTCAGTTTGGCCTATTTGTAAGCCAGGATCACAAAGAGTGAGGTACTGCCTTAGCCAAAGACTATTTGATAATTGTATACCCGTGCGCGGTATTGAGCTGATCCATGTTTAACAAACACACGTAAATGTTAAGGGTAGTGCTTAACAACTTTATGCAACTCCATCTCCTTAGAAAGTAAACGACTAGAACCAACTACAATTAACACATCTGGCAACAATAAAAATAAACAGCACTGTCCAGTCGTGACACTTAGATTTCCCACCCTCTCTGGATTCTGGGCAGGGAGCAAGAGAACCCCACCTGGCAAAGTAGGCTGCTGTGAAGCTACCACCTTATCTGGCTTGCACCCCAAGGCCAGCTGCTTAAAACCAGAGTCAATTCCAATGCAGCTGTTAAATCATCGCGATGAGATGATTCAGACTGATACGAAAGAACAGATGAGGTAAAATGATGGGAATCAATAAACTCTTCTGTCTTCTCAGTACCAGACAGACATGGACCTGTCGGTCCAGAGGAGGGCCACAAAAATGATCTGAGGACAGGCTGAGAGAGTTGGTGGTGTTCAGCCTGGAGAAGAGAAGGTTCCGGGGAGACCTGATTGCGGCCTTTCAGTACCTAAAGGGGGCTTATAAGAAAGACGGGGACAGACTTTTTAGCAGGGCCTGCTGTGATAGGACAAGGGGTGATGGTTTTAAACTAAAAGGAGGTAGATTCAGACTAGATACAAGACAGATGTTTTTTATGATGAGGGTGGTAAACCACTGGAACACGTTGCCCAGAGACTGTAGATGCCCCATCCCTGGAAACATTCAAGGTCAAGTTGGATGGGGCTCTGAGCAACCTGATCTGGTTGAAGATGTCCCTGCGTACTGCAGGGGGGTTGCATTAGATGACCCAAACCATTCTATCATTCTATGGTCTGACTGATACAGGATTGCTGTATAAGCCTTAACAAATCTGTTACAGTGAGGTAAAGAGTTATTTTAATGTATTTTGAACAGTTTTACACAAAATGGTAAAAAAAGCCAACGTCTGTGTATGAAAGGTGTCAAGCTATGTAAAGAACAGTATTTTAAGAAACTAAACCCAATTGTTGCTCATAGATTATTCTTTTGAAACAAAAGTCTTGTTTCATTACTGGATAATGCTTCTATACTTGTGAGAATCTCAGACCAGAAGCAAGAAAATCAACGCAAAGACTAAAAAAATAGCAAATAACTGAAAATGACATGTTGGGTCCTCATTTGCAGTGAGGAATGACAGCAACTATTAACTGCAACACGTAACTGGTGGTGCGACATGCTCAGTTCCTCATTCTCTAAGGTTTAATAAAATTTTACAAATAATATAAACACAAAGAGAACTTAATTTTCTGTACATTTCCACAGCTCCACACTAGGCCATCGACCTAATAAGTGTTCCAGACATCCTCAGATGAAGGTGAAGGCATGGCCAACTAAAAAGACAGCACGGAAAGCTTTGCAGAGGAATAAAGATGGTGGTCTTACGCAAAAGCAGAACATTGAGAGAACTTTTCTCCATTTGGTATGAAATACTCTGAAGACTGTTAGAGATCTCCTGTTAAGCCACGTGAATCTGTTACAAAGTCATTAGACTTTGCTAAAACATTCCACATGGAATGGAGTTGACTTGAAGAAGTTAGTGGTGTGAAACCACCGAGAGAAACACGTGCATTTTTTGTCAGCCACTCTCAGCACCTGCACAAAGGACTCTCACAATCCTTAAAGGATTCTATCATACAGAGAGCTTACAAATTGGTCTCAAGTGAAATATGATCTTTAAGATGAGATCTTCTACATTGTAACAAACAACAAGACCAACTATGCTTAAAACCAAAATCATGAAATTGTTTTATCTTAGTAGTGAAATTGAGGCAGTGTCACATACAAGGCTGCCAGGATTAATTAAAATCAGTTAAAAATTGTCAAATTGGATTACAGACAATGTATTTCATTTTCTTCCCAAAAAGCAGGCAACCTCAGCCGTTAGCAAACTGGAATATTATATAGAATGGTCTGTAATTCCTTGAGAAAAAAATACAAATCTAAGTTACTGTATGTTGGGGTTAATCTTGCAGTTTTGAGAGGAAAAAAGAAAGTGCAAGCACGTGTGCATGTATGCACAAAACAAGTTGACATTCTGTGTTCATCTTTTCAAGGATAAACTCGTTAGCTTTTGTTTCCAGCACAAAGGATGATATTTTCACTTGTCTGCATATTTTTTCACAATCAAAAAAAGAAAAGTTTTACAACCTTTGTTTTAAAACCTGTATTTTACAATTAAAAAGATTCCTATCCAAACGTAGCCCTAATGAGTATGGATTCAGGAGTCTACTTTTCTAATCCAGATTTCCCGATTAATGCTAGAAGTCACCAATCCTCGGATTTTATCTCAAAATCCAATTTAATACTTTTTTTTCCTACCCGATGCAGGTTTGGTTTTTTTTATGTTTAGACCAAAATGTTACATACTTTGATACAGCAAGGACCACTTGGTTAATCTCGACATGCAACAGCAATTTTATTTATCTAGAATGTGTGAGATTTAATGCAGGTGAACAATTATCTGAGATTTGCTGGAGCTTGATAAGAGGTTGTAGGTTAATTACCTCCTTTTGTAGATGGAGTTTGAAGAAACTGTTTGGTTTTGAAGGCAGCGCGAGGCAAATTTTTCTGCCTTTGCAGCAGAGCTGTTGAAAGACAAGAAGTGTTATATTTGTCTAAGGAGATAAGAAAACTAAGTTTACTGGGAATTTCAGAATTGCATCCACTTGTGAAGCATCAAGAAACAGAGTGAGTAACACACTCAAAAAGCTGTTATGACTCTGGAAGTGATGGGGATTTTTTAAATGGTGCTTACTCTTAATAGCAAAGAGTTACAGAGGAGCGTGTCAGAAATTTTGCAGTGCAAAACGCGCAGATTCTGTAAGAGTAAAGCTTCTTGCAGGGCAAAAAGCCCAGATAGGCAAAAAAAATTAATACACCAAAGGGAGAACAAGCCACCTAGCAAACATGCTACAGCAATATGAGTGCAAGATTAGATATGAAGATGAAAATTAAACTGTCCTATTTGACCTAGCAAGACTAAACTTTTCATTTTAAAGGAGAAATCAAAAAATGTTCTAAGACTACACAAAAGCATAAATCTTTGTCTAAATGTGATCATCATATAAAAAAAGTTTTTTTCTTCAGTTATGCAAATGTAAGCCATTTTGAGATATGTCTGTTTCCCCCCCGCCCCAAAAAGGTATGCAAGAGGACTCAAACTGAAGGCATAACACTTCAGAATAATGAGCTGCCAGCACGTAGACAGCATGGCAAAAATTGGGGGTTTTATTGCTCCTGTGTCCTGTCTTTTTTCTAGTAATGCTCAACGGTTGATACTGCCTTGAAATGATCTCACCACCTCCCAGTTACTAAGTGAGAGAAGCCAATGTTCCAAGAGCTGCAGAATCTTGGCAAGGAGAGAATTACCTATTGCCAGAAGGAACGCATCAACTCAGCGTATTTTCACCACAGCATATTTAAGGGGGGAAGGAGGAAAGTAGTCAATGAAATAAAGCTTTGCCTACAGAAAGGCTTCTTAAAATGAAAAGGTACGAATAAACATCTCTGCTCACATCAGTATATGGAGTTTTATACCAGCATAAAACTGACTGCACTAGCAAGGCTTATTTCCAAAGTGAGAAGGAAGAAAGATGGAGGAACAGCTGTGCATAAAGATCCTGACGCTGAGTAAGAAAACTCAGTAATCCTATCACCAATTGGTGAATATTGCTAAAGAGAAGGTAGGGGAAGAGCAGTTGGAATCCTATTAATACTAGCTAATCCTGTTCTAAACTTGATAGCATATAATAGTTGCCATCACCTTTCTTATCCTTCGGTCAGTGCAAAATTCACAATATTTTGTGAACTATAAAAGAAGTTCATCATGTGTTTTACCTTCATTCTGAAAATCAGACTAGGTGGGCCTATTTATTTTAGTGTTAACTAACTAAAACATGTCACTTTCAACAAACAGCAAAAAGGAATTATAGTGTTTATAAACATGATAAAATGCTGCTTGTGGCTATTAAGAATCAAACCCCCTATTCTTTCTACCAACTGGAATCTGATGCAAAAGAGCATGTGGTAATATGTAATTTTTATTCAACTTCTGGCACATAGTCTTGCTATAAACTTTTTTTAAGGCATACCCATAAACAGTCAGCTAAGCACATTAAGATGTCTAAAAATGAGCACAATTCCTAGGAATTTAGTGTGGCAGACCACGGGCCAGTGCGTTTCTGTCCACAAGTATTCCATTATACCATTTTTTACTGAGTCAGTGTTTTTGTTATACCACACAAAATCAAGAACAGCTTCTTCCTTCATATTTATGATCTTGAATTTAGTTTGCCCCAATTCATTCAGTTAGATTTAAATAAGCTACTGCACATGGCACTGAGTTTCTTCCCCCATCATTATTTACACTACTTGCAAGTCAGAGATGTGGGATGATATGGAAAGGATTTCAAAAATATGTATGTCAAATTCTTTCCTTCTCAATGGGGACTCCAGGAAAACAGAGACTCAATAGCTAAACAATTATGTGCACTGAATCACTAAAAAGAACTTCAGGCAGTGCAATTTGGGCAACGCTGAGGAAACATGCAGTCTGAGATAAGCATGGAGTGGATGCTTATCCACACTACTGGCTGCTCTTGAAGCGCTCCGTATGCTATTACGTTGCCTGTCACAAGTGGTGCATGCTGAATACATGTAGTTGCGTTTAATTCTGATCAACCGAATTGGAATACTCAAGTTTCCTCAAAATATACGCTTTCTTCTTTGACCCTGAACATGCCAAGCAGCTGGATCTTGGCAAGCAGACTAGTTACTTTACTGATAGTTTGAACAATCTACAGCTTAGCTCTTTGAAAAAGTGTTGTATTTAACTCTGCTTAAAGATTTAACACTCATGTGCTAACAGTGCCAGCTAAGTACAGAAGTATCACACACAATCCACTAGAAAGCGCATAGGTCCTACATGGAAGCCACCCTGGAAGTTCTACAGCTTTGCACAATCTATGTGGTGTAAGACACAAACATAGAGACTACCCATCATTCTTACACTTCAATGTCTAAAAGATACCTATTCCTTGGAGAATGCAAGTAGTACTGTATCTTCCAGTTTTAAGGTGAAATCTTTAATAGCTTTCATATAAAAAAGTACTTTCTGCATAACAGCATGGAGAACCAGATGTAAATGAAGATTCTAATAGTTACAACTACTATGTAATTCACTCAGTTGCTTTTCAAAAAGAATTTGGATTTTTCACCACATTACAGCTAAAACTTAAAATACCAAATGTTTTCATGTTTTACAGTTGTACCTGTAAACATATTATAAGTATCTTCCCTCTACTCTTTAAGCAAGCGTGTACAATTTGCCTATGTAGCCATAACAGGAATTATCTTTTCAGAAACTTACTGGATTCCCAACTCATTTTTGAATGCCAGCAACCATAGCAAGTTCAGCATTGCAGCCACAGCAAATGTGCAAGTAAATTATGAACAGCAGATCTTTGACAAGGAGAAAAGTAGTGACCTCAGGTGGCAAGCCAGCATCCTTGCAAAGGTAAGCTCATGCAAAACTAGCAGGTATATGAGGAAGCTTTGAATCCTATGACCCAGAAGTCATTGCCAAAAACAAAACAAAAATTTGCTGCAATTTAACAGTGCTTTGTGCAAGGTGACAAAACATAAAACCAATAAACCAAAAAGTATGCAATAAAAAGGACACAATTCTGGAAATTTTTATACAATGTACAGTTTTGCAGAATTTTTTTTAATCCAGACTAAGCAAAGATACTTACTCATTGACTTCATACACAAACCGTTTTACGATTGTCAATAGCAAGACTCTGACAAACATCTGTAAGAGCAGGGAAACTGTAAAAGCTAGAAATCTGGGCTTTATTAATGATACTTCACTTACATTTAAATGTAAGTTGCTCTAGAGTGGTTGACATTTGGGGAAAGATTCACATGAAAAGCAAGCAAATTTATCTAATAATTTCTGTGATTCTCAATCCATCCACGAGTTGAAAAAAATGATATGTATATAAACATAAGTCTTTGGCTCCTGCAATGAAGTAACTCACTGAATATTAAATAGGGAGGCTTCTGCTGTCTGATCTTTCCATAAAGTTTCACTTTTAAGACTAGAAACAGCTTTCTAGCCAACTAAGTTGCCCTCTGTACTCTGTCCTTTCCAGTTCTCTCAATTTAAAAACATCAAATAAAATCCGCACAGGTTTTTAGTAAAAATATTTTTTCTTCATTTTCTTTCAGGTCATTTTGATTATTCTTTCCATCACAAAAATAACACTATTGGAGAGCTGCTGTCCAACTGCTCCAAGTGCTTTACAGTTTGATAAGCCTGCCTAGCAGATGACAGTCCTGCATTTGAACTACACACGTGCCCCTTCAGGTGTAAATCCCACCTTCTGAGCATCTGTGAAGACTGGAAGAAGGGGGCAAGGTGGAAGGAACAATCACAAGGTCACAGTTTCTCTGGCTACAGTATCACACAGCTGGGACTGACTGTCCACACAACCCTTACATCTGCTCTGAGTTGCTACAAAGATAGAAATCTTGTAGTCATTAGCATGGCCTGTGTTCCTTATTCTGTATTTAACTGTATTTGGTTGCATTAACATACTGTTTTGAAAGGATTAGTTAACAAGGCCAACTAGGTATGCCAGTTCAATGGGTTAAAAAAAAAATCTGTTTCATTCACAAATATTATCTTACATTTCCCATCAAATATTTAGATTACTGATGAACTTTTATCATAGAACTTTTATAGTTCAGAACTTTTTTTTTATAGAACTTTTATAGTTCAGAGCTCTACACATAATAATATTCCTAATGTGTTCTTCCCTTGAAAATGTCACACAAGGTTATTAATTCTGAAACTTGTTTAAACGTTTCCTGACCATTTTACCTTAAAACAATGGGAACTGTCAATATTGACATATAAAGAAGCAGTGAATATTTAAGTTTCATTTGCTTTGGCTTCTTTAAGGTCACCATTTTTAAGAGACTTGTGAGATTAGCAGCGTTCTCACATCAGTAGTCCACTTTTGGACAAAGGAGCAGCCCCTAGCCCAGCAATGGGATAATTTGTTTCACGGGACACAGGTTCATGCAAACCTTTTCTGAGAAACACAGACACTTAAGAAAGTAAATAAAATCTGCAACTGAATATATAATTTCCAGGTGACAAAACAAAAGAAGAAAATAAACAGCAAACAGGAGTTAAACTTGCATGAATGATTTCAGATCAGGTTTCGCTATTTTAAAAAAGCAGTAAACATCACCTAGGTTAGTGTTTTCATAGCCTACTAAGTTTTTGTAGCTGAGAATAAAATTCAACAGTACAAAGCACTATAGCTTCTGTAAATCACAGAAAATAAATGGCTTCTGAAGTGTGTAACACTACTGTATTTATATTATAGTACTTCCATGTATGCTGCTAGGAAACTACGAATGATACCTTAATAAGAGAGCAGAAATTCTTTGAATATACTCAGTACCAGATTTTGTGTACTAAAGAAGCAGATTTTCACACAGATGCGATTAAAAATCAAGCTTAGCTTCTTCAGTGTGATATGCAGTGTTTCTTTTTGCCATGAAACTGGAAGACAGCTGAGTTACCATCACTTAATTCTGAAAGATACACTAAAGGTACTTAGGTACTTACTGGCTGAGGCTTGAGGTTGAATGCGAGGTATTCCTCCATTTGGCACTTGGAAGTTTGAGTCACTTCTGCTGTTTTTCACAGACTCAGCTTGGATGCTAGATGTCCTGGACAGGTTTGGAAGACTACGCCTTAGTTTCTCTGTATGAAATAATACAAAGACACCACATGTAGTCTGATGCCGCAAAGTTCAGGTTATGAACCCATAGTTGAACCCCGAATCTAAGTGACACAAAGTTTTAGCCATATAAAACTACACTGCAATTTAAAAGCATAATTTGTTACGTTACAGTTCTTCCATTATCTTGAATTAAAGGTCTATACTATTCTCAGATCTATCATATACAAAATATTTATATAAAAAAGCAACAATGGACATTTTTCACCTGTGGTGAAAAAAGTCAAGCATAGTATGTTTTGAAATTGAAACATATCTGGATTATGATTTTCTGGGGTTTGTTCTACTGTTACAGAAATTGAATAGGCAAAGCTAATTTGCAGTTCTGCACATTTTTGAAGTCTTTACCTAGAAAGTTATTTATAATATAGAATGCTTGCCTGAAGAATAATGGTAATGTTTTTGACACACATGGTAAATTTTTTGAGTCAATTCTTGGGACTACCCAGTCCCTTATCAGCACATTATACAATAAATAACAGCCACCCACTTGAAAAAACTCTTCACACAGAGCATTCAAAATTATTGAATTGTCCAGTTATGCTTCAACTTTCACATATGACTTGACTATCTATTCAGCTAATACCGGTTCTTCAAGGGTCTTCCGAAATTTGTACCGTTGCTCACAGAATACAAAAAGATGCCATTAAATCTCTCTCTTAAGTCTAATGACATTCAGTGTATCACCAACCCGTGCAGAGCTGGGTTGATGACATACTTCGGATAGAAGACTGCAGATGCCTTGCCAGGAAAAGTGGCCCACCTGATTCTGTAGAGGGATGCAGAAAAGAAGTATGCTAACCATGCACAAGCACTGAAGATGAAAACAAAAGTAAGACTCTTTTCATAGGCTCAATATTCCTACAAGTGTACTTTCCGCACCTAGTAGTTTGCATTGCAGTTGGTACATTGTTGAGCCCTGTCAACCAAATTTCCATCACACCATTTGAGAGAAAAAAAATCCCAAACACTTCTTTTTGGCTGCTGCTACATCAACGCTGAATATCCAAGCAACATTGAGCTGCACAAAAACCACTGCGAGAGAATTCCTTAGAAGTGTTTCAGAAACACGATTGCACGCTCTCTTTTGATCCCTCTGGTATGTGGGATACCAACTTCGGTACCTTGCCTCTCATGGGATATTTTTGTTGTAACTCATCTAGCATGCGTTAGGACTTTCCTGAAACCCCAGAAAAGAATGGGAAGGGAATTCTCCACGAAGCCACAATGTAACTGATTAGTTTGTGTGTTGTATATTTTCCTATATACCTAAGACTTCCCCAAACCACTATTACTAGATGAGACTTGGGCTAACCCTTCCAAAGATATGCTTGAATAGCTAATTAAATTTGCATGATCACCTTCCCCAAAAGCTCCAGCCTAGCGCACTGATTTTCCTGATTAAAATTCTAAAATTTCTTAGTCAACAAAACTCTAAGTGGCATATTTGCTATATTAGGGGGAAAAAACACCCAGAAAATGAACTGTTTAAAAATGCATTTCTACATCATCTCTACTGCAGACATTTTGCATCCAGATTTCAGGTAAGACAAAAAAATAAGGTGAATTCTTAATACCTAGATGTGTATAATTTCTGAATTTAAGATTGTATTTGCCAGATAACAACTACATTTGTTAAAATGGGAATATGCTTGTGAAATTTCAGCCCAATTAAAGGAATTTCTACCAGACTGATGCCTGGAAAAAGTACATTCAAGAAGGAAAATCATATCAGGATATAATACTGTGTTCCATGCCAACATAGTATAGTTGTGTCAACTGCAAGTTCTGTTTTTTATTACGCAGCAGTCTGTACTGCTTTGAGACATCTAACGTATCCAACAAAGGTGTGACTTGAGTACTAATATTTTTAATGCTGTGTTCATGCTCAAAGAGGTCAGTCCTGCACTGCCAGAAGAAAGCATTCAACTGTCTCACAGGTTACAGGCATGAAAAAAATTGCCATGTTACTCTTATCTGACCACAGTTACTTTCTCTGCATTTTATTCTGTTATCTGCAAGGCCTAGCCCTACTGGTGAATGACAGTTTCCCTTGGGCTCTGCTTTATTTTTGTGCATTTGCCTGCCAAAGATAGAACTCTTGTCACCACAAAAGTCGGTTACTCCCAGAGTGACTGGTTAACATCTAAAATAAATATAAGCCTATCAACTTATCTGACTGCAAGGGTTCCCCAGCAGAACTTAAGCTTCGCTCGGCTCTGCTTTTTCTTCAACAACCCTGAGATTAAGCCATGATGTTACACAGGCATATAGTTTTAGCACTGCACACTGACCAAAATCCCTTACAGGAACTAGACAACTACTTGTGTAATGAATTTGAGACAGAGCTTTTTACCTTCACTTTTGACATTACTAGTCTGCAAATCTGTAGGATGACCTTGAAGTGAAAGACGAGGTTGCTGTAAACGGCTAATCATCGGCTGGGGTGACACTCTATTGTATTCTATGCTTCGAGCAGGCGATCGGGAGCGAGGTGAATTCCTTGGAGATTGTTTTGGTGAAGGCCAGGGAGAACTGCGAGGTGATGGTGAGAACCTGTTAACAGCAGGGTGCACTGTGTGATGTGTGCCGTCTTCTTCATCTTCTAAACTCTGTGCATCGAGCTCCTGATCGCTGAACGTGCCTCGCCTTGTAGAATTGCAAGAAGAACCAGAACTACGCCGAGAAGCAGTTGCTGCATACTCTTGCCGGAGGCCTGGCAACAATGAGAACATTGTTTACTTGCTTCCAGCCCACAAATGGTTCAAACTAGAGACAGCACATACAAATTACCCAGTGCTCAAACTCACATTTGGCTCACCTTAACTCCTCTTGAGGCATTAAATTAATTCCAGATTAGTACCAAAATAAGTTATCTACCAGCTGATAAAGTCTTGAAATAAGTAGGTGCATTCATTCCTTTTCCTGCTACAGCAGTCAGCGGTATAGGCGTGCTGCATACTTGTGCATCTCCTCTCCCAGGCTGGATACCAGTAACACAGGCTACACCTTAATTTTGATACCGTGTAACATCCTATAACAATTATAGCAGCCAGAGTGAAATCTCTTTTGCTGTGTATCAGTAAATGTAACAAAAAAGCTGTATGACAAGCTACCCCTAGAGAAACTAGAGTTGTTAGACCAGTAGTCTCCAAAGTGGGGTGCATACACCTCAGAGGGTACACAAAACAATCTACTGGAGTGCAGGATGGAAGCTTTGTACTACTAATAAAATAATCTTTTTAAAAAAGCATTTATTTCATCTTTATCTCATCCTTTAAAAATGTCTATTTTTGTGTACATTTGTGTATTTTTTGTATGTAATTATTTGTAGAGTAGTACATGTATATAATTTATAAAAAAATACATACGTATTGGGGGTTTGGTTCCCCTCCCTCCCCCCCACTGACAGGGGTACACAGTAAAAAAGTCTGGAGACCACCTAGTTAGACAACTGAAATTTACTACCACTTTCTGCAGTCTTAGAGGGACAAAAAGACAAAGTGTCAACTAAACCTATAATAAAAGAGAGACATCTGCAGAGGTGCTTTTCTTCACTATTCTTTGCCTTTACATGACTTTACATTCTGGTGATTTAAATAATGGTTTAAGCACTGATGTCAACAAGACCAGATTACACAGGGAATGCACGTATCTCCCAAGAAGACTGGTGACAGGCAGCAGTCCAGTCTAACGACCATTCTTTTAGCATATACTATATGCTACAAATTCATGCTCTCTCTAGCATTTTTGTCCGCTGTTCCTAAAGAACACTTCTGCACAGCAACTTCCTGTCCTTATCCTGGAGACAGAAGTCCTTAGCCAGCCTTATCAGGAGAACTAAGTTTGTACATCCACAGTAAAATCCACACCCCTTTTCCATTCTTTTTTTAAGCAAGTGCTTCTGCATTTACTCAATAAAAAAAGATCAACTGTTCCACTTTGTTTTCAGGATGGAAAATACTTACTTTCTTCCTGCATTCGTGCTAGAATTTGCACATCTGTAACATCATTTAGCTTGTAATTAGACCCAATAGAGTCTTCATCCATCTCTGATGCACTTAATTCACTGTCCAGAGAGGACTGTGGACTTAGTGGGGGATTTCTATCTGCTGAACTTTTAAGATGACCTATAGAAAGAAAATAAAGTAATAGGAAATGTTAAAAAAAAAAAAAAAGGGCAAAGAGGCAAGCTGTATTTCCTTTCCTAGTAAGAAAAACACCAATCTGAAAACGGATTATGACTGAGACATTGAATCTGTCAAACCATTTGAAACATTTGACTGCAAACCTAGGCTGAAAATATACTTTACACAAGCAGAGCTTAGCCATTACCTTCTAAAAATGAGCAACTTTATAGAATCATTATAATGGTGGCAAAACAAATCAATGTCATATAATCTGGTCTACCTGTACCAAGTTTCAGCTGCTATGAAGTCTGCCCAACTCTTACAGAAAGAGCAACTGCATACCTGTTCCACTTGTGCTTTTATTCTTGTCCCTGCACACTGACTTGTAAGACATGCTTGTCTATATCCTTCTTGACAATAAGGACTTGCTGATCCAATGAATATTGATTCAGTCTGAAATGCTTAAAGTACAGCTTATCTGAAAATACTACCTGTTCTGTGCACACACCTTTGCTAAACTGTAACATACCAGAAAATCTCTTCCCGTTTGCTGCTTTCTGGCTGACACCCCATTGCCAGTTACAGTTCATCTCTGTCCTGCAGACAGATACAGCATTGTAGGACACAACGCAGAGCTACATAGATTAAAACAAAACCCGGGTAATGGATCTTGTGAATGTACTGCAGCACAGGCTTCTCTTTACAAGTCCACAGCAAACTACAGATAGTTGGATTGTCAATGCAATGTTTTTTCATCTTCCCTGCAAGCTAACTTGAGTTCAAGTATATATAATAAGCCAACATGCCGACCTGAGTAGAGATATGTTCCAGGCATCAATTTTTCTGATGCAAATGAAGTGTCTACGGTACAGAATAAAAGCAGAAAACACTGCCAGAAGTTAGTGGTTACGCTGATGACTGCAAAGCCTCAAGGAATGCCTTTAATTAAAATACACACTTCTTCCTTAGATTATATTTGTTCACATCTCAGACAGATGGATAGGTATGTTGCGAACCAAATGTTTCAGTTAATAAGTAATAGGGTAGTTGTAAAGACTTTACAACTACCAACACCTAACCTTTGAACACCTACTATTCAACTTACAACCCAGTCAATTACACAGCCAGTTCTAGAAGCCACTTACAGATGTTGGGACTCCATGGAACTAACGCTATGTGTTAGGTCTAACTGCTAATATGCATCAATGATCCTAGGGACGCAGACATCCAGAAAAAACATTTTAAATGTATCTCATGCCAGAAGGTCTGTAAAAAAGCCTTTCCTCAAAAGCCTTAATTACTACACGATGCAAACAGCATACAAAAGACTGGCAGGTTTTTGGTGTCTTTCTCACTCTAGTTCAATGCAAATGTAATCTATTTGAGCACATGTTTTTGAAAGGCAGAGGAGGAAGGGGAAAGGGAGAGACCAGACACACACACTTACCTGAGGTACCAGAAGGTATGAGCTGTTTCACTAAAGCAGATTTCACTGGTGTTGAGGACGGAGAGTTGAAACCACTGCTGTAGGGGCTGCTAGTATTTGGACTATAGGAGCTTGCGTAACTGACCGCACTGAAAGGGCTGCTGTACAAACTCTGTCTCTTGAGAGCTGTATGAAAGAGGGAAAGTGACAAATTACACTGAAGGAACCAGTGAAAAATGAATACAACACTACATATCTTCAGTGTGATTTAATCACTATGCAATTCACGTAGAACATTTCAGTCATCAGGAAGTTTTTTCAACTGATTTCTTCATCTCCTAGATACAACCTTACTGTGGAAGGAGCGGGAGAAGAGGATAAGACATGATAGTGACAAATATTTTCCTTGTAAAAACCAGAAAATCACTACAACTGATCTCTTCAAGATGTTCAACGCAGGCATTGGGAAGGACGAGTGAAGCAACTCAGAAGACAGTAGTAGCTAAGCGACAGTAACATACATCTGACATACAATGAACCAGAGCACACCATGAAGTCTAGTTCTCCAGAATTCAGACCTGTCTAGATCACGCAATATTTCAATGGTAACCCCAAGACCAGCACTGCAGAACTAAGCAATACCACCTACAAATTTCCCCAAAGCTTACGCTAAAATGAAAAACCATTAAGCATGGCAAATGCTTCCGTTTATATTTCTGGGTGACGTGAAGCTACCGGGCACAACAAAGCAAATTGACTGTAGAATTATTCCCTTCTATATACCTCCTGTTCTAATGCTTTGGGATTTTTATATCCATTGGCTTCAACCCCATATACAATATAAGATCTAAAACTGGGTACTTTGCTATTTATTGTAAATATTTCGACGCTAA
This sequence comes from Egretta garzetta, assembly GCF_000687185.1. Taxonomy (NCBI): domain Eukaryota; kingdom Metazoa; phylum Chordata; class Aves; order Pelecaniformes; family Ardeidae; genus Egretta; species Egretta garzetta. The sequence continues at coordinate 669,312 of NW_009260264.1, read as the reverse complement.
GGCATTTTCAGATGAATTTTAACCTCTGGTGAACATTTTCAGTATTATACTGCAATTCCTCTAGTTGCCAGGTGTATGCTTTGTATAATTACTTAAATAGTCTAAATTACTATTTTGTTCAGAAATTTACCTTTTATTTTAAAATAACAGAAACTGGAACTTCAATAGGGGAAGTTGGAACCAAAGGAAATTTGGTCACTTTTGGTAAAATCAGTTCCTTCATTGCTGAAAGTATTTTATGTCAAACAGAACTGTATTTTAACAAAGAACAAATTAAATTGCAAAATACTAAACTGAAAGTTAGAGATCCAAATGTCATAATATGCAAATCTAGATTAGATTAAGTTGCAGCTCTCCTAGCTGCTAGAAACTAAACTCTCTTCAAGGTATGACAGTATTGAAACTATATTATAAATTGACAAGAATAGACCTGGCAAATGCATGGCAATACACTCAAGACTTAAAAAAACCCCCCAAAATTAAGCTATTCAAAGAATATTGCATGATGTTTGTTACTGAAAAAGGGCTTCAATTAGTGCAGTAATAATTAGGCTACTGACAGTATCAGACAAAATAAAACACCAAAGAAAGGAATTGAACTCTACTCTACTGTGCCAGACAACTTGAAATTACTTTGTTTACTAAAAATCCTTTTATTCAGTGTAAGTTGGGGTTTTCAGTTGGTTTGGGGTTTTTTTGACACTACAAGAAGCCACAAGAGACTACAGTTGCATGAAATTCTGCTTTCAGCAACAAAGCCTGCTTTGGCTCCTTCTCCCACCCCACTTTGCTCTTGATCACTACCTCCTCGGCTGTTCGGTACAAGCAGTGGTGGGGCTGTCCTATTCTCCAGCCTACTAAAGTGGATTTAGGTTAAAAACTTCTAGAGCATTTTAACTGATTGCATCAGTGAAATAGTTTTTAGTAGTGCCCCAAAAGACATACTGTCCAATCACATGGATGGCAGAATGCAGCACAGAGGCAGAAGCAGCAGAAATTAAAGCTGACTTTGCAGCAGATTCCTTAAATTGCACCTCATGTGAAGATCCTCTCTGGTGTCTAAACCAGTTCATATTAGTAGTGTTTTAATCAGAGTGAAAAGACAGTTATAGGTAGAGAACAGAAAGTTTATATTCCAGCTTTCACTGCACATCTTAAGTGATATGTGCTAATTTCAGCAATTAGTGAATTCAATGAATTTTAGCAAGTATTCTTGAGGTACCTCCAGTTTATTTTGAGACTGTCAGAAGGGAAGTCTCCATTTTATTACAAAGCTCAGTTAACAAAACCAGTAATTACAAGCCGGTTGTATTCTGGTTGACTCTGATGAGACAACTCCTTTGACAACAAGTTTTTCTGGCATTCACACAGGAACCCCAAAGCATCTATTCCAACTGTTCTCATGCCAAAAAAAAAAATTATTTTTCATCTCTTGCCGAAAATGACAGTAAAAAAACCCCCTAAAATGTAAGTCTGCACAACAGTTCTTTATTTCATACTTATTACATAGACAAGTATTTTAAAATATTAAACACAAATTAGAAAACAATTGAACTACTGTATAATCTTCAAAACAGGCTCTTTGTACATATCCATAGAGATACAAAATATTTGATCACATACAGATTTTTTTAGATGAAAGAAAGCATACTTTTGTTACATAGAAAAAGTATGCTTTGGTACATGATGAAACTTTGTGTGGCACAGCAGTTTTCATCCTAGCTGATGTGAACTTTAACTTCCTCAGCACGATATTTTTCCCCAGAAAAAAAGATGATTAAAACAATTTTTCTGGCCTAGAATTCCTGAAGTTTTTCCAACAGGGATTTCTGTAACTTGGAAAGACATTACTATTTTTACAACTAGAGATTGTTTTTATTAGGAGTGTCAGACAACATTAGTAAAACAGATAACTAATTTTTCACATTAAAATGATGCTATATTAGATTAAACATTAGCTTACAAAATATTACACATTAGCTTTCAAAAGCCCAGAGGGAAGCATTAATGACCAGCATTTTAATTTAATGTAAATTTTTTTTTATTTGATAACATTCAGAAAAAGTATGCAGCTTCTAATTTATTTTAGTCAACATTTGGTTAAATTGATCTTGAATCTCTCTTTTGCTCTAGAAAATAGGAAAACAAAAATTTGAGTGCAGAAGACTAATGCTTAGGTGGTTCAGAATATCTACTGCATGAATCAGGTGCAATTTTCCCAAATGCTAGAGACCTGATACTATTTGTTATGATTAAGTGACAAATCTATTCTAGCAGTTCCTGTAGTAATTCAAGAAAATCATTAGTGAAGTCTATCACCAAGACCAACATGAGCTAAATAAAAGTTGGTTTCGAAAAACTCTGTGCTTAACTGAAATGTCAAACTCATTCAGCAAGGAAAATACAAGTTTTTACACATACAGCCACACAGTTCTCCTACCAGCTATACTGATCATGGGTTTGATTTCAAATATTTAAATAAAAACACTGCCTCGGTAAAAAAATGCAATGTGACCAGTTACTCTCTTCTAATTCTGTGCAACTTTGTCTTAAGAAAGCACCTCTTCCAGAAATTCTTCTGCCTAGTATTTCTCTGTTCCTGCAGTCACTTTCTTGATGTGCTCTATCCTTAGACAATTTTAGGCCACTATATGGTAGAAGACATGGTTTCCAGCCAATGTGAAATGCACTCTTGCACTTTTCTCCAGGGACTCAAGGTGTGGCTAAGAGAGATCTTCATACCAGAATATGCCTAAGGTTCCCTCCAGTCCGAACACGCTTCCAACACTGAGCAGGACTTGCTCTGCAAGTCTAAACCAGAACTAGCAAGCGACAAGGCACTGCGCATCCTGTGTTCTCAGTAACTGCCCACAGTAGCACGAAGCTGAAAGCTGCTCTTCCCTCTTTTATTACCACACAATGGAAAAGATCACTTTATAAGAAGGAAGAAAAAAAATGTGGAATACAGGAGTGCATTTGAGACTGAGAAACAGCAAAAAGATATTAGATTAGAAAGATGTAACAACAGGAACTGGGAAAGGAAAAATGATCAAGGCAAAAGAAACATCAGCAAGAATTCAAGAGAGAAAGTAACAGTAGTATGAAAAACCTATCCACAGACTGGAACTGAAATTGATAAACTGAATCAGTAAGTAGTAATAGGCTAAGTGATGCATCCATGAGGTACAAGTACTACGTAAAATACAAGTCACAAGATACTCCAGAAGTTGTGGGGTAGGGAACACACAAGGTAACAATCAGCACTACCTGCCCTCTCCACTGGAGCTACCCTGTATCTCTGTAGGCTGGCTGTTCTCAAGGACAATTTTCTTTTTTGTTACAAATTCATTTTCCCATGCAACCTGCTCCAAACAGCACTATTAGTGCCCATCTCTTCTACCGCTAATATTTTCCCTATTAGTACTGTAGATGAATTGTGGTATTCTTGCAAGTATCACTGCCAGAGGCAGATTCATAGGTCTATGGAAAAAAAGAGGTAAAGTCGCCTAAGCACATCACTTGAATGATCAAACTTTCAAGTTCGTCCATTTCATAGGGAAGCTTCCTGCCGCTCTTCTTCAACTATGACTGAATTTTTAAAGATACCCTAAGGGTAACAGAATTTGTGGCACTTCTGGAAGATTTCTACTCAGTTCCAAAAAGAAGTTAAACCATGAACAGAATTGTTTATGCTTAACCTAACTGCTATCCAGTCCTGAATACTCAGCAGTATTCAAACTCCCAAACTTCTATCATCATTTGTAAATCCCTGTGATCTGGGTACTTTTCATTGTTAGAATTTCAGTCTTTGTGTGTAGCAAGCTATATACCATGTTAACTGTTCAGGAAGATTGTTAACAGACAGACATTTGTCAAGGCAGCATACACAAAGCACAAGAAATAGGCCAAGATCAAAGGTGACTCACACTTCCACCATTATGCCCACAGTTTTTACAAGAGTAAGAAATGGGACTTTTCATGTGATCTACCAGCAATGCTTTCACATTTTATTAAAAATTATTTTAGTACAAACCAGAATAAAGACTGAATTGCTCCAGAAAAGCATTCAAGGAGGGGAAAGTTACAGTCAGATAAACTCAGCACAAAGTTTATGTATAAACATGTAAAGGAGCTGGCAGTTGGGAACACTCCAGGAACTGTGTTCACATATTCTTAGCTCAAGTCCAGCCATTCTGCTAATTGTGGAGGATAACAGAAAAGAAGATAGATCACACGTAGCGCAAGACCGCAAAAAAATGGAAACACAGGGAAAGACTAGATATTAGTAGCAAGTAAGTTACGTCTCAACATAACTTTTTTTTTTTTACATAAAAATAGGCTCTAACAAAGAAATTAAAATAAAGCAAGAAACCAGATGGACAGATAATTCTAATCAGACCTTCAGCATTTTGCTGCTGGTTTGACATCAAAAAGGCTGGGAATAAAAGGGTGGAGAATGTAGGCTTTCATCCTCACAGGGCCAAACGCTCACTCTTTCTCCAATTTTGAATATAACCAACTAATTTGTATCAAGGAATAATCATGAACTCTAGATTTTTTTTCTTTTTTAATCTGACTGTGACAAGTGACAAGATCTTAAGTTACTGGGGGTGGGAGGAAGAGAAATCAGTATTATCTCCCCAAAGTATTCAAGAACTTCGGCCTCCATTTCCTTAGATGACATAAAATAGCTCATCTCTCAGAAAACTAAGTTTGTGTTAACATACTGACAAGCACCTAACATATATGATAGTTTAATACAGATTTCTAGTTTAAAATAAGGCAAGAAAATCTCCAAGCTAAGGACGCTTTTTCCTTGAAAACTTCTGACCAAATTATAACTATGCAGGTAGTATAAAACTCTGAAATCATGACTCATGGTCTAATGCTTCCTTTCATTTTATTCATACAGTCCAGACAATGAGCAGAATGAATTACTGTTTGCAAGTTGTAATGAAAACTTCAGACAGAAGTAACTGCTGGATCTAACCCTCCTCTCTCACAACTGTCTATCGTCTAATTCTGACTCCATTTCAGGATAAATATGTATAACCCGGTGGTGTTAGTATGCGGGAACTCACCCGACATTGTCTGTTCCAGCCTGTGGATCAGCGACTTTTTAGCACATTCAACATCAGGACTTGGGTAATCCAATACCTGCCTGCACCAAACTAATGGACTAACACATTTTTGCACTGGAGTCAGCTTCTTCTTTGGGGACATATATAACCTGAAAAAGAGAGGAAAAAAACCTTTGAAGCCAGACAAAATGAGTATAAGATCAGGCATGCAACAAAATACCACATACTATGCTAGTTCTATTTTATACTGTATCTACAGTATGATCCCCAAATATAAAAAAAGCATAAGTTTTACCTTTAAATTAACTATTTTGGATATAGTATAATACTGATAACACATGGCTACCCAAGGACTTCTGACAAGAATTGATGGCTGTACTGCTATGCTGGGATATACTGACTGATATGCCAGGAAAAAACAAAACAAACAAAAAGGTCTTCAATTTTCAGACACATCAGGTATATGGACAACTTCACTATGTCACATAAAAGTACAAATCAGGATTAATCTTTTCAGATTTAAGCAACGTTCACCTGAAAGACGGAAATAAAGCACTATCCAATATTCAACTGTTGTTTTCCTGAAAACAAAGACATAGCAAGCTATAAGCATCTTAACAGCCAAGGAATAGTGCTAAAATGCACAGAACACATCTATTATTTCAGTAGCCTTGTACAATAAACATTTTGGTTTTACTTATCATTTGTATCCTAGCACCTGACCTCTTAGTTTTCCTTTGAACACAGAACGAAGGGGCTATCTCTGTCCTAAAGGGTATACGGTCAAGCATTAAAAACAAGGAACAAGAGGCAATGCACATAGGAGAGTAGAGAGAAACAATGAGATCATATTGTTCTGCAGGACATGCTGAGGCCTTTACCCATCAGCATCTCCATTTATTTATTTTAATGTCAGCATTCCATGTCTGAAAAAAGAAGTATTCCAGTTTAAAGACTCTAGAAATTTAGCTGAAAATTTCTCCTCCCTCAAGAAACAGATTAAAGGAAAAGTCATAACCAATTGTGCACAAAGTTGGGATATTTAAGCCTTATCTTTAGACTAGAACCAAACTTGGAAATACGCTTCAGCAAAAGACAACAGCGAACTGCAAGATCTACAGCTCTAACTAGAGCTTACACATATGCAGAAATGGTTAAATGAGTGTTTCTTCTAGGAATAACGACAGGCTTCATACTCCAAGTGAACATGGTTGCACGCCATGCACTAACTTCGGAACATTTGACAGCCTGATCAGCCATGCTTCCATAGAAAACAGACAGCAAAAGTTCTTGCTTCCTTTATGCCAATGACATCAGCAACACAGAAGTTATTGCCCACAGCTCTGTTACAAGATTATTAGCTGATCCTTCCTCTGTAATACTAGAACTCTGTTTTATAAACAGCTTTAAAAGATTTTTTTTTTTTTAAATTACTACCCTTAAGGTCACTTCTTACAAAAGCTTCCCAAGAAGCATGCTTATAAAACCACCACTAATCTCTCACCCTAAAACACCGATCGCTTTGTTGAGAGCATGCTCTGAAACACTCTTCCCTCAAACACTGAAATTAGAAAACTATGTTTGCAAGTGCAGGAAAGAGGATTTTTATTAGCTGCCAGGTTTTCAAACAAAAATGAAGCCATTTGTAACAATGCAAATAGCCACTGCCACATACTTTAGTCCATGTGGCTTATGCTCTGGCCAGTATCAAGCTGGTCATTAAAACTGATTTTGTAGAAATCCTTACAATCTTCACAGGCATTCTGCCCACAAGAAACGCTAAGAGCCCATCACATATTTATAGACCTGAAGATCCCTGGAAAGCACAAGAATCACTCAGCTTTTACAGTCTATTTAAACAATTACACAAATTGTTGTGCTTTCTGCAATTATCTGCATATAGTTAAAATTAATGTTTAACATTTACTAGCTCTCTAACACTTCAAATTTACTGTCTTTTTAGCATTTATTTGCCTGTACTCTTTTCTGTCCTAAGGTATGTTTACACAATACAAAGAAGCGTCAAAGGCGAAGCCAACTTTTATGCTGTACAGGCTAGACTGCCTCCTAGCTCTCTGGATAGCTGACATGCCTTGCTGTGTTTGAGAAGTTCCATGCACATTTGAAGTGTTTACAGTAATGCCCTGTATAACAGGCAAGAAATTCAAGTGCTTGTCCTCTTTGAAAGACACACAAACCGGATTTCTTCAACAAACCTACAAGACTAATCAAAAAGGCACCTGGTATTTAAACTCCAACACATTCATCTCTGCAATTTCCAATCGCTGCATTTGTTTCACAAGTAGTTTATTTACGGAAGCAGTCCAGTCTCACGCAGCTCCCACTTTTCCACCTCCCTTTATAACCAAACATATATTGCAGATTCTCCCACCTCTTTCCAGTCAACTGTTTTTAACAGCCCCTATTTCACATCTTACATTTCAAGAAAAGACAGAACTTTAGAATATACATGCTGCATGCAACTCCACCGCCTCATGGCAAACACGTACACATTGATGCAGTAACACAATGGCTCTTTCAGGACAGTTTCTTGCACATCATGCAATTATGAAGTGTCATTATTACAAAGCAGTGATCTTAATTTCCCATCTGAGAAAGAACAGCCAATCTCAAATTTTGAAACCTATTTAATTCTACTTGCTTTGCCTAGTTCAGATTAAAAAAAAGTAAGGCCAAGGGCAAGGCTAAGAATCAGTGATGCTTTTACTACTTCTTCCTCTCTTCCCAACAGCAGGAAGGGAAAAAGAACAGAAAGGAGGCTACAAAGCATGTACAAATAACTTCATACAGCTAAGTGATCTTTGTCAAACTACTGTTTGATCCAAAAGATATAGGTCCTCTTCAGCTGAAGAGTTTACCAGAAGAGATCCATTCCCACTTGAACATTCTACAGCATGGAACAGCACTGATTGGCACCACAGCAACTTCAAGATTGAAGATTACCAATACGGCTTCATACATCTTTAAACACTACTAAATCACTTTCTCAAAACAGGAAGTTGAAAACAATTGAGGAAGCGACAGCTTACAGTTACCACCCCTACTACAAATGTCAACACACCAGAAACCGACACTCCAATTTCTCCACAAGAGAGTAAAGACTCTACAATTCAGTGACATAAGGTCAAGTAAAAGGAAACAGTATATAAAAAGCCTAGGAGCTTCAATCTATTTTGAAACAGCATTAAGAAGCCCAGACAGTATGATTCTGCTGCACCCAGTAATACTCCCTCCCTTCAGCTGTCACTAGTCAACTATGCCACAGCAGCGCCAGTCTGAAGTTTAAAGCGGCCAAGGGCTCTACTGATCAGTTCCAGGGAGACGCAGCACAAAAGGGGCAGAGCTTTTGCAGTAAGACTACTGTCACTACAAGCCCATATGATAATGTCAGCCAAATGGGGCAAGCTCTAGCACATTGCACTGGGACACAGCTGAGTCAGAAAAGGCTTTGAAGAAAGAGGACAGGACACAGAGTGGAATGGAGTATCTGCATAGGGATTACCTCACCTGAGGAACACCTCACCGTGCATTAAAAGACAAGAGGCTAGTCGCCAACAGGCATGAAACCAGAAGCCAAGATTCTGATCAGGTAGAAAGGAAGTGTCTTTTTTTATCAAAATCTTTCTACTGCTCGGTACTAGAGTGAGGGAAAAACATACAGATGAACATGAAGTCATAGATCTGAATTAGAAAGAAGATGGCAAGTGGAAGGAACTTGAGCTACAGCTCGTTTATTTTAGCTACGTTAAATTTAAGCAAAAACTGGCAGGTACAATAGAGGCAATAAAACAAGAGAGCGGAGAGCAGACAAAACACGTTGCAGGCAAAAGCAGGATTGAGAAAGCAACCTGAAGAGAAGATGCAAAGAAAAAAAAAAAAAAAAAGGACAGATGGGTATGAAATTCCCCTAAAAACAGCAGGAGGGAAATTCCACAACTAAAAGCTACTAAAAATAAGTAAGTTGGGAGACTGGTCAGTCTTGGAAACAGACAATTTAGAACACAAAAGTGTCAATCTAAACTCTTTTAGATCAATCTAAAACTTTCAGGGGATCCTATTTGGAGCAATTTAAATAAGTAAAATTTTAAGATGGATTTTGAATAAACAGCTACAGGTAAATATCTGAAAAGAATATTGGGTTGTAAAGAAAAAAAAAATACGCAAAATCTAAGTGACATCTCAGCACATATCTGGCCCACACGATTTCCTCTTCCCTTCTCCCCCATCCCTGCAAAGTTCCTAACCTGCAGTTGTAACTGACGGAGACACATTGCTCAGCCTGTAATCACTAATTTGCTGGTGTACTTAACTGAATGCTCCTAGCTCTGAGATGCATGAGTTATAGCAAAACTCCAGGTCTCTCAAAATATGGAGATGAATACTACAAAAATGCTCTGACAATCTCATTAAATCTTCAAATCAAAGCTGCACATCTCAATTACATGATGAGATTTTCAAGTAGAATTGGGAGAATTCAGAGAGGTTGCAAAATGCAACTGGGAACACAACTATCTTCCCGTCACCAATAATTAAAGATAGTTAGCTGTGCTGTCTAGTTGCTGGCAATTATAGCCATTATTCATTTCCTTACCTCAAAAGAACAGATTGCTGTTGAAAGGGATGTTGTAGAACAGAAGAAGGGGCCTTCAAAAGCTTGGAAGACTCCTGTCACACCATCATGTAGCTTCCCCAGAACTGTCACACAAACTCTGTACAACTGGCCACTGTTTGAGAAGCTTTTCAGGAAGAATTTGTTAGAGCACACACGCTCTAACGTGGTATTGTTGATGCTCACTTACATGGAATAGAGAAAAGCTGAGAAGTTCTGTGGCCTATTAAATGTGTTCCAAAATATAAGTCTGCTTAATTACTAGATTTGAGAGCTCTACCAACACCTCCAAAAAGTAGAAATGTGAATCATGCCTACACAAGACACGATTATGAGGTAAATTTCAGGAATACCATTAAGACAATAAAGGAAATTTGTATCAGAGCGTCCATAATAGCAAAATATCAAACAAGTTGAAAAGCCATAAATACCACACAAGAAGTTAGAAATGTAAAAAAGTTCTTCCTACAGTCCTCAAACATCCATTTCACAACAAATATAGACATGTCAAAGACATTAGTCAAATGGAATGTTACTTGATGTTACACCAGTTGTTTCATTTGACAAACCGGTAACTTCTCTAATCCTTAGTTCTCTCACATGCTTCTTTTCAAATTATCTTCCTAGTCTGAGGAGCCATTATCTGAATTTGGTTAAAAAACCCCCAACTTTAAATCAGATTGCAATTTATCTGCCACAAAATGAAAAGCCTTGATTTCTCTTTTACTTACATCACAAGGCAAGAATTGATCAGAACCTGTCCAGTTTCCAAAAGGCCCAAACCACATTAATACAATGCCATTTTAGCAGCTGAAAAGGAAATATTGCAGTGTAATTTCAGCAATGGGAGTTCATTCAGGTGCAGGTCTATCCTGAAACACTCACCCTACACTTTACTAGCTCACTACGGCAAACGTTAGGGTTCCAAAACATAAAGTTAGTGCTCAAAGGACATTAAGCAGTATGAGCTGAAAGACAATCATTACAGGGGACAACCATGTTTCTACCCTCTGTATCTCAAAACAGCCACTTAGCCAACTAACTGGAATGGATGACTAGAATGGAAACAGACTATTTAAAATAGGCACTAATTTAATAGAAATAGCTGCTGAATGAGAATGTGTATAATAGTAAAAGTATTTGCCTGCCTTTTTAACTAAACAGGATACCAAACCTATACAACATCTTAAAAAACACTGAAAAATATTACTTTGAACTATTAATACTAACAACCCAGCAGTAATTTCACTTTAAATACACCGTAATTGCCTTTTGTTTGTAAATTCAGTCAGTCAGCTGCTAGCTATTTCAGCCTTTAGATTGCAGTGACATGAAAACATTGATAAGTGCTAGGCTAGCTTTTATAGTACTATCATTTAAAGGGGATGCAACTGTTCTGAAGTTTCCTGAGCAACTGTAAGTACAGAAGCAATACATAGCAAGCTCTATACTTTTTTATGCACATACCGCATACAGTGCTTTTTCTTCAAAATATGTATTTTTTCCTCACATTTAAAAGAAAGCTCCTCAGAAAGTTTAGCTTAGTGACTGCGTAACAAGTTACTGCAAAGCAAGGTACAGTGAATTCACAGCACATTAACTAATCTACAGTAATTGCCCACGTGTGCACTTATCGTGCAATAAACTTGGGACAGGTCACTTTTAAAAAAGAAGCATAGCAAGCCAGCTTGCGTACTGTTACCGAGTTGTCTCAAACATGCTACACATCCACACCCAACCTTACCCAGCAAGTCAGGCAAGGAGCCGTATACCTCATCCTGCCTCCCCAAGGATTTCTCCGCTCTGGTCCCCTTTCCTGCCCTTTTGTCTTATTAATTAATTAATAAAAAAAGACCTGCTCAGACTGAAAATGGAAAAAAAAATAAATTTGATCCAGTCTGGTTCAAGAAAAACTAAATAGGAACAGCCGTAGAACAGATCACCAAAGTTGAGGAAGTAATTAGCAGGCCTAAAGCAAAGTCTCCATGGGACTAGATACAGCTCAGTACTCTATGTGCATATGTGCCTACTGGCAACCTTCAGTACCCTATTACGAGGAAAGTTCCAGCATATTAAACAGGATTCAGAAGCATATGGGCCAAGAAACTAAATCTAAATTCGCTGAAATATTTTTAGTAATTTACCACAGGATCTGAAGATTGTCTCATGTGCTAAACTGTTTAAAACTTAAAATATATCTGGATTTAACTAACCACAGCGAAGAAAAACAAACAAGCAAAACTAAAACAGTCCCAAAGCTCACTAATACTGTAATGCAGTTTTAATAGCTAATGCTGCTACTAAAGCAGCAGTATCCAAGTTATTTTCACTTGTCAGCAATTTAGGCTAGTTCTATCCTCTCATTTTTCACTTTACACTTCTGTCCTGTGTAGACTTATCTAAAAGCATTTAAAGAATTAAAACCTAGAAAAGAGCTGATCAAGTCCAAACGTAGATTTAAAAAACAGCACGTCGCACTCCAGTATCAATTTCAGTTATAGTATCAACTGCTCCATCTTAAATTCATAGCCAAACTTCAGAGGCACTAACCTCATGTGAGCATTAAATGTAAGCCAATGTAATTTTAGCAGTGAAGAAAACGATTTCTTTTGCCATTACAAGGCTCAGACAATTTCATAATGGGGTATATGAATTAACGGACTGAAAAAATGCCTGTATTACACAAAGCAGAGAGAAGAATAGAGGTAACCAGCACCCTTCGTCATCTATTATCTCCCACAGCAAGGTCCTCCTGAAATCAAAAGTAGAGACAAATCTAAGCTTCCCTCTGTAGCCAATCAAAACAGGCAAGATGAATCAATTTTTTATGCACAAACTGTGACTTAAATTTAGTTTGTTTCCATGTGAGGTTTCCTCAGCTGGTAAGTGGTCTTTGATTTCTACAGTGGCATTATCCCACATTTTAAACAGGATTTTGGGTTAAGCAGTAGTGATCTAAATCCATCTGAACCTGAAAGAGTTCACATGAGGTTTAAATTTCATCAAGCACATCCATCCTTTCACAGTTGATTCAATTACTTTTTGAGTGACCTTGCATAACCAAGGCCTTAAGAATGGGATCTTTATTTAACAGTTTAAGAGAAATCCACTTACTCGCATCATCCCTCCTATTTTCACAGGCTTGTTTCTTTTTGATTGTTCCACTAGCCCTCCAAAAATTTCCACTTTACTTAGAGCAATAACCTCCATTCATCAAATGCACAAATATAAAGTCATTCTACCTTCATAAGGAAAAAAAAAATGGGTTTAGAGTATTAAGTGCCTCAACAGTTGAATGAAATGGTGTTCAGAAATTCTAGCAGTTTGATCTCCATTTTTATAGAGCAATTTGAGGGGGGGGAATCAATCTAGCCAAACCACATTTATCATTAAATGCATATTAAACTATAGCATGAAAAGACAAAAGTTTTTTAATTACATAGCCATGTTTCTTGATATGTACAGCAATAAGTTTAACAACTGCCCTTTTCCAAGTGTATGCTTTTGTGTCTCAGTCACTGTCCCACGTCTGAGATTGAAAATTCGCATTATAGTTGCTAAAATACCAGGAAAGGAACGAAGACAGGTAACAGACCACTTAAGTTCTGTTGTCTTTTGAGGACACCTGACACCAGCAAGATGGGTGCTCATGAGTGTCCAGAACTGCATAAACAAAAACACACAGCATGCATGCCATCACTGTCACCATATGCTCTGCTGTGACATTAACTTTCACTGAAGATACGCATCACTTTGACCATGACTTAGGATTAATATATAAAATGGTAATATCTACTGTCACTAGAATTCATGACAGCCGCAAATTTGGTCATCCCACTCCAAACTTACTGTGCAAATTTAGCATATTCTATTTCCCTCATGTGCTCCCTCATAAGCTAAGAAGTAAGAGTAACTGCTTTGCACAGACTCATCATCTGGAAGATGATGCCTTGTGTTAATTTAGTAAGCTCATGTTGGATGAGAATAAACTTATGCTCTCATACTCCTCCAATGGATCAGGCTAGATGTCGGACAAATGACTTCTCCGAGGAAGCACACACATTGTCTCCTCCCTGAGCAACTAAAACATTGCTCATGCATGGAATCATTCCAGCATTTTTAAAGGCGTTTAACTCTGAAAGGCATTTTTGTTTGGTTTTGTTTTTTTTTTTTTTAATTTGTCTGCGTGTTCATTCCAGAGACCTTTGTAGATGAACCTACAACCTGTTCTGCCCCAAGTCAGACTGCTTTTGTTACACTTTTCCACTCCGTACACACTTCCCTTGTGTGTCTCTGTTGACACTGTGCTCCTTCCCACTACTTCTCCCGCAGGTCTAATGCTGCTCACCTAGTGTCATAGGAAACTTCAAAAAGACAGCTGGAGAACAGCATGATGTTAAAAGAGAGCAAGCCTCCTTGATTCTCAGTAGAAGCTCATCCAAGTGTAATAAAGACAAGGTGAACAGCCACCTGCAGGTGTTTCTGCTGGAGCAGCAGGGTAAGCAGTCCATTTATTTAAAAGGAGGAACCGCCTAAGGTAAACTGTGGTCCTACATCGTTAGCAATAAATGGAAACACCTAAGGACAACACATCTATGAGATGAAGGAGGATGTTACATTTGCTGCCTTCACAGCTGAAAGAAATCAAGGCTTAAAACACTCTTGCTGAACATCTGAAGAAGTATAACAGTACCCGGGGGCTAATTCCGCACCACCCCAGAAATTTTCCACAAGTTTCTCCACACCTTCTGAACTTGTGTAAACACCGGCGATTGATTTCGCAGCGGAACTGAAGCCTGCTCTCGTCTCCAAGGGACCCGATGCGCTACTCTACGGCAGCCGAACAAAAGCAAGAGCTGTAGGCCTCCGGGGAGGTGCGATGTCATGTGCAGAAACCAAAACACCCTTCCCCGGCAGGCTTCGGTACACCTCGGAGAGCTAATCCCTTCCCCCAGCCCCAGAGGGCGAGGCTGCCTCCCTACACAAAGCCCCGGGAGCCCCTCCGACATCGGGCACGCGTCTGCAAACGGCCCCTTCCTCCCGGGGGCGGCGGGCTAAGAGGAGGAGGGTGCCTTCCCCGCTCCCGCCGGCGGGGGACGGCGGAGAGGGGCGCCC
>NW_009260264.1:629723-653731 GCF_000687185.1 Egretta garzetta | reverse complement strand
CTCCTCCGGCGGCCTCGCCCCTGAGGGAACAGCCGGGCGTGGTCTGGGCTCCCCTCCCTTCTCTTGGGGGCCGCAGGTCCCGCCCAGGAGTTGTACGGGAAGTCCTGGGATACCTTCCCAAAATGCTCAGATCTTCTGAAGGGTACGAGGTGTGCCCCTGGTCCCAGGCCCTGGCCGTGGTCTTGGGCCCTCTGTGTGTGACAGGCGCATTGAAGCATGCCCTGAATATCGCTGAGCCTTTCATGCTGTGTGAATATATTCGTGTAAAAAGTGACATGAAATTGCCATCTTCTTACACATTTAGGTTTAAGGAATTAGGGGGGCTTGGGGGCCTGTCTCTCCAAATTTCATCTGCTGGCATCGTGGGGCTGCTCTGCCCTCCCTCCCCCATGCCGCTGTGAGACAGTGCCCTTGGTGCCGTCCCTTCACAATTTTTTTTTCCCATTCCCAAGCTCCCATCTACTCAACAGCTTCATTTGGGAGCCGGCGTTTGCTGGTGAGCGGTAGACCACCAGCAGGTGGGCTGGAGGAGGACCGGAGCCCGCAGGGGAGGGCACTGCAGATGAGCAGCACTTACCAGGCTCGGGGGGGAGGAACGGGAACGAGAGGGGTGCTCAGGCCTGGGGGGGGTGCCGAGGAGGCGCGACGCCTGGGGGCGGGAAACGCCACACGATCTTGTTTAAGTTGTGTTGGGTATGGTGCATGGACTGCTGGATGTTGAGGCTGCCAGACACGAGTCTACAGCATTCTTATGTATGGGACAAGGATGGGGTCACTTCCTTGCCTCGTGCAATACTCTCCTCTTGTACGTTCAAAGATTCCCTTATCTCTTTATGTACAGCATTGTTTGAGGGTTTATGCTGGGGTGGTTATCCACTGTTACTGTTAGGTCCTTGCCAGAATTCAGGCCTTTGATCCATAAATACGATTTGCGTCATTGTTACCTCCAAACCAGTATCACCTTGAGTATTTAACTGTATTAAAATACTTCTGGACTAGTGTCTTCTAATCAAGCAATTTAAATTACTCTTATGGTAACCCATCTTCATTATCTGCTAGCAAAACAAACTTTTTTATCAGCAACAGACTTAACTACAGATCTTGTATAATTGTCACAACTATAAAACTATTAAACAGTTTTGGCCCATGAGCTGAGACCTTTGGGACTCTGCTCATTGATACCACGTTAACAACCATCAGTGGCAACCCTTGGAGACTGGTCTGTAAACCAGTTTGTAAATCCAGCTCATTCTCTCTTAAGTCCATCTCATTTGGTACCAAGTCAAGTGCCTTAAGGGAATCCCGATATATTCTGTGAGCACAGTTACTTTATTAACAGAATTTACAGTCCTCCAAAAGGCAAGCAAAACAATAAAAAGGTTTTTGACAGTAAGGATCTTCCGCGACACTGACACTTTCAGTGACACTGCTGACGATTCAGTGGTGGGTGGATGTAATAGTGGTCTTGACCTATGCAGGGAAGTTTATTCCGACACAGAATGTTTATAGCAGGACCACACAATATAGCTTCCTTATTCTTCTTTAACTATCCTCAGTCCAAATGTCAGTGGCACGATAAACCTTCAGTCACTTGCATTAATCATGCTTTTATAGTAGCAATAAGAGGAATTCGGTCCTCTCTATCCTGCAGCTACTGGGATCAGGATGGGGCTGGTGGCTGGGGCTGTGAGGGGGACAGAGTGTGAAGTGGGGCAGTGACGAAGGGCTCTGCCAGGGGATGTAGGCAGACAGCGTGGAGAAGGACCAGGATGAGAAAGAGCCCCAGGCCCCTGGGAGCTGCTGAGTCAAAGTGCAGCTGTTCACAGTGGTTACATCATGTTTAAGAGGCCTCCTCTGTGACGTAATGGGGCAGCTCTGAGAGCCTCTGAGTGGTCTGTGCACTGCCTGCATCCTGCCTCTCCTCTCCTCTTCCCCCAGCCCCTTTTGTGTCTGTCCCCCAGATTCCCCACCCCAACTTTCTGTCCCCTGCTGACACCATTACTTTGTGCTGCCAGCAGTTCTAGCAAGATACCTCCCTACAAGATACGCTCCCCGTAGGTGTGTAGGTGGAGGGGGAGGGAGGAAAGTGAGAACAAATTTTGAGAACTGCTGAATCATCTGCTAGTTTTATGAAGAGTAAAGGCAATTGAGATGAACAAAGAGAGTCACTGGTTAATTAATAGTCACAACAGCCTGTGCTTGAATAGCAAGGACCATGATCCTGCTTTCCCATTCACTCATGCTGTGAACGCCCTTCTCATGTTTTGGGAACCAAGGAGCAGTAAGGCTTGGACGAGAAGCCTCCATTAAATGTCAGATCAATAATGGGCTTCCATGAGCTTCTCCGTCATCAGATTCCAAGCTTGCGCTGGCCAGATGTGAGAGACCACACCTGAGCTGGGTGGTGATTCTGGGTAACCACCTGGGTGATTACACAGAAATAGCTTTGATTGATAGTAATGCCACAAAAAATGAAGTCTTTCCACTGTGTCACCAAGAGCAAGGGAAATTCCTCTGCTTCTGAAATGAGACCTGCTGCAGATTTTTTTCTGAGCAGCTGCAGCTTGCTCCCATGCTGCCTTTTCCACACACATGGAGAGGGAAGGGCAAAGCAGCATTTTCACAGCAGTCCTTTCCAGATCTCAGTACCTGCATGGGTGCCTCTCTTCTCTGACTTGGGGCAGGTTCTTAACTCAGGTGATGAGAGGAAATGAGCAGCACTCCCTTCCAAGGAAAAGAAGCCTGAGCACGGCTCCCATATGACTCAGATAATTCGGCACACATCCCTCTGACAAGTGGTTCCTGAGAAAAAGGCCACCAGGAGCCTTGGTTTGACGGTCTTTGAGCTCTCTAGCACGGACAACCCTGTGGCTAGTTTCTCACAGCTGTAATTTGCCGCATTGTTGTTTTCACATCTGGCAAAACTGTTAGAATCTGACTTCGAAACCTTTATTTCAGTTGTCACTTGGGAGAACAAAAGATCCCTCAGGGGAAGAATACATGAAGATGGGCAGATGCATGGTGGGAAGTTAACATTCATAGCAAATATTTAACTTCACGCCTGGAAAACTAGACTGGTTTTTAAGCAGCTTTGTTTAGTCTCCCTGCAGAAGGTTGTTGCCTGCCAGACTTCTCAAAGGAGGTGTTCGGCAGGCCCACACATGTTTGCGTTAGGCAGTGTTTATCTAAACCTTTGACAAAATAGAAAGTAGCATTTGTCATGACAATGTATAGTATGTGCAAACATTGCATACACAGTGGAATAAATGTGCCCCTTTCATAATATGTCCCTCAGAATTAATTTCAACACTGTTCAGCTGGTTCTGCTGAAAGAACCAACGTTGTAACTTCAATGATTTATAAAAGATACCTCTGAGTATATCTGGCCTCGTTAGTGGTGAGGCAACACATTTAGCCCTTTAGATCAGATTTAGGTTATTTGGAAACTCAAAAATACAGCCAGTGTCTCTGCACACAGCTACAGTAACTGTCCTCTAGAAACTGTGAAAAGCAGTGAGCTTTGCAAAGGCATCTGTGCATAAATACACTTAAAAGTCTTTATAAATAATTTTTAAAAGGTATTTAGTTACTTACTACTGACACTATCATCGGTGAGGGAGAGACCCACATTCAGTACACTGGCCTTCTTACCAAGTTACAAGCCTGCCTGAAGGGCAGGCAAGATTCCAGCTAAGTTCTGCCATTGAAAGTACATCTGTCTTTGGTATCAAGTATAAAATGTATTTCTTTGGCATGAATTTATATGCCTCTTCTTTTTCTGCACAGAAAAGATGTTAACATTTTGACCACAATCATCTTTAAACACGTATTTTATGCTCCAAAGCTGGAGCAGGAGCAGTTCTAGGATACTGCATAGATTCCTAATGAGGCTGGTATTCATGGCATACCATGTGGCTAGAAAATGTGTGAACAAGTACGTACTTCAATCTTTGTAATGTGTATAATTAATTTACTGATGACTCTTTTCAAAGATTATCATCACAACTGAGCATTATAATAAATCTTTCATATCACAGAATCACAGAATGGCTGAGGTTGGAAGGGACCTCTGGAGGCCACCCTCCCTGCGCAAGCATGGCCACCTAGAGCTGGTTGTCCAGGACCATGTCCGGATGGCTTTTGAGTATCTCCAAGGATGGAGACTCCACCACCTTTTACAGTGCACGATCACCCTCATAGTAAAAAAAAAAAAAAAAGTGTTTCCTGACGTTCAGACAGAGCCTCCTGTGTTTCAGTTTGTGTCCATTGCCTCTGGTCCTGTCACTGGGCACTGCTGTAAATAGCTTGGCTCTTTGCACCCTCCCTTTCAGGCTTTTATATATGTTAGTAAGACCCCCCCGAGCCTTTTCTCCTCTTAGCCTTTCCTCATAGGAGAGATCCTCCAGTCCCTTCATCATCCTTGTGGCCCTTTGCTGGACTCTCTCCAGTAGCTCCACGTCTGGTTTGTTCTGAGGAGCCCAAACCTGGACACTGCTCCAGCGTTACCTCACCAGTGCTGAGTGGATGGGAAGGATCACCTCCCTTGACCCGCTGGCAATACTTTGTTTAACGCAGACCAGGATACCATTTGCCTTCTTTACAACAAGGGCACATTGCTGGCTCGTCTTCAACTCGGTGTCCACTAGTTGCTTTTTTCTGCCAAGCTGCTTTCCCCTGTGTCCTGGTGCACGGGGTTGTTCCTTCCCAAGTGCAGGACTTCTTTGCACTTCCTGTTGAAGTTCATGAGGTTCCTGTCAGCCCATATCTCCAGCCCATTGAGGTCCCTCTGGATGGCAGCATGACCCTCTGGTGTATCAGCCGCTCCAGCCAGTTTGGTGCAATCAGCAAATTTGCTGAGGGTACACTCTGCCCCATCGTCCAGGTTATTACTGAAGATGTTGAACAGGACTGGACCCAGTATTGACCCCTGGGGTACAGCACTAGCCACTGGCCTCCAACTAGACTTTGTGCTACTGACCACCACCTTCTGGGCCCAGATCACTGCAGACACCCCACATAATATTTGAATATTCACACTAGGTTCAGCATCATAGTATCTGAGTACCTTCCACAGGTTTAAGATCTTTCGCTCCTTGCATTTTTTGTGTATCGGCATGTAGAGTTCATTAACAAATGCAAAATCAGTTTTGTCATGGAGTTAGTTACCAGTATTTCATGTTTATCAGTCACTTGTAAAGAACTTGATAGCTCTTTAGAAAACTGCTGAGCTCAACATACTTAAAATGCTATGGTGAGACCAAAGGGACTCGGAATACTGGGAAAGGATTTTTGTTGTCAAGAAGATTCATGATGTAAGTTCATTTGCAGACTGCAGTGATTTCATTCACTTGGGAAACATTGAGTGAAACCTTATATGTCTCCACCCATATGAAGCAATCTTCTGTTCCAACATTCAAAAAAAGTTTCTAAATTTGCTGAGAACTCTGCTGACACGCCTGTATTAACAAGCCAATGCTGGAAGGAAAAAGATCTCATTGCGCTCAAGAAGTTCTTAAAACAGTTTTCCCTATGCACATTTTTAACAGGAAAAAGCACCAGCTCTCCTTCACAATGCAAAATAATTGAAAAGTGAGCAATTTTCAAACATGTTGGAAGTTTGAAATGCTGTATTTACATGCTCCTGGTCAAGCTACTATTTTAAAAATATCTTTCTGGTTAGATTGTCATGAAAATTTGTAACTGAAGGGGGAAGAGAGGGTACATAGATAGCATAGACCAAACTTTGCAATTAAATTATGTTTATGCTTGACTGATTCATTAATGACTTCTATTTAACAAGGCTGTGCTTCTGTCTGCAGACAATATGCTTATACTGACAAAAATAATTAAGATTTATAATCAAGAAAGGAAGATATGTGACCAGTTTTAAAGGTGGTATTAGTAATAGAAATACTGTATGCAAACAAGAGAATTACCAAAGCAGCCTGAGATACTACCTCCAGACATGAGCCTGGAGAGTAAACGAGAATACATTATTTGAGAAACAGCATATGGCTGTGTTATTAAAAAACTACAGCACAATGGAACTTCCACTTCTGCTCTCTTTTTTCCTTTTCTATTTTGAGAAAGCATTTGGCTATTTTGTCCAGTACAGAAGGTATACGTCGCCATCTAGTGACACCACGTTGTGCCTGAGTCGGAGTCCGGCGCTTAAGCTGAGCCTTCTCAGGGAGAAGGTTGTGCACCACGGCTCTTGTCAGCCTCTTCCAGAGGACTTGAGGTCAACAGACCTCGGCCACCGCTCTGGTGGCTCAGGGCTCACTCCCAAGGAGGTGTCCTAGAGGTGGTACGAATGTGTGCGGAGAGTTTCTGGTGGGACGGCACTTGCCGTACCTGTGCTGTGGGGAGGTAGCACAGGTATGTGCGTGCTCTGGCCTCTGCACTGACAATTCCCTGCCCAGATTTTGGGAGCACTTAAGAGAGGAACCCCTGCTCATTCCATGGTGGAAGAAATACCTTGTATTTGGGGCATGCCACAACGGCATAACCGGTCCCAACACTTACTGATCTTCCTCTCTTTAACATCAGTATTATTATTTATCTCAGTGTCATGATTTTGTTTTGCTTCTGGATTCTTGTATAGCATTTTCTTAATATATCAAACAAAGGCTGATTTTACCCAACAGTGGTAAAACAACAATGCGTAGGATCAAGCAAAATGTTCCTGCTTACATTGCTGCTTTTCCTAGTGCCATTCACCTGTGGTCTCCCGCTGCTCAACTAAACTAGCTAGCTCCAGGGAGGAGCTGAGTTAGCCACTGCGGTCTCTGTCAGCAAGGATGAGCAAAAGCAAAGGCCCTGCAGGGAAATCAAAAGAAAATTCCAATTCATTTGTTTCCCAGAGCATGTTTCTCAGTGCCTAATTAAGTGCATACCTTCTTGCTGAAGTCCCCAAGAAGAACCACTGCAAGAGTATTATAGGGTTTGTGAATGAGAGGCAAATTGGGAAAATACTGTTTAGAAACCCAACAGATTACCAGAGCAGGCTGTGCAGGGAGGGTGAGCAGGAGACCCCCTGGAAGGGGTTGTGGGGTTGCAGGGTTGCAGGCAAATGGCCCTCTCGTGGTGGCTCTCAGCTAAGTCACAGGAAAATACTCTGATCTCGAAATGGCAGGTCACTCACTAAGTCAGTAGGCTTGATACAAGGATTCACCCCCTGCCCCCATTTGTAGGTGGATTTGATGAACAATTTGGTGTAAAAAAATTAAGGACAAATCTATTCCTTTATTTTCCTGTGGAATTATTTGCTTCCCTCCCAATATTATCACAACATTCACCAAGCAGTCTGAATAACTGAGATTTTTTCTTTTCAGTAACAACTTACTGACTGAAACAGCAAGATCATCCTCCAAAGTATACAGTACAAATAATATTTTTTTACTGTGTTTCTACTTTAGTTTACAGACATTTTAAAGGCTATTAAACATAAAAAAAAAAACAACTGATAAAATGGTCTGTTTCATTATCCATACTCCTGTTTTGTATTTCCTCTGTTTCTTTAATTATCCCCTTTTGATTTTAAGATCTTTGGCTGGAGCAATCATTGGACTTTTGTTTACTAAGTGCTTTGTTTGTTACTGGTACACCTAATAGTACTACTTAATAGGAAGCCAAGCTCTGCTGAATATAAGTAGCTGAAATACTAATTTAAAAATATTGGTGCTACTCGGCTGATTTGTAGTATGAGCACGTATTGGGCCAGAACAGTTCAGTCAGATAACTGTGGAAAGCAACTGGAGTTCCTTTAAGCCAGTGCTCCAGAAATTATCTTATGTATCTCAAAGGGAAAAATGATAAGAAATAGCTCCGTTCACCATTAACTGAGAAATCCTTAATATTATGTGTAAAGAGAGAGCCTACAAGGAATAGAAAAAGAAAAAATGTCTTGCCAGACAGAAGGCATATAGAAAGGTGAAAATGGCAAAAGTCAAGCTTAGATAGAGGCAGCAAAAGAGATCCAAGCAAATAGGAAAAGGTACCCTGGTCATACAAACAATAAAACCGAAGTGGATACCTTATAAAACAGAAGTGGTTGCATTTAAAGATAATCTAGGTCCCGCCCCAAACTTCCTGAGTGTTTGGCTCAGTGTCAATAATGATAATGCTGCAGTACACAGAGGCAAACCCAAGGATGTTCATGAGAATGGGTGTGGAAAGAGAAATTGTCATGTGCAAGGCGAAACCAAATGGCAAAGAGCTCAGCTCTCAAGGAGGCCCAGTCACTGAGATAATAAAGCCAGTGGTAAGAGTTTTAATGCATTTACTAAAACAGACGGTGACACCATATGATTAAAAATATAAAAAATGAAGTAGTGATGTTTAAGGAGAAAAGTGATCCACAAAAGTGTATTAGGATGATCTCAATTGCCTACAAGGACTCAACATTTTGTAAAAGACATAGAGATATAAAAGTACATGAAAGTGGGAGAAATAGTTACCAACGATAGATTGTGCCAAATTAACTCAGTATTTTTCTTTACTAAAGTACATGAGGTTTTTAGAGAATAAAGTAATTTTGCAATAAAGAAAATCCATATAGACTTCAGTAAAGTGAGTGACGTGGTGTTATGTGGAAGTCAGTGTGATGAAGCAGGAAAATCAGAGGGAAGAAACCAGCTGAAGAGCAACAGAAATGGCTGTACTTACAGGAGACTGCTCAGGCTATAGGGAGATGATTTGTGTAACTGTGGATTAGGGATTGACTGCATTTATAATTTCTGTTAATGATTATGTCCGAAGAATAGAAACTATTCATGAAATACAGCGTTGACAGAAATAATATATCTGGCATGCACAGTAGGACCGAACTGCCATAAAGCAAGGGCTCAATTAACAGAAGTCTAACACAATAAAGACAAGGGACTTAGAGACTAGGAAGGATTTCTCCCATAAGTACAGGTCCATCAGCTGCTGACAAAAGATGAAGAGAAAGGCCTGGCTGGTTTAGTCAATTGTCCATCACAGGATGTCTAAAGACCAGTACTGCGACATCATCATGAAATCTAAAGATCTATAGGTGCTGTATTTCAAGTAGGTTAAAGAGAAATATTTATGCAACTGTATAAGCTCAGACCTTATGCAGAGTATTCAGAACAACTCTGTCACAGTGAAGGAAGATTAATGCATTCTGGGAGAAGTTCAGGAAAGAGGACCTTAAAATCACCAAGGAGATACTGATACCTTCAGTATAGGCCAGAAAGTGTCCTGCTTAGCTCAACAAGATGTGGTTTCAGAGGGTAACAAGGGTAAACCCTGGGGAGGAAGAACTATGCAAGTCAAAGGATATGACCCTGAGAACAGATGAGTATAAACTAGCTACCACTGAACCTAAACTGGTAATAGACTCACCACCACCAGGCAATCTAGAATTGTTCATTATTGAGGGGAGTGGAGGCAAACAGCTGTCTTCCATCTAGAGTTTGCTACCCTTGTTCATGGCCTGTGCTTGTGGGGTTGCGGTGATAACAGGGGTGGGAAGGATTTGAGTTTGGATTCCCATGTTTTCCAGTTTCCTCCACATTCAAGTTGTGGTTCTACACAGTCTGAACATTCCCAAGGCAAGCAATACATTAACAAGCAATACACTGGTGCACATTCTTAACTTTAAACACGCAATTGGTCCCATCAGGTCTTCAGTTTTCAGGGAAAAACCTGAACCATGAGAGAAGAGGGATGTATAATGGAATCTCCCATTTAAATTCAAGCAAGGCAACCCACAGAAGCTTAACAGAAGGAAAGATTCTGCTGCATTTTATAACCCAAATTTAACTCACTGTAGTGTAAATATATCAGTGCATAAAGATGAAAAATATATATACTATAACCAGAACCCGACATCCACTTACTCCCTGTTAAATCAGGGATCTTGCAGCATCAGAGCCCCTCATGTCCTTTTGTAATTAAGGTGAGTTGCAAACTTACAGATTCAGCATTGGCTTTTGTTAATGCATGGGATAACTATGAGTGTGTCAGTATGTGTAACATATTGCAAGTGTCCACTGACATACATATTTATATATATTTTTTTTAATATACATATTTTTATGTATGTATTTGACTTCTATAAAAATGCTGAAGTGAGGTATTATAGCACGGTAAGTAACATAGCAATAGAACTATTCTACCTTGCTGCCAGGTAGAATATCAAATTTATAATCCTTTTAAACAATTATATTTCTCTACCAAAATTAAACTAAAGAAAAAAATATCTGAGCATGTAGTTACCATCACAGAAAACCCCTTTACTCAGGGCTTGACAATAACAAGCTCAACACAACATGCACATTTTATTAGAAGTTACCTTCTGTATGGATCCTTCTCTGTGAATATCCCTGGCCCCTTGCAGTACTGTAGTTTCTACACATGCAATTTAACTGATGTTGTCATTTTCAGCTTGAAACAATCTTTGGAGTGTGCCAGTGAGCTGTGACCTTCTAAATGCCTTTGTTGCTTGGTGGAAGGGCTGAGTCAGTCATTGGGAGGGATTTGTGGAGGTTGCAAAATCAAAAGAATAGGTTCGATAGATTCAGCCCAGGTGTGCCTGCAGTCAGTGGTGTTCTAGAGCTAAATATGAACCAAGATTAGCTTCTTCCTCCAGGAGAACGAAGCTGCCTTGGGCTGTGGCACCTGTGGTAACACTGTCTTGCCCACATCGCAACCAAGCGCCCACGTTAGTGCATGGTAGGATGCTGGTGTCTGGTGCAGTAAGACACATTTTGCACTTCCTTTGTTAACAGGTCTGAGCCTGTTCCAGTGCTGCACAATTCTTGAAGTACAGAAAGCCCTACATAAAAGCTAAGCTATATTCAGACCTCAAAAGATGTGCCAAAATGACAAAAGTCAACCCTTGGTGGAAAGTTCATAGTAGAGAGAAAATTCAAAGGCCTCTTATTTTTAACCAGGAATGTAGCAGTTTGTCTCGAT
This sequence comes from Egretta garzetta, assembly GCF_000687185.1. NCBI lineage: Eukaryota > Metazoa > Chordata > Aves > Pelecaniformes > Ardeidae > Egretta > Egretta garzetta. The sequence continues at coordinate 642,787 of NW_009260264.1, read as the reverse complement.
TTCCCAGCTCAAACAATGTGGCAAGCTGGTGAGAGCGAGATATTTTCTATGGGCTCAGTTCCTACTATTGTTTACAAGCCAAATGTGAGGCCAGATAGTAGTGGGTCAGCCCACTTGTAGTCATGGCACAGGCACCTCTTCCTAGTGACATGCGTGTGTATTAGAACAAAGAAACACGTGAAGGCAAGGGACTTAGAGTCTTCTTCCTTTCTCATAAGCATTTTGGCAAGAAAATTTTGAGAAAAATGTTAGGGTTCCTCCAGAGAATTTTATTATTATTTTTAAAAAAATGCTTTTAGTGCTCATCACAATTGATTTTTCCTAAGAGTTAAGCATCTAAGCAGTGATAGCTAAATAGTTCTCTGAAAATACTGGATTTATGACAGAATCCAATGAAGAATAGGGGGGTACTAATTCAGCAAGAGTAGGTTTATTGTCTGTTGTTCATATTGTCATATTTCTGTAATTCAAAGTGATCAACCCAATTGTATTGTTTTAGTCTTTCAATAGGTATATAATAAATTGTGTGTGTGTGCGTGCACACGCATGTGTATCTCTGTGTCTATACATGCACACGCATGCACACACACATCTATTAAACACCATATTTGCAGACCATCTTGGATCTGAAAAACTGTTAGAAGCTGGACTTCAAACAGAACAAGAATCTCGGCGAAGTAAGGAGGGGTGTCAGCAAAACCACCACCAGGGACTTCTGGAGGGTAGACTTAGGCCTGTTCAGGACACTGGTTGAGAGATTCCCTTGGGAAGCAGTCCTGAAGGGCAAAGGGGTCCAGGAAGGCTGGGCATTCTTCAAGAAGGAAGTCTTAAAGGCTCAGAGGCAGGCAGTCCCCATGTGCCGTAAGACAAACGAGCAGGGAAGACAACAGGCCTGGCTGAACAGGGAGCTTTTGCTGGGACTCAGGAAATACAAGGATCTTGTTAGGTCACGCAGAAAGAAAATTAGAAAGGCAAAAGCCCAGCTAGAACTCAATCTGGCCGCTGTTGTAGAGATAACAAGAAAAATGTTTTTACAAATATATTATCAACAAAAAGAGAGCCAAAGGAGAATCTCCATCCTTTATTGGATGCAGGGGGGAACATTGCCACCAAGGATGAGGAAAAGGCTGAGGTACTTAATGCCTTCTTTGCCTCAGTCTCTAATAGTCAGACCAGTTATCCCCAGGGTATTCGGCCCCTTGAGCTGGATGACAGGGACGGAGAGCAGAATAAACCCTCCATAATCCAGGAGGAATCAGTTTATGACCTGCTGCACTGCCTGGACTCTAACAAGTCTATGGGGCTGGATGGGATCCACCTGAGAGCACTGAGGGAGCCAGTGGAGAAGCTTGCCAAGCCACCCTCCATCATTTATCAGCAGTCCTGGTTAACAGGGGAGGTCCCAGATGACTGGAGGCTTGCCAGTGTGAGGGGAAACCTTATCACTCTACAACTGTCCAAAAGGAGGTTGTAGTGAGGTGGGAGTTGGTCTCTTCTGCCAAGTAGCAAGCAACAGGACAAGACAAAATGGCCTCAAGTTGTGCTAGGGGAGGTTTAGATTGGATATTAGGAAAAATTTCTTTACTGAAAGAGTGGCCAGGCATTGGAAGAGGCTGCCCAGAGAGGTGGTGGAGTCACCAACCCTGGAGGTGTTCAAAAAATATGTAGACGTGGTACTTCAGGACATCTTTTAGTAGGTATGGTAGTGTTAGGTTGATGGTTGGACTTGATGATCTTGGAGGTCTTTTGAACCTTAATGATTCTATGATTCTATGGTTCTGTAAGATCAAGCTTAGCCTTGAATTAGAGTTTGTAACAAAGTGGGAATGAAGCATGAAGTGGAAATGCCCTCTTTGTGTCACTTGAGGCTCCATGACTGCCCCTATACCTCAGTTTCCAGAGCTTTAAGGAACAATGAAGATGTAGAATTGTTTTCAGCAAGACCATAGCTGTGGACGTGACATTGCAAAGCATGCAACATTCATCTCCACTCAGCTTTGCTCACAGCAGTGGTCACAGGGGTTGAATTAGATAAAAAAAATGTTATATTTTCTGTCCCTACTTTATTTAACTCATAAATATTACTTGAAAAGTGAGAACCAGTTAAATAAAACCTTTTAACATGAAGTTACTAATTCTTTAATAACAAAACAAATACTATTTGCTGCAACTCTTTCGAAAATATATAACATTAATGGCTGTCAATGAAGAGTGGAAAAGTGGGGCTTAGGGTGAATGCAGGATGTCAAGTTCACTGTACAAAAAATTCAGGTAGGTAATTATCACAGTGGATTTACCATGAATTGTCATTACTGGGGTGCCAGCCTGATAAGGGCATAAATTTAAGTCATGTGGCAAAATGCTTACCTGAAGACTGCTGTCATACTACTGATTGCATTTGTTGATGAGGGCTTACAAAGTCAACCAGATTCATGATACATTTTATTCTCTGGTTTGCAATTGTGTTAGGGAATCCCAAATACACTAAAGCTCCATAAGCAAAGCCATAATCTGACCTATGTGTAAATTTGGAACAATTTCACTAGGAATATGTATCTACAACAATGAACTTGTCTTGGGGATTAGGGTTTTTGCGTGATAGCCTTCTAATCAAAGTGGTTCAGCTATTTCTTCTAATGAAATCAGTGTAACACAATGATAGAAGCCTCTTGTAAACAGAACAATACCCTTGTCTCCCGAGGGAGAGAAGTTGCATTTACATTTTTGCTTTGTGTTCTAAGCCTATGCAGAGTCTTACATGAGACCTGATGAACAAGCTAAAATTACACAGACCACCAACTTTCAGTAGTAGATTGTAGCTAAACAGACCACATCCTGACACAAAATCTCCTTTCAGCATTTTTGCTATAAATTTGGTGTAACTCCACTAAAGTCAGCTGTGAAATTCCAGTTTTGCTGAGCTCAGAATCCTTTCACTGTAGCACCCATACTCATTGATTAAATTTTGCCCTGCCAACTGTATCTGAAGGCTAAACTTGCTTTTGGATCCTAAGAGTTGCCTCTTCAAGCAGGCTTACTCTGTTTTTTTAACAGCCACACATGCGGCTTCTAAACCACACGCGGTGCTATCGCAGTGTCTGAGGCTGCCCTGCAGTGTCGCCTAGCCATGATTTTTGCTCAGGCCTCCTGGTAGCTGCATGCTGCATAGTCCACGCTGCCTTCACGCGTCTCTTGAGCTGCCAGGGCAGTGGTTTTCAGATCTGAGGATCCTTAGAGAGATGATCCTACTGAAGGAAGTGTGGCCCTTCTTGGTTACCTCCTATGGGTCCTCTGAGAAGTATCTAGAGGCCCAGGGGTCACAAGCTGAAAACCACCAGAGCTGAGCAACCCAACACCCTAGTCCACATCCTTGTCTTTTTAGGTAGTTACTCTTTGTATCAGTACTAGCAAGGAACTTCAATGTGCTCCCCAGCTACTGTGCTGACCCTGTAGGTGAGGTAAAATGTGCAAATAAATAAACACTGTTTATGTTCTCATCCATTTTATATACACACATGTTAGTTCCTGCCATTTTATTACAGTAGCACATCAAGCCACCACTCAAATCAGGCTGCACTGTGCTGAAGATAGGGACGTGTTTTTAATAATTAATTCCCTGGGTTATGGCAAATTGCAATGCAGCGTTACACAGTAGCAGAGAGAAGGGGGAAAGAAAGATTTGGCAAACATGTGGTTGTATGATTATGCCAATCGTTGTGGTCAAGCAGGTCCACCACTTATTAAAGATTAGCAAAGCCTTTTACAAATATTTGGATCCAGTAGCTTTAGAGAGGTGTATGCATGTGTTTTTGAAGGCTAATTCAACCTGATATACATATCTTTTCCCTTTTGATCCTTAAATTAATACTGCATTAATGTTCCTTGCAGAGCCTAGATATGAAAATCCCCAAATCTCAGGTGGCATAACTCTGCATGCCAAAGGAAAATCTGGCATCAACTGACAACAGTTAACATAGAAGGGAAAAAAGTCATCATGGTGAAAAACGTCTGGAATCCGCAGGCAGGTTAATCCCAGCTGGACCAGCTGGGGTTATTGTTGTGGTAGGTCACGGCCAGTGCCATCCCAGCAGAGGCAGCCAGGACCTCCCACTCAGAGAAGCTGGCTGCCTAGTCCAGAAAGAAAAGGTTTTAGAGGAGATTCCTCAAAGGAGATGGGGATCAAAGAAAGGGCAAGTGATGCACATGGATAATTGCTGCTCCAGGAGCCTAGATTATCACCACACCTCACGCGCAGATATCCCATGTTATGCTGGGCAAATTTTATAACCAAAAGTGCTACAATATTCTAAGCACTGCCTAAACCCCCAGATACCCTATATTCCAGTCCTTACATGGCCTGGGAGAGACTTATGTTTAATCTGATCTAGCCATAGCAAAGAAAGGATGCATGTCTGATGATATCCCAATTACCATGTTCTTACCCCAGTAAGAAGGACTGGTCGGACTTACTAGTGTTCCCTCTTCTTCAGTCTCTTTTTTCAGTCTTCTAGTGGGGCATGCCGTCCCCAGAGGGCAGTTAAATGATGCCTGTCTTTTAGGGCTTCCTCCAGCCAACAATCTTTCTATGAATTTGCTTACTTGCATTTTACAGTGCAGAAAAACTCCGATGACAATAGGTACTTCTGTATTTTAGGTATGTGGTCTGTTCTCAGAAAAAAAGCTCACAGGGCTCTCATGCAGAGAAGGAAGATCCAGTATGTAGCCCACCATCTCTGCTGTGCACCCCACGACGTGCTGGAGAACCTGTTTTTTGAGTCAGTAGAAGGATAGCCAGACCTGAAGTTGAAAGTAACTTTTCTCCTTAATACAACCCCGTGATAATGAATTCAAAAGAGAAGGTTGTTTGTTTTTTTTTTCTCCAGATAAGGATGTCTCTTTTTTTTTAATAAAGGAGGGCAGGAAATGTCTTCGTGGTCTAGCCACTGTGGCCAGAAAGCTGCCTTGTTATGGCGGTAGAGGAAATACACTGTCTACAAAGAGGAACCAGAGGGATAAGGATTGTTCAATTGTTTGAATTGCTTAAGGGGTAAAAAGTAGGTAAAAGTAGATAAAATATTCAGTAGCAGAAAGCAGCTTGCTTGTCCTCAGAGGCAGGCAGGAGATTTCCTAAACACATAGCTGTTACGCAGATGTCTGGCATGTTTGGTGCTGGTGTGCCCAGATCACTTCATGACCACTGGGTCCTCAGAGCCAAATGGGGTTAAATAATTGTAGTTATAACCTAGCCCTGTATTGGAATCATCTGTCTCCTCAAAGAGTAGGCCAGATGACATATGTCCTTGCAGATCTTTTTGACTATCATGGAGATGGGACTTGCCAATAAAAAATTACAGTGCGTCTTGCATTTCCAGTTTTCACTTCTGGACCAGATTTGGAATCACATATCCTGAAGCACAGCTACATTGGAGATGTATATATGTACTCACTGAAATGCAGCAGGCATGAGTTTTGTAGTTGGCACTGGCAAATACATCCCTCTCCGTACAGGAAAAATCTATTCCCTCAAAGACATGCAGTGCCTCTTAAATGTAACAGCCCAGTAGAGACCTCAGTGGAAGATCCAGCTGCTTCTATCTCACTCCCTGCTTTTCATGAATCTCAACCTGTTGCAGCAGTAAAGGCTTTGGAGGAACAAAGAAAGTTGATTGCCATTGATGGAAGACGGAGAATTAGGTTATGGGCTGTGAAAAGTGCAGACTGGTTGATGGTGGGGAAAGTACTAGGATGACCTTGTTGAGTTACTGTGATGGCTTGTGGACAGGCAATAAATGTTGCTGCAATAACTCACAGGTCTGTTGTAAAAATACATTTATTTGTACTTGTGAAATGTAGGCTCCATCCAGCTCAGCGTCCTGCATTCTCTGGTGACCACAGATGGATGATCAGGGAAAAAGCAAGAACGGGGCAAGCCTTTATGACACTTTGTCCTGGTTTCAGCTGGGATAGAGTTAATTTTCTTCCTAGTAGCTGATATAGTACTGTGGTTTGGATTTAGCATGAGAAGAATGTTGATAACGTGCTGATGCTTTAGTTGTTGCTAAGTATCGCTTAGACGAGGCAAGGACTTTTTCAGCTTCCCCTGCTCTGCCAGGTGCACAAGAAGCTGGGAGGGGGCACAGCCAGGACAGCTGACCCCAACTGGCCAAAGGGTTATTCCATACCATATGACATCATGCTCAGGGCAAGTTGGCCAGGGAAGAGGGATTGCTGCTCGGGATGGGCTGGGCATCAGTCAGCAGGTGGGGAGCAATTGCATTGAGCATCACTTGTTTTGTATATTCTGTATACTCTACTCCTCCCCACCCCCCACCGTTTTATTAAACTGTCTTTATCTCAACCCATGGGTTTTACCTTTTTTTTTTCTGATTCTCTCCCCCATCCCACTGAGGGAGTGTGGGGAGTGAGCAAACGGCTGTGTGGTGTTCAGCTGCCTGCCGGCTTAAACCACAACACACTTTCATACAAGTATTCCTCAAGGCTCCGTCTCAGACGGCTTCCTGGATCTGTCAAGCTGCATCTGTCTAGTGATTCTCAGTAGATCCCTCTTCCAAGTGCCTCTTTTGAAATGCATCTGATCTGCATCATCTATAACATAATTTGAAAAGCAAAAAGTTCCGTGTAGCTTCTGGCTGCTGCATGGTGAACCATCTCCTTTGATTTCAATCTAGCTCTTACTGGCTTCACAGGAGAACCTCTAGCTCTTGAATCAGAAGAGTCAGTGAACTGCAGATTCCTATTCACCCTTTCCATCCCATTCAAGATTTTGCAGACTGTTATTGTACCCCCTTTACACCATTTCTCTTAAAGGCTAGACATGATCCATTCCAGTCATTTGGAGTGATAGATGCCATAGAAAATCCCATGAATATATCAAATTTTTCCTCAGAGTAAGCTTCAAAAATTGCACAGAAAAAGAAAGCATAGGGGTGCCTGTGAGATATCTAAAGGAAAAGACTGAAGAATCAATCATCTCATAAACTTTATCCTTCCTGAATGAGGAAGCAGATGAGTGGAGAAGGAAGCAGAAGAAACAATGTGATTGTGTAATGAAATATTGCATCAGGATGCACATGCACAAGGATTCTGAAGCAAAATTGCACAGATCATCTTCATTTTGGTATTTCTGACTTTGAAATTCTACCATATATGGATTTCCTGGGAGAAAGGCTAAAAGACATTTGGGAGGCCATAGTCTATTTTCCTCCTCTCTGTCAGGCACCACCAGGCTATAATGGCCCTGACTGCCCTTCCAGGGCTTCCCACCACCCTGCCCATGGCCCAAGACCCCATTTCAGACCCCCAGGGGTGTCAGTCCCCAATGCTGCAGCAGTGCTGGTCTCCAGCTTCATACAGCCCTGCCCTACCTGGCCATGGGCCCTGATTCATGGCCTAACGTTGGCTTGACCTTGGGCCTGCCCCATCACCATAGAGCTGCCTGGCAATTGCTGGACCTGTCTTTGACCTGTGGAGTGAATTCCCAGCTTTACCTTTGACCTGTCTCATCTTCACTACTTCGCCTGGTCTGGGCTCTGGTTGAACCTGCCCTGCTCCCTGGCTGGGGTGGTGGGATGGAGCCTGGCTGAGAGACCCTGTCCTGCTGCCCTCCTGGAAATCCCCCATGGCTCCTGGACCGCAAGAAGCCCCCTCCACCCCCGTCCTGAAACACTTCCCATTAGCATGGGCTGGCACAGAGCATGTGCTTTGTCGCCTGACATAGTAGAAACTCCGTGGGTTTTATCGTTCCTGCATACACATTGGGGCTGGATTCACCCACCCTTGATATTTTTTCCCCTAAGCTTAGATAGGCAGAAAAAGAACAAAATCTTTACCTCTGTTTCACAGATAGGATCAAAGAGAAACAAAATGATATAAAAGGCTGTAAGGGAAATAGTGTCAATAAAACGTGCTATTAGACTGTGGAACATATTGCCATGGGCATCAGTTAGTTTAGCAAGATTAAAAAGGAAGGTTGTTACATGGATAACAAGAATATCCAGAGTTTTAACAGCCAAAACTAACCTAAAAGTATTCTGCAAGGAAATTAAAACTTATGCTTCAGAGCTTAAGGAATTGTCTCGCTGTTAAGAGACTCGCATGAGACTTTACCTAGAGCTACAACTCCTCATCCTAGGACCTACTTACATCTTGGGTTTAGGTGCCAAGTCCTAGTCAATATTGGAGACTCTTGGCCTGAGCCAGTGTGGAAATTTGGGGGGAACTTTGCTATTTGTTTCCCACTGGAAAACTACAGAAGACACTACTACAGTGGGCTGCAGTAAGGAACTCTATGGGTATGCTTAAACTGGAAGGCATGTTAAAAAGAAACAAATCTTCTCTAGTTTCAAAAGTTAACAATGAAGATGCACTAAATAACTGATATAGTTGTTGTGCCTTTAATGATTAGCTGAGAGAAGGAGAAACCTGCCCATGGGCAATTCATCTCATCCTGCAATAAACAGGCTAGATGAACTGGGCTCTAAATGTGCTAAATATACAGACATTCGTATTAACTGTGTGAAGTTAAGTAAGATTAATGTAGCTTCTTTAAGTATATCTGAGTTAGCTGTAAAGTGGTTAACATCAGTATTACTAGCTGTGAAAGTTAGCTTCTCTGTCAAGGTCTATTCACATATTTATTCTCCCCCTTCCCCTCCTAGTAATCTTTTATTTTGCCCAGCCATTCCATGTGACCACAAATCGGAAGGTAGCAATAATTTCAGGTGCACAATGGATGTGCACAATCTCTCTTCTTTCTTTTTTCTCTCAAAATCTTAAAAGCCCGTTCGTCTCACCTAATGGTAGGCATAAATGGTAGGTTTAAATGGTAGACTTTGCATACACTGGGCAAAATTTTTACTGCACATCTTGTAGATCTGTACCTGCAAGGTGCATTTCTCACAGTTAAGCAACTGGTGAATTATTCTGGCACGTTCATTACTATCTGGTGCCTTAAAAACCCTTTGCAATAAGTTCCCTTGTGTAATATTTGCGTCGGTCATGATGTCCCTGTACAAAATTCTTTTGGTGCTCTTTCAGATACCTTCCTATGCTGCTCTTGTCCAAGCCTGGACCGTGTGTTTACCTGTCTATCCTCTATTACTCTTTGCTCCCCGATAATGGGATGGCCTGGATTTTCTTTAATTGTTTGCATATGATCCAGTTTGTTGCTGCACTCTTTGGCAGCCTTTTTTCTATCGTGAAATTAAGCATTCCAGTCACGTGAGCTACTGGAGTCATGCTCAGATCTTCATAGAATCACAGAATCATTTGGTTGGAAAAGACCCTTAAGATCATTGAGTCCAACCATACCTGTCCACTACTAAACCATGTCCCTAAGCACCTCATCTACCCATCTTTTAAATACCTCCAGGGATGATGACTCGACCACTTCCCTGGGTAGCCTGTTCCAGTGCCTGTCTTGGACCTGTCAGGTCTCTGAGGATACCTATAAATTCAAGAAGCTTTGGAGCCTGGATGTCAAAACACAGATATCTGTTTAAACTTTGAGTTAAAACTTTATTGTTTGTTTAAAAGGCATACTATAGCACGGCTTTAAAACTGAGGATTTAGCAGCTGCCTCACAAGGAAGCAGAACAAAACATGGACCTCTGTGAAGCTGGGCAGGACTTTAGCAGAGAATTATGGTATTGATCAATCAATTGATCATCATTGTGAATGTGACTGGTGTGCCCAGTGCCACCAAGTGTGGCAGGTTCAAAAAACCACAGCACAAAGAGGTACCTGAGTTCTGCTCCCCAGCCCCCAGCTAAAATCTCCCCAAAACATTCTCAAAGTGTCTGCCAGCAATCCGTAGGCCTCCTTGCAAGCTGGTCAGCCAGAGAGCCCACGGCTCCCCTGCCTCCTGGTTTCTCTTCTCCTAACCAAGCCTTATTGAAATACTGTCCCTGTGGTTTTCAGTTGTTTTGCTGATCCCTCTATCCACCTTCAAGACAACTCTTGTTTGTCATCTCTGCCCACGGCAAGTGAAGGAAGAGAAACAAATAGAGGAACTGCTCAGTGACTGAATTCACAGGAGCCTCTGAGAAATGAAGAAGGGTTGAATAGGGCAAAGAGTGTTTGACAGCCATGAAAAGGAAAAAGAGGAAGAGCCTCTCCCTGACCAAGGGACTCTAGAGATATTTCTCTCTGACCAGAAAGATTGCCAAGAAGGAGCTTCTTGGACTCAAGAACTCACCCAAAAGAACAACACTGGCTCCAAAGAGAGAACAGACATGGACCATGGGACGATGAAGCATAAATAGGAGAATAACTGCTGGAAAAGATGCTCTATCGAAGTTGCTGTCCAACTTGTATATTTTTCTTTCTTTTTTTGGTACTTTACACTGCATGTGGTCCTGAAATTTCATACGCCTCAGTCTTTCCCAAAGTGGAGATTTCCTCCTAGTGAGGGGCACTTTGCCACACAACTCTTCACCACTGTTGCTTACTTTGCAGTAGAGCAAAATCAACTGCTGTGGGAGCGGAGTGCCTTTAATCCAAAACAGAGTGAGATCACTCTACCATTTCAGCTCACGGAGTCCCTGGGAGCTTACGAAAGAAAAAGTTCAGTCAACAAGTGTTCTGATCCCTGCAGCCCAAAGGTGGGATCAATGCTACACCACCCCAGTACACAGGGGTCTTGAACTTTTAAGAGGAAAGAGAGGAAAGATGCAGCAAGCAACACTGAGCTCTTCTGGAAATAGAACCAAAGCCCTGAAACGTTCTCTCCTTTTTGCATTCCCCAAGTTTGCATAACATTTCTGCATGTGAAATTTTAGGGAAATGAAATAATTTCTGGTTCCAACTTGCTGCTTTTTCTGCAAAGGGGAATTTTTTTTTTGTAATCCTGAAGCAAAAACATTCCCCTGGATGGAAAGCTCATCCCCCTCCTGGCTGTAAAATACACACAGATGTATAAAAGAAGCTTAATATTTGAACAGTACTTTTGCTCAGATCAGGACACACTAGTGTAGAAGGAAACCAAACCCCTCCTTGCCAAATGAAAACTCCTTCCCCCAGTAATTCTGCAAACCCTGGCACTGTGCAGGGATTGGCATGTGTCTCAAACTGAAATGACACCACTTGCTCTGTTTAACAAGAGCGAAGGCACAGAGGCCATGAGAAACCAAAACTGTGTGGCAGGAATCCAAATGCACGGTGCTGCCCTGCCCACCAAGCCATGAGAAGCCACACAGAATGATGGGCAACACTTTTTCCCGAGGCTTTTGGAAAGCTTTCCCAAAGCTTTCCTAAAGCTTTTGAGAGCATTTGAGCCTTTCTTCAATGCATGTGCTCAGCGTGCATTTAAGAGAGAGTTTCCCAAAGGCTGCTAAGCACATCCTCATCCCTTGCCCCCCCAGCCTTTGCAGGACTCCTTTCCGTGCTCTCACAGCTGCCGTCCAGCCCAGAGCAGTTAAAATTCAAGGCAAGCAGAGCCCAGCCTTCAGGCGGTGACCAACCTTCTTCAGTCCCTCAGAGGCATATCCCTGTCCTCAGAAGCAGCGTCATCTTGTAGTTGCTTTGATCCCACTGTTCTGCTGATGTCTTTATCTGCCATTGCAGTAGAAGGAGGTGGGAGGGGAAGAGAGATCATTTTTAGGACTGAGAACAGGCAAGCTTCATAAATCTTGCAAAACGCCTTGTGATCCACATCTCCACCACACCAATCAACGTCAAAGTGGCTAACTGCTGGTCAGCAGTTGTAAGGAGGACACCTTCAGCACGGCAATAGCCACATGCTTTGGACCACAGAGGCGTGTTCTCCTGTCTCTTTGCTGCTGCTGCAGCTCTGGAGTGAAGTCTCTGGAGTGACGTAGCTGCTGCTGGTCAAGTCACATTGTAGCATAACTGCTCTCTGGTAGATGACACTTCTTTCTGGAGCTCAGAAATGGGACCTTATGGGGTAAAGCTATTCCAAGTCCATCCTTAAGCAACTGTTCAGTTTTACTGTCCTTTCCTCCTGCCACAGCAGCAGCAGGCAGGGTGGGGAAAGCGGTAGCTGCTGTTGCTTGAAAAAAGAAGCAAAATTTGCCTGCTTTGCAAAACTGACCACATTGGTGGCAGTGGGTAAGGAGGTCTGCACGGGCACCTGAGGGAGCACGGCTGCAAACGCGTGGGAATGGAGTGGAGGGAAGGTGGTGAGAGCAGGGATGCTCTAGGGGTGCAGCCCTGTGACTCCCTGGGCTCAGCAGTAGTGCGGCGGGCACGGGAGATGTGGCCACAGCACCAAAAGCATAGTTTGGAGGAAATCCCCCAAGTGAAAACAAAGACTCTGTAAGTCATTTCCTCTGAGCTGAATAGAAAGACATCTGTGTTGATCCAGCTATTACGCACTAGTCACAACAAAACAATTTGCTTGCAAGCAGCATAGACCCTGCTTTCTTTCCTTTAGATTGACGCTTAGAAATATGAGAGATGCATTCCAACTGAACTTTACAGGCGCTTTTTCTCTCAGCGAGGTTTTGCAGACTGACAGTTTCTATAGGTAAGGTTGGGGTAAGAGAAAGAGGCACAGAAGAGAGCCTGGGTGACATCTCACTAGAGCCCCTGAAGTCTGAAGTTCAACACGGACTCCTGATGGGCGCAAAAAGCCACCTTCAGTTCTGACTGTAGACGAGCGTCTGAGTTTTGGGGTGGCTGGATGCGGCCACTACACATGGTGAAGTACGAAGGAAGGCACTGTGACCCGGGGGCCACCTGGGCATGAGCAGGTGAGTGATGACCATTAGGCAGGAGCAGCCCCAGGGTGCACAGCCCCCTCGGGACAGAGGAGAGCTGTGCCCACCGCCGCCCCGTAGCCCAGCCCGCAGCCCTGGGAGTGCTCACTCTTCACCGCCGTTTGGAAGGAGAAACCCCTGAGCCAAAGCACCGCTCACGCACGTTTAAAGCCAGCGCCTAGATTTGGGGGGAGAGTTTGCATCCTGCTCCGAGTTGCCTCCGGGTTGCCTTTTTTCTTCTTCTTTCTCTTCCCCGACGCGTTTCCGGGCAGCCCCTGCCGGGGCCGTTTGACCCGGGCCACATCCTCGCTCCGGCTGCTCGCCGCC
>NW_009260264.1:596271-629397 GCF_000687185.1 Egretta garzetta | reverse complement strand
CTGGCAGCCTCCGCCGCACAAATATTCCTTGACATCCCAGCGTCTGTCACGCGGATCCCTAAGCGGCAGCCGTGACAGAAGCGGCGGTTTCAAACCTCCGCTTAAAACTGGTGTAACTCGCCTGCTGTAAGGGGTTGTGGCCCAGGCTGCCAAATCCATTTTAAAGCTGACCGTTGCTGAGTGTTTTCTCGGTTAGGTGACTTTCTTCTCTTGAGTCTTTCCTTATATCCACGTAACCCCTGTGCTTTACTAAGACTGTTCCACCGAGGGACGATCGTGTTCTCAAGGGATGATGAGCCTGGTGGGGGGGGAGTTCTGTCGTCTTAATGACTACCCCTGCTTTCTGTCCCGCAGCGTGGTTATCCTGTCGTGGCGAGGAACGCTCTTACGCAGCTTTGTGCTGGGCTACTGCCTGCCTGCAGCTCATGCAGTAGGTGACTCGATTTGCGTGGCGCTTTTGCCACAGGCTGCCTTTCTGCGTCCCTGCGAGTCGGAACCGATAACTGTTTGAACTGTAAACGGTGCTTTTAGCGTGGATGTGGACAGGAGGTCTCTGCTTGGAATGACAAATGCGTACTTTACTGTGACAAATGCTAATCTGAAATACTTAGTATTGCTTTATGAGTCAAATAAGTGAGACTGGAGCTTTTATAGATGGAAAAACTGACCGTAGTAGAAATGCAGATAAAGAGGTGTCTTGCGAGTGCTTGCTTCTGGAGCATTTGCTTTCATTTTAGAGTGAATGTTGCTGATCCTTTATCTGGCTGTCTCACCATTCGATACAGCGTGGCTGCAGGGCAAAGCATCGCTGTTTACTTTCTCAGAACTCTCCAGCAACTGGGAAATGGATTGTTACTTATGGCTGCTATATAAGCATTTGGGGTATTTTGGGCCATTGGAAAGCAGCACCCATACAAATAGGCTCCCGGTTACACCTGAGGGAGCACCCCGAGTGATTTTGCACCTCTTCCTTTATGGCACGCCAGCCGTGCTGCTTGGCTCACGCCACCGGTGCAGAAGAGGTCCTTTCGGCCTTCTGGTCTCCTTTCACGGGCACCACTCTCGTGGGTGGGAAGGTAGCTCCCAGGCAAGGTGCTACTCATAGCCTTTCGATGGTTTGTAAGGGGACTACAGCAGGGAAGAGCCCACTTGCCATCTTGCCATCGGGCTCTCCTCTGGTAGTCTTTGTATTTCTCTACGCTTTATTTTACATGTTTTGTTTATTGAGAAATTACATCTTATGGTGAAATAATCACCTTTGTCTCTGCATTAAGTCCTCAGTGAAAGGGTGCTTTGCATGTTCTGCTAAATTCCTAAATTAATATTATGAGTGTTTTGAACCAAGTGATTTCTATGTGAGCTTGCGGGCTGAAACCACTGAAAACGCAGCAATGTGGTTATATTCGGCAGCTGGCTTGGCTACTCGCCTTTTTTTTTAAATAGAGACAATCTCACAGGTGTGAAAATCAAAAACAAAGATTTGGAGTTTACATAGTTAAAACCTACTGTCAGTTAGACCTCCGTTGTGAAATAACTCTAGTTCTCAGTTGCCAGACCTGATTTTATTAGCCCTTCAAAATTTATAGGAGTACCAGCTTTTTTTTTTTCTATGTCAGTGTAGAATTTAAAAAATCTTTTAAACCCATTGATTGTGAGGCAGCTTTAATTATGTCTTAAGTTAAGTTACATTTTAATTCTTACCTGTGGGCTGAGTATTGTGGATTTGGCATTGCAATGTGTCCAGTAACCTGGCTGACTGCCTGCAACGGCTAAAAGAGGAGAAAAATAAACCGGAGCTGATAAAACAGTATCAGCCCCATATTGTTTCATCTTGCCCTGAAACAACATTGTATTCAGAAATGCCGTGATAATGCGGTATCCTGTAATTAAAGTTAAAATAACTGGGAAGGGGTTACTTTGACAGAATTGCTTGGAAGCATCAAGAAAAGTCTTCCCCCTCCACCAAATGTAGGTGCAACCTGTTGTAGATGTAATTCCCTCTGTGTTGTGTTAGCTTATAGACTGGATACACAAGATGAGGTGCACAGTGGTGTAAGTTTCATACAAATATTTGTATCTCAAGTAGGCAAAACATTTTCTGTGTATTAGACAATGGAAGTCTGTGCTTCCTGCTGTCAATGCAAAGATCATGGAAAAAATGTCTTCAGCCTCTGTTAACCATTGACCTCTAAAGATGTTGTTGTCCTTTTGCTTGTTTTGACTTTTTTTTCAGTAACCTATTACTTTTTCGCTGCTGAACTTGGAACTGTGCTTTAAAACAAGGCAAGCCTGTGTACGCCGGAGACTGTTGTAGCAGTCTACAACGGCTCTCCTGCAGAAATAGGATAAGAAAATACCAGTATAAAAATCAAAAGGTACAGAAAGCTGTACTTGGACAAAGTGGAGTAAAGATTGGCTTGGAGAAGAAGGCCTGAGGTAGTGGGTTTTTTATATTTCAAAGACCGTATGTGCTTCTGGAGGGCATCTAGCAGATATTTTTGGATTTGTGCTACAGATATTTTTATTATTATGTAGATGCATCTCTTTGTGCAAAACTACCAATACGTTGGCTAAGAAGTGATAGCAATGGTCAGTGTGTTGTTGCACTGTGGAAATTACAGATGTTCATTAATGACCTGCTGATACCCATAGCTTCCTCTGTTATGCAAAACACAAGGAAATGACTCGTTGCATTGGTTGCAGCCAGACCTCCTCCTCACTGCAGAGGGGTCAGCCCAGTTTACCCTAATTCTCCTGGCCAAGGCCTCATGCTAGCACTAGAAGCACTAGGCATTAGCTCTGTCACTGATGTAGCAGGGCATGACTCTCCAGAAACCAGTGAAATTGCACCTGCGCTTTAACAAATGGTCAACTGCGTCTCAAGAAATGTATTTTTTGTGAATGGTGGGTGCTACTTCTAAAGGCAAATCCCTGTTTGTTCTGCTGGCCCTCAGGCAGAGGAGCACTCTGCTCTCCTGTTTCTGGTCTGGTTTTGTAAGTGTATTTTTCTAAAAGAAAGCGGCGTGTAGGTGAGGGAAGCCATCGTTCGGGTGGATGCATATGCCCTTTGGCGTGGCAGAAGAGGAACTGGGAAGCAGAGGCTTGTGATTGCCCACTGCCCCATGGCCGTTACTGCTCTGGCAGTTCTCAGTCATCCCCTGTTCAGCCGCATGGGCCGTGATTCACAGTCAGGGAAAATACCATGTGAGGTAAAACTTTGAAAACCGGATAGAATTCTTCTTACACGCGGGGAGACAAGTCTCAGCGTAGGAGATGCTTTGTGGGGAGGGAAGTGGGCTTTTGCAATTTCCCAGACGCAGAGGTGGGATGGAGTAAGGAGAGGTCCATGCCTTACAAGCACCGTGAAGTGGCCGCTGTGTTCAAATGAGATCATGACATCTCTGGAAGAGTAGCAGAAGCCTCCTGGGAGTAGGTCTGTCCATCACGGGCAGGGTTTACCTTTCTTAAGACAAATGCCATCACCTAGGAGAAGTCTCTGGCTTTGACAATACCCAAATGCTTAGGAGAAAAATGACATTGCTGAGAAGACACATCTGGGTTGGGTGACTCTGTCCTGTATTGTGTGCAGTTCAATAAAGCTTGTGCCTAGCTTGGTGTGGTCCAGTCTTGGTACTGTGGGCAGGAGAGATGTTTTTTGGGATCCTGCTGCAGAAAGATGAGTTGTTCTGGGAGAGCCCGAGCCTGGCTGATGGCTGACATACAAGAGCTGTTCCCCATCTGCCCGGGACAGCCATGGGACTCTGCTCTCGGTGATGGGAAGGAGAAGCGTTTGGCCATGTTTGCAGTTGCAGCCCCTCTTCCAGGGCAAGCCAGGAGGCTGGCAGTGGGGCCACCTCGTTTCAGTTCTTAAGGTGAAAATCCTATGCAACATTAAACAAACACAGGAAAAAAAAAAATGCAGTGTGGCAGGGTACGTGGGACCTGGGCAAACGCTTTCTTGGCACTCCTGCTTTTCCTCATTCATGTTTCTCTTATCAGCAGATGTATGAATGGGTACCAGTTTGCCACATGTAGGGTATAACTTCATGTATGCTCAAGTAGGTCACAGCTGAGTTTCCTGTCAGGGTGGGTTTTGCTCAGCCCGGTGCCTCTTATGGGCTGTGATCTGATTAAAGTGTAAGAATGCTTTAGATCTAGGCCTTGTTTCCACTTGAATGTGGGGCAGAAAAGCTTGGCTTTGGGTGGTACAGAAAGCGGGGTTCTTCCTTCTGAACCAGGGTCTGGGCAGGACACCAGGACCCTGCCCCTCTGGAGAGTGCACTGTCCCCTGTCGTGTTAGACTGGGACCAATTCCTGACCATTTGTTCTTATTAAACAAAAGACTTTTTTTTTTTTTTTTTTTCTTTTTTTTTTTCCCCCACCTCCCCTCCAGGATAGCCATGTAACTCACCACCAGACCCAGGTGATAACTGCCCTTCAGTTTTAGCTGAACATAGTATCCCTTGTAACTCTGTCCTAGGCAGCCCTGTGTAACAATCATTTTGTCAGGTTCCCTGCATTAGTCTACTGGGTAGGCGAGATAGCCACAATACATCAAATTGCTAATGTATTCAGGGTTGCTGCTTGTCCTGTGCATTACAGGATGTCCTATATCACAGGCTCAAGCTCCACAGCCTGGCAGAAAATATTTGTGTGTGTGGTTTCCCTGCCCTCCCCTCCCCAATTACGAGCATCTCTTCCCAGCTGAGACTGCAAACCACAGCCATTCTCAGTGCCATGGTGGGAGGAAGAGAGTCCCACAAGTCCCACCTTGGGCTGTGTGACCCAATTCGAGGGATGTGCTCTTAGGTGAGTTGAGTAAACTAAGTAAGATAAGTAAAGTGAGTTAAGTGAGTGAGTTGAGCTGAATGGAATGCTTTTTCTGTCCCATGGGAGATCCTCTAAACTCATAATATTAAATATACTTCGGGATCTTTTGGAAGTAAAATTGCTACCTAAACTGTATCCAGCAAAGATGCTTAGAAGAACATTTCTTTAATGTGAAGAAATCTAGCCACTGGGGTGTTAAGAGCAGCTGGTTCAAAACTGCCAGTGCAACTTCTGTTCAGCTCACTTATGTATAATGCCTTACGGGATATGTTTGGTTTTGTAGCCCCATGTGGCTTTCTTTTCCCATCAGACCGTGGCTGGTCAGACTGTTTTGGTTTGCTTTGTATGCAGTGAGGACCCGCTCCTCAGCGCCGCAGGCTGGTGCCAGGCTTGCAGTTTAGGTGACCTCTCATTCATCCTCGCTGGTGCTTGAATGGAGCAGGTTCGGTTGTTGGGAAGAGGCACATTTATGGCTCTGGTGTGTCGGATGAGCGGGGAGGGTCTGTTTTATGGGAAGGGAGTTTGGGAAAATAACCTGGTGAAAGCCTGTGGGGTGCGAGAGCAGTGAGAGATCGGCCGGAGGGCTGTGGTTCTGCATCAGGGACTGCAGGCAGCTCCTCTGCTGTCACAGCAGCTCTCTTCCCACCAAGACACTGTCTCAAAGCATGAAGGGGATTACATCTGTCTGATTAAAAAATAAAGTCATGGGCAAGCAGCAAAATTCCTGCAATTTTGTTTAGTCACTTTTCTGGATCTCTTGAACTGAAATTAACTCTTAAGCAGGCGCTCCCTGTGAAAACCTGAGACCTAACCGTAAAGGACTACCTCACCTTACCTTTGCAGTGTCTTAACTTTACTCTTTGTAATTTTGACCTCAATGGGACTGGATTGTGGCGGCGCAACTTCTGGTGATGCCCCTTCTGTAATACCCTTATGTCTCACCATAGATAATCGGAGTGGTGTAAGATACTATCGAGCATTAATGTCCGTATTGCACGATGTGTCTCAAAGAGAGGTTAAGCTGAATGCTGTTCCTCAAGATGATAAATGTCTTGTGATGCCTGACAAGCATTCCTATTCCCTGTTTATTACTCGCAACAGGTGAAACACCCCGATATCTGAGAACTGACATCAAGGAGAGCAGAGATAACAAGCTTCTTCACTCGAGGTGCTCAGGACCTTGCAGGAGTTAGAGGAAAGGGAAAACACGAGACCACAGCACTGCCTCAGCTGTGCTTATTTTCAGATTCAGTGAGAAATTTTTTCCCTGAATTAATACTTACATTTTGACATGAGTGAAACTAAAGTCCTTTGGTATTCCTTGTTACTTAGGCTGCGCTGTATATGAAGAAGAAATTCTTTAGGGTCACAGCCTGGATTTTCAGTCCTGTATGTGGCGACTTTATTAGTAAGCAGCTGAAATGCAAGTAAAATTTTAACAATTTAACAGAACTCTAAAAATAATTTTAGGGTAGAAGCCTGTGGGGTCTGCCTTAATAACTTCAGGAAAATAGGTCTCACTCTTCACAGTACCTCTCCAGAAAGCAGCATAGATTCTACTTGAAGAGGTCTTTGTCTGTTTTTTTTTAATTTTTAATTCCTATCTTACCGTACATGTGATTCAAGCACACAGCAACACAGAAACTGAAAAGCTTTGTTAGCTCATTAAAGAAAATGAAAGCTGCTGTAAGTACAATCCTTCAAGTAGTACGTCAGCTAGATGTGCACAAGGCACAAGAACATGAAATTTGGTCTGGTAGCATTAATTTCACAATTTTGAGTGCATCAAGTAGTAATTTTTGCACCAAGAGTCGTGTTGTCCCATCTCAGTGAAGTGAGGGTGTGGTGTGATGGGGAGGGAATCTTGATTTTCATTTATGTGAAATTTTCCTTGTAACCTATCCAACATAGCAGGGTAAGAGAGTCTGGAATCAGAAGATAAGAACGCTGACCTTGCCAACGCCACTGCTTTGGTATGTGTAGCCGTGAATTGCCAGATATGGGAACAGTAGCATGAGATCTTGGCCGAAATGTGAAGTGTCATTCATTTTGGGTTCAACCTCTTGGGCTTGTTTCGCAGCAGGGAGTATGTATCCTGGTGAAAATGATGCAGGGGAAACTTGACAAACAGGAACTTGCAGTATTTCCTGCCCCCCACTTGCCACCTTGGGTTTTTCCTCATGCACAGAAAGTACTTCTGGCCTGTAACTTTAGATGTATTGGCACTGTCTGTGTGAGAGAGGTTTGTAGGGCTGGTCAGTCACTCGGTAGGTGCAAAAAAGCAACAGTTATCAAGTGGCCTTACAATACTACCTCAAAATAAAAACTTTGAGGGGAAATATACCTCTTAGTCAACGTGGATGCCAACATGTGAGTTGTGGCCAGTAGTTCATCATCTGAGTCAACTTCACAGCTTTGTCCTCAGCTGAAATTCCCCTGTTTATTATTGAAGCATTTCTTACTGTGTAGCTTCCACGTAGTCTAACGGGTGCTTGTTTCTGTCTCTATTTAAAACCAGTTATTAATATAAGTATGTATTTTTCCTATTAATGGCCCTATTAATGAATGTGTTTAGACACAGTATAGTTTCTGGTAGATTTGATTTTAACTAAACAGTCATCATACATTGGGGGAAAAAAAGCCCATTTTAGGTACTTTTTTAGTATATATTGCTAGCATCTTACCACATAGCATATGGTTACCTGGGCTATGTCTTTTGCATACCTAACTTTCTTAAAAGCGTAATACCGGTGTAGAGATGTTGGAATTGCTCTTGATGGAGGGTACAGGGCATGCAGGAGCCGTGCTTAATCTCTTGCTCACAAGCCTGTTTAACTCTTGCCTCCAATAACCTAACTAGTCAGTGAAACTTCAACATTGAACTTCAATATTACAGCTTGTTGTTAAGATGTTCTTCATAGACCATCCGAAATGCAACTAAAAGGCTAACTATAAAAAGAGAATATGATTTTATTAAGCTTATTATCTTTTTAGAGAGAGAACAGTTGGGTGTTTGCGTACAGTGGGGCTGTTAACAACTGTTTTGATGGAGTAGACATAATCTTGGCTCACATCTACTCTACATGAATGACCCAGAAGGGTGGATGCTTGATAAAACATATAAAGAAGGTCATGATTTTAGCAAAACGGAGAGCAGACTATGGTCTTCAGTAATCTGGGAAAAAGTAACAGCACATCCCTGGAGCTGGTTAAGGGTCATCTCATCTGGTTCTGTTAAATAGGTGTTAATATGAAAGAAGAAAAATACAGCAACCTTCACTTCTCTCTAACTTAGTGCTTGTCCAGGGGTAGGTTTCTCTTCTGCAAGCCGCATGCCTAAGAGTCCCCCCAAATTCCCTGAAAGCCAACTACTTTTTTGCAAATCTTCTCTGACCACAGGACTTCCTTGCAGCTCTTCCCAGCCATATGCTTGTTTTATGATCATGCGGTTCTTCGCTGGAAGGTAGCCAATTTGTTACGGATGGGTCTGGACTGGTTTTCCCACAAGCCATCCCTTTGCACGGAGGCTCAAGGATGCATGTACAGCTGTCATTCTGTAGATACTAAAGCATTCAGCTGGCGTTTATGTTGCAGGCGCTACAAGTTTTTATCCATTTTGGGAAGTAATGTAGTTTCTATATAGCTGCAAAGGCAGAAAAAAATATCTTGAAGAGCACTGCAGAAGTGATAAAAGGATTTATGCTTGCATTCTGATGAGATGGCTCTGACTAAAGAAAATCTGATGATTGAAATGATAGAAATAATTTTAGAAGGCAAACAGGTAAAGAGCTACAGCCTGGTATCAATTTGGGAAATGGTAGTTTCCCTGAAGAAGTAAAAATTTCCTTTACATTTCTCGTAAATAAAATATAAGTGCAAAAAGCGTGTGACAAGTTACTAGGTAAATAGCTTGCCTCCCGTAGCAATAAATAGCAAATCTATAGCTGATATTTCCAGGGTGTCTTAAAACCAAATGCTGTTTTGATTCAATTAAGTTTTGAGGAACTTCTCCAAATAAACTCATCGCACTAATTGTACTGCTGGCTGGCACATTGAGAGGGTGAATTGCTTCCTTTTTGAGTACTGTCAGATCTTTATACCTGGTCTAGCAGGGCTCTGATGGACTGCATAGTCTGAGCTTTTGTAACTATAGGCTGGCTTTTGTAGGTGGATGTCAAAACCTGTGTATCCATATCACTGGAATTCCTGCAGGCACTGAGGAAATGATAGGTGCTCTGTGGCCCACTGTGCTTTTACATATGTGAGGCCTATCAGGGCATTTAAGGGTAGCTTGGGACAGAGAGTGGTTGAGGTAAAGTTGTAATTAATGCCTGCTTCTACTTCCTGTGGGATGCACCTACAGCCCATTTCTACGTACCTCTTGTGAGACATGGAAAATACAGCTTTTGATTCATAAAGCTTTTATCAAACTTGAAACAAATCCAGTTCATGGCATTCTTTGAAAATTGTACGTCAACCCAGGAATGAGTGACTCAAGATGTTCATCCTTGGGCTCATCTGTGGGTTTTTTCCATGGAGTTCAGGTGGGAGAAGCTAGCAACAAGCTGGCTAGGAGCATGAGTAATTCTAAAGTAGTGTTTAGCAGTGCAGGGGCAGGGTAGTGCTGGTACTGCTTTTCTGCCATCAGGAGCCAAGCCAGGATTTCTGTGGCGTCAGCTGTGCCATATAGATATACCAGTGGCACTTTGCCATGGCAGTCCTTGGGTGCAGAGAACAGACAGCCTCCTGAGGAGTGTTTCAGGCTTGCTTATTGCTGGCAAAAATATCTTCAGGCCAGAAAACCTTTCCTTCCGCCACTGATGGAGTTTTCGTGGTAGCTTTTAAGGCGATCATAGGTAACGATCTAGAAGGCTGGATGTGGCTTTTATGTGTTGAAATATGATTGTAGGAGATTGGTTTTATCTCCAGAATGAATGGGCTTGGGACCAGAGGAGACGTGGTGCTAGATGGTGAATAGGTGGCTTATTTCTACCATTCTCTGCTTTAAGAGCTATGTCAGCCCAATGGTACAAAACAAGATGGTGATTGCGTTCAAGTTAGCGCGATGTTAGGTTCATTGTATTGGTATCGGTCACTTGGCACATATGCTGGCGGAGCAGAAAGAGTTAACTTTAGTAGTTAGAGAACAAGGAATTGTTTAGGGGAAAAAGTTCATCTTAGAGTGTTTGGAAAGAGAAGTAACTGAGGAAGTATTAGTCATTCCCTGTGCATAAAGCAAGTGGTGATTTGTATGTATTACAGTATTTTAGTTAGACCATGTCAAAAGAGTGTATTGAATACTGAAATAAATTGAGCTTATTTTTGGTGTAATACATCACGTGCTCACCTGAGATTGTATAACATTTGGAAAAACAAACTCAAATTATGAAGAAAGTGAATTCAACTGACTCCTTTGCTGTAATTAGAAAGGATAGCCTCAGGCACTGCTGACCTTTTTTTGGGTTTTTAATTTATTTATTTATTTTTAATTTTTCTTCTTCCCCATAGATTTAATTTGCGATTTGCTTTTCTTAGATTTCCAGTTTTGTGTACAATAGCAATTGACCTCCTACTTATTGGTGAGCTTTAGGATTCCTAAACAGAATTAGGTTCAACCTCTGATTTAACGTTTATTTTTCCAGCCCTCTCAATCTCTGCCTTCCTGGAGAAGTTGAAAAAGCTTTTGCACAAAGCATTGCCCACTGCCTTTGCCAATCTCTCTTTGCCTGTTTCTTTAGCAAGTGGGTGTTACTGTTTCTCTTCCCTTCTTATCACTGGGGGCTTTTAGGAAAAAGGCTGAGGCAGCAGTTCTGCTTCACTGAATGTCCACCCCGTGCTGCTGGGCCAGCGGGGACTGGTGCAGTAGCCTCGGTCTGTGTAGAAGTGAAGTAAATAGACTGCTCTCTCTGAGCTTCTGCTCTTCCATACCAATGGCATGACAGTGTGGATGTAGTCCTTCCATTTTCCTCTCTGACCTTTGAAAATGCTCACCAGAACAAGGAGGACTGTTTCCTTTCAAAGGTACATACACATGTAAGAGGGACCAGTATACCACAAACCTCCTCCCAGTTCAGACCATGACCTTCCCCTTCGGTTCATGCTTTATCTTTTGCCTCTTCTCTGTCAGCTGAGGGCCAGTTATATTTGTGCAAGTAAACCAAACCCATATTCTTCACCAGACCTTCATGCTGCACAAGTGAAGAAGCAAAACTCTCTATGCTCTGCCTCATCTGGCCAGCTGCAGTCAAGCTCCTTGCAGCATCCTTGAAGTCCTGGTGATGGCACCGCAGTGGGTAAGAGCTGCTGTATGTCTGCAGGAAATTAAGTATACCATTTTCACTGCGCTTTATACGTGGTATTTAGAAATAAAAATAAACCTGAGCAACAAAGTTTGGAGCAGGGAAAACCTGCTGTCTCCATTCTAAGGGTTAATATCAAATACCAGTGCATAAAAATATTAGTCAGGCTTGAATTTGGTCCTTGTCTGAACAGAGTGGATTAGGCGTCATGGAAATGGCAACAAGTGGCATACCAGCCAGTGTGTATGGTTAGCGACAGCATCTTTGGTCGGTTGCTTAACTTTATCACTGTGATAGCATTGCTTCCCTCACTCAAAAACCAAAAATCTACCTTCAGAAAGAAGTCTTTAAAAAGAAAGTGAAGTTGCTTTTTTAAAGTTGCCTTCTCTAATTTTACTCTTCCTTTGCTTGAATCAAATGTGTGATAATTAAAATATAGCTAATTTTCTCACACGTGATTTTGCTGGCTGTTGCAGGAGGTTTTGTCAGAAGGCCCAGCTGGGGATAAGTTTATCCTGTGAAAATTTGGTCTGCCTGTCAACTAAGGCCACCAAATATGCAAAGCCCTTGCCTGGAAGCTGCGTGAATGCAGTAAACCCTGCTGACAGATGGGGTGTTTTAGTTTATGTCAGACTGCATACAGCTTCTGGTGAGCCCAAAACAGGTTCTCAGGTCAGTTCTTCCTGAAGAAGACTTGAGATGGGGTTTCTTCTGTGGGAAGTACCATTCAGTTGCGGTAGGCTATCTTGAAAGCTTTTCATAGCCTATAGCAAAAATAAGGTGGTAACTTTGGATGCTGGAGTGGAATTTAACAACAGTAGCTAACGCTAATAGCATTATTATGGAAATAATAGCAACCATTTAACTGCTGTATATGGGATGAGCAGAGCGTGATGCAAAGCCACGTTATGTATGTGGTTATGGAACTATTTCATGTTCTCAAGTCTGAAAAAAATAGACTGGTGGAGTTTTTGAGATTCTCTTACTGTTAAAGGTTTTCTGTGTATGATTTTGCATACAGTTTTAATTGCCCTTCCCATGAATATGATGAATTACAACTACCTTCTCTATATGTATATTCATGTAAGATGTCTTCCCCCCAAGAGCTGAAGCAAGAGCTGAATAACTGCTCTATGGCCAATAATACTTCTTGAGGCAGTGACACGTTCAAAAGCTTTTTATCTTTAGAAAGGACAGGTGGCTGAGAAAAATTCTGGATTTTGCTGCTTTAACTGATGTTTCAAAGCCTTTTTTTGTACCTTACTTTCCTGTGTCCCAAACTATGTTTCAGCTTTATTTTCTTTCAGCAAAGAACATTACAAAGGCTAATGAGGTTTTTGATCTTAATAAACTGAAGGCAAAATAGTCAGTGCAAGCTTATAGGTATTGCAGAGCTTTTATGTGGAAGAAATATGAAAAGCTGCAAATACTCAGCTCTAGAGGAATGAATAAAAATACAAGAAGTTGTTGAGGACAGTGAAAATTGATCATTCTGTCCTTTGTATGGTATCCCATAGTGTTGCTAACTCCAAGTTAACAGTAAATAATTTAAATAAAAAAAATAATGCCCATGTCAACATATATTCTACCTCATGGATGGTAATAATGTAACTTTTGTTTCATAAAGCAGAAGTTCCTTTCCTAAATAATTTATTCCTGAAGGGACTGAAGAAGGCGCACCGTAAAGCTGCGAAAGGGTAACTTAGTCACTGAAGTGTGCTGCTTACAGGAGGTTTCAATAAAGAGTAATAGCTGAGTTTACAAATCATTTGGAGACAAGTATGTGTCATTCTGCTAAATCTGAACTCATCATTGTAAGGGGAAAGAAACCCTTTTGCCGCTCTTACCATTTTGTCCCAGCTGTTCTGTGCACTTTGGCTCTACTTCTCTTTGGTGGTAGTTGCTGAGTTGATGGTCCAGTTTGGTGTGAGGAACCACCTCGATGTCAGGTGACATATCTAAGAGATACCATCACCTTTTCAACATTTTTTTCTCTTACCACAGCTATCTAAGCTATCATATTAAAAGGAAACAAATGTTTGTATTTTGTAAAATGTAGTGAGCCTGTTTCTGAGGAATTTTGGAAAACTTGTGCTGGTTGCGATGAAATACTCCTCCTACACTTTCAGTTGAACAAAGGTTATTTTGCAACATCCCATGGTTATCTCGGAGAAGCTCCAGTCAAAGTGTTGTCACTGAGTTACCCTTTAGCCTGGTTATTTTTTAACCTAAAGTTAGTGCAGGCAAATATGAATTTTATTTTCACAGGGTCTGATTAAAATAAAAGTAGCTAGTTATTCTTTGGCTGACTTTCAAACAGAGACTGAGGTTTTGCAAACCTTTGGGTATAATTTTGAAATCTATTTGAAAGTAGCTTCCCAAAATTCCATTTCTGTCAGTTAAAAAAAAAAAAAATAGCTTGCATATGACAGAAGTGGTTTCTGAGTGTCTGCTGTTTAAAAAAAAAAAGGAGAGAAGAAGAAAATTCAAGTATTTTCTACTTCTCCTTTTCGTGGCCTATGATACATTTCAGAATTTCAGATATCATTACAGTATTTTTCCCCTCAATTCCAATTTTACAATTATGACAGATTATGCTAAGGTATATTTCTCTGTATTTGTATTTCTGTGACATTTACCATTTAAACAGGGATTAATAACAGTTATTTTTTGGAGTTTGAATCTGCAACCTTGGATGTGGGGCAAAAAGACTTTCCTACCATTTGAAGCACGAGCAGATTTTGCAATCCTTGCTTACACTGAGTAGTAATTATTCAAATAAGCCTGTGCTGGATACCCATATAAGTAACTATTCACATGTAACTCAGTTTGTAGTTTCATGATAAAGCAATGGCAGCTGCAGCAGGAAAAACTGGGTAAAGAGTTTTCCTTTTCTTCTTCCCTCTGCGCTGTTTCTGCTCTCTACCCAGAGCTGCAGCATGCTGCCTATTCACTTACCCCACTGCTGCCATTTGCAGGGACACATTGTGAACTTGATCAGCAAATTGATCTGAATTAGTTAAAAAAAAAAAGATATTCTGGAAGAGTTACAGATTTGAGTCAGAATTACAAGGTACCACTGGTGTACTTAAAATTGATGTTAAAAAAAAAGAAAACAAAACGGAATTAGTTAATCTGGATTTAAATGATGGAATGTATTGCGCTAGATGATATATTTTCAATGTTAAGTACACAGACCTGGACTTGCTACCAGCTTGGGTTGATGTGCCCAACCTCTGAAAAAGAATGGTTGTGCGGGATGTATGAAACCCAAGTCAGGAAGCTGAGGATGCCGACTTCTTAGAGGGATTCTCTGTCTCGGAAAGCAGCCCATCAGCTTGGCATTAAGACTTTGCTGAGGAGAACCCAGATTCCTAGGTGAATGTTACCTTTGGTGAGGAGAGACGAAACTCAGAAAGCAGGGTTTCAGATTGACTTTATTTTTGTTTTCAGCCGCAGACAAACGTTTTCTGTTGGTGTTCGTTTTATGACTGTTGTGATAAGTGTGTCTTTCAGAATGCCTTTTCTCTTCTGAATCACTCCGCGACTCTGTGTGGTACAAAGCTTTGTGCCATAAATCAATCATAGAATCCTAGGTTGGAAGGGACCTCAAGGATCATTTGGTCCAACCTTTCAATCATAAAAAGTGACAATTACTTAATGCGTTTGGATGGGAGAGGCCTGGGTCAGATTGGGACGTGCTTTTTCTTTTCTACTCACTAGGGCTTCCACTGGGACTTGCATCCATTTATTCAACAGTTTGAACGTTACGTGTGCTTATGGACAGGCTTACGGTGACTAATTGTTTCAATAAACAAACAGGATCCAGGGGGTGGGAGTGGGAACCAGGAGATGCATGGGAGTGGGAACCAGGAGATGCATGGGTAGTGTTGCAACTGCTGGGGTTACCTCATCGCTTAGTGCCTCAGCTTCCCCCAGTGAAAACCAGGGAAGGTGGCATGCATAAGAAGCGCTGTCTGAAAGTAGAAACTTACTCTGTACCTCTTGACCAATACTGAATTAACAGATTTATCTTAACAGTTGTGGGCATTTGATTTGAGGAAAGTGTGTGGTGACTTGCTGGCTGTACAGGTGAATATCTGTATAATATGAAGATGTATCAGTGCCAGTTGATGCAGACTTTTTGATACTCTGAGAATGTTCCCCCACACTAAAAAAGATGAGCATCTGTAAATCTTTTCTGATATCAGTTGTAATTCTGAGTACTCGGCATCCCTGCAAATTAGATTATATTTGTTATCACGTAGCTGAATTTGGCAGGGAACAGGGCAAGTCTTTGGCAGGAGACAGTGTGAAAAGTTTAGATGGGTGGCAGCATGAAACTCCCACAGCTGTTGGGAACAAGATAACAATGTGTCACGCAAACAGCTTCATGTCCCCAGGAATGCTTGGGAACAATGGAATATTTGGGGAGAAAAAAGTGCAGAAAAATCCTAAATCTGTGCTGAAGAAAAAGTAGTGATGAATAGGTTTGTTAAGAGGTAAGGGTGGCTGTTACAGGTGCTTCTCAATGCAGTATTGCGATTTTGGAAAGGAGCTTTCAGAATAACAGGTGAGGGTTCGGTTGTCCTCAGCCTTGTTTATGGCAACAGAAATGTGGCTGGAGCTATTGGCTTGGAAAAAACCCCAAACAAAACAGGTTTCTGTGACCCAATGCAGATTCAAAGGCCGATCTGACCTGGGAAACTGGTTCTAATCTGCAGAGATCTCCATAGCAGCGATAATTCTGTGTAGCGACCAGGTGCAGACATGGGCCAATTACATTATCAAAGTTTTGAGTTTTTTAATGCTGATTTTCTCAAAAGAATTTTGTTTTGATTCTGGTGTAGTGTTCATTGTTAATGTGACCAAAGAGAGTTGGCAGGGAAATGAAATATTTTAGCATTATCAGTATTGAGATTTGAAATCATAATTAATTTTGAATCTTTCTTGTGGTCTCTAGTGTAGCCCTCTGGGGAACTCTGAGATCACAGTTTCTAAGACTGATAATAATTATGATTTTCTTAAGTGCCAACAGCGAATTTGTACTATAGAGAACAGAAGGGGGGTTGTGAGTGGGAGAGGCTGTGATGGGAACCTTTATAGTTTCGTATGCATTAAGCTAGTCTGAAAGTTAATACTGACTTTTAGTTTCTTTGAACAATGTTTGTATTTTCAGCTCATGGTAGTATCCTTCCTTCTGCAATTACCTTTAAGATTGCCAATTTATTTTTAGAGGGGCAATAAACCAGAATTGGG
Source organism: Egretta garzetta (assembly GCF_000687185.1). Lineage (NCBI taxonomy): Eukaryota > Metazoa > Chordata > Aves > Pelecaniformes > Ardeidae > Egretta > Egretta garzetta. The sequence goes on along the minus strand of NW_009260264.1, from coordinate 613,009 downwards.
CAGCTTTAGTAGTTAAAGAATGCACTCAAGTCAATTAGTAATTAAAAAAGATCTGTCTTCTTCCCAGGAATGCAGTGTGACAGATGACCAATAAAATGTATGCATGTACATGCATCAGAGGAAGAAGAAAAACAAAAAGAGATTATTCATATTCATCACAGTTTCCAATCCTATTACAGTCTTTCACTTATGCATCCTAACCTGGTCTTATTTTGTAGTTCCCTGTAAATCACTTTTTTAGCATATGCAGAGATATACCTTGAAAAGAAAAGGATATTTTAAAGCAGTAAACAACTACATCCAACTGTGTGAAATGGCACGAGTATGGGATATGAGAGCTTAGTTGACTGAAACAGGGAGTGAAATGCGGCATCAGGGGTAGACTGGAAGGCAAAGGGTGTAATTTCATGTGCTGTCACAACACATAATGACGTGTTTAGGCATAAAGCAAAAGGAGAGGCACTAAAGTGAATTCGTTTACATTTAATTTAATTTAAACTTTACTTTTGTAAGGTCATGTTGTGAGGAGGGCTGTGCCTTTTTGAGCTTTTCTGCACAATGCTGTGAATTGCACTATTTTATCCATGCTGAAGTTACGTTGCCTGCAGAGAAAAAGGTACATGCATTTCCCCAGTGAATTTTGAAATACTCTAAGTAGGAAATAGGTGCATTAATTAAGCCCTGTGAGGTGAAAAAAGCTTTTGTTTTTAATAGGTTAGGGGGAAATTTCCCACTGGTACGGAGATCTAGAGTGCTTACTCTAGAGCTTGGGCTTGACTTGTCCCCCCACCCTATCCACACATAGACACGCTTGAGAAGATACTGGTAGTCATTGGTGCTTCGGCAGATGCTGCTGTTCCTTCTTCAAGCCATGGCTTCAGGCCTCCGCCGTGCTGTTCTAGCCCAAGCTGCGGTCGAGGTCCGTGCCTGCAGCGTGCCCCGGCGTTGGAGCGTGGCTGGAGGCGGGGGCCGGGCGGTGCAGCGGGCAGGTCTGGCAGCAAGCGAGCAAAGGGGAAGGTAATGGGGGGGAGGGGGAAGGTTTCTGGAACAGCTTCTCCACAACCTCTCCCACACCTTTCATTCCTGCCTTCGTGCCGCCTCATCTGCTAAGCCTGTGCAGGCAGCAGTCTGTGCCGCATGATGAAATGTCTGCTTGGATCCATTCCCGAGCTCGCGTCCCAGCCCAGCGGGAGAAACACCCACACCCACGCAAAGCGGAGTGGCACGGCAGGGTGGCAGCGAGCAAGCGAGGGAGGAGGCCAGCTGTGCTGGAGCTGGCATCGTTGCAAAGAACAGAGAGATTGCCTGACACGTTCTTTCTGGCAGGGCTCTGGAGCCAGCCTTGCAAACCAAGTAACTGTGGGTGCGTTTGTTTTTATGCACTCCGAAGCCTGTCCTACAGGTATCAGTCATGGTGTAAAAACTTTAAAGCAGCTTGACGTTACTGAGCGACCAGAACTGTCAAAAGTGAATGATTTAGATTCTTGATGGTCAGCATGAAGTCCTTCTAAGTAGAAGATGGGGGGCATATGCTTAGCAGTTTCTGAAAAATAAGCTCTAATTCTCTGTTCTCAAATTGACATCTTCTAAACGACCATTTGTGTCTGAAAATTTTTATTAATATAATTGGGGTGAATTTTCAAAATTGCTTCTACTGATCCATGTTCAATTTCGTCTATCAAACATTTTTGCAAGTGGCATATATATAAGGCACAGGCCTTAGCAATTAAAACTTCGATAGACATTAGGACTTTGCGGTGAAGAGCAGTTGTACCAGTTGTTGGCCTAGAGCACATTTTGGACTTCTCGCCCATATTTTCTGTGACGTAGCCTGCAGCGTCCCTTATTTCATCCCAGTCAGGTACAGCTTCCGGCTTCCTGGGAACGTGCCAGTGCAGCCCTCAGCTGAGCACAGCTTGAACTTTCTTGTCTAATAATTAACTTCTGTAAACTTCCAGATGCTTAGGGTGAGCTCCAACCTTCTGTATATTCAGGTAATTTCATTTATAAGTAGAAGCTCTTTTTACTACAGAAATCTCCAGATCTGTGATCCGCTAAAGAATATCATAATGATTTTTCTCTCTTCTTCACAGGAACTGATATTCAATGGCTAAAACCAGAGGTGTCAAGCGGCTGAAATGGATATGACTACTATCCTACAAGAGATTTTGATTAAAAGATCACAGCAGAAGAAAAGGACTTCTCCACTAAACTACAAAGAGCGGCTTTTTGTACTTACAAAGTCTATGCTAACATATTACGAAGGTCGAGCAGAGGTAGGAGATGCAGATTTACACTATAGACTGCCTTTGTTCCTTTTTGCTTGTGTATACTATTGGCTTTTCCTACCATATATCATACTGTCAGGAGTGGATGGCGGCAATAACCATGGGTGGCAATGAACCTGAGCTGCCATTTCTCTTTTCTCTTATTTATAATGCAGATTTACAGAGATATAGATAACTTACCTGGTAGTCAACGTGAACTGGTTCTTATTCAGAGCAGTAGTACATAGCTAGGATGCCAGGAATACAATAAAACAGCTTTTAAAGCTGGTCGTCAAAGCTGATTGCTTTCTCTCTTCAGAGAGATGGAAGATCACTGCTATCACAAAAAAACTTATGATTGTAGTTGCTGGTGGCCATGTTTACTGTGAAGGCCATTACTTTCACATCTGGGACTTAACTGAATTCAAACAGGAGAAGGAGCATTTGATAGGAGCAGTGCGCTGCAGCCCAAGTTCACTAGAGATGAGATCCATTAGGGTGGATCATGTAACCTAGTGACTGAAATGAAGCTGGAAGCCGTTTATTTTTGGCATGACTAACACTTCATTGCTGTTACCACTTCATGTAAATTCAGTTACACCAGAAGTCAATAGTGTAAACTAGGCAAATCCTCAAACCAGCATTTTTCAAATGAATTCCAGACTGTTTCATCAAGATGACCTGCCCTGTCATGTCTTTTAGTCTTACCTCTGATGAAGGAAGGGGGGGTACAGGAGAGCTAAGGCAAAGCACATTTCTCTGCCAGAGCTTGTGCTTGCTGCGGAATTGAGTTCACTTACCGTGCTTCAACACCACAGCAGACTATTGTAGTTGCCATTCTCCAAATATAGCTTGGACATGGTTGAGGGTTAAGGATGAGATCACAGAACCACAGAATGGCTGAAGGTTGGAAGGGACCTCTGGAGGCCATCTGGTCCAACCCCCTTGCTCAAGCAGGGCCACCTAGAGCGAGTTGCCCAGGACCATGTCCGGATGGCTTTGGAAAATCTCTGAATATGGAGACTCTCTACAACTCTCTGGGCAACCTATGCCATGTTTGGCGACCCTTTTAGTAAAAAAGAGTTTCCTAATATTCAGGAGGATCCTCCTGTGTTTCAGTTTGTGCCCATTGAGTATTGTTCTGTCACCAGACACCGCTGAGAAGATCCTGGCTCCAATTTTTTTACACTCTTCCTTCAGGCATTTATATGCATTAGTAAGATTTCCCCTGTGCTGTTTGTTCTCCAGTCTAAACAGTTCCAGCTCTCTCAGCCTTTACTCATAGGAGAGATGCTCCAGTCACTTCATCATCCTTGTGGCCCTTTGCTGGACTCTCTCCAGTAGCTCCACGTCTGTTTTGTTCTGAGGAGCCCAAACCTGGACACGGTGCTTCAGCGTTACCTCACCAGTGCTGAGTGGATGGGAAGGATCACCTCCCTTGACCCGCTGGCAATACTTTGTTTAACGCAGACCAGGATACCATTTGCCTTCTTTACAACAAGGGCACATTGCTGGCTCGTCTTCAACTCGGTGTCCACTAGTTGCTTTTTTCTGCCAAGCTGCTTTCCCCTGTGTCCTGGTGCACGGGGTTGTTCCTTCCCAAGTGCAGGACTTCTTTGCACTTCCTGTTGAAGTTCATGAGGTTCCTGTCAGCCCATATCTCCAGCCCATTGAGGTCCCTCTGGATGGCAGCATGACCCTCTGGTGTATCAGCCGCTCCAGCCAGTTTGGTGCAATCAGCAAATTTGCTGAGGGTACACTCTGCCCCATCGTCCAGGTTATTACTGAAGATGTTGAACAGGGCTGGAACCGACCCCTGGGGTACAGCACTAGCCACTGGCCTCCAGCTAGACTGTGCGCTATTGACCACCACCCTCCTGGTCCGGCTGTTCAGCCAGTTTTCAATCCACCTTAGAACATGAACTTACATTTTTTTCCTGTCTATGGAGTTAAAATACAAACTTATTTTAGAAAGATTTTTTTTTTTAAAAGAATGCTCTTTTTTTTTTTTTTTTTTTTTTAAAAATCTCAGAGAATAAATAGGTGGGGGCTTAAAAAGCCCTGTAAAACGTGTCTTGCATGCTTATTTTGTGCTAGATCACATTCAGGTCAAATAGAAATGTAACAGGTTTTGCAGGTCTAGTTGTTGCTGTTTAAGAAGTTACCACCTCCAGCTTTCCTCTTCCAGTTTTACCTTTCCCCTGCACGTTAATGTCCTCCAGCTAAAACACCCTTCAGGAGACTGACTGGTGGATCTGTCTGAGAGGGGGATTTAAAGAATTGGTTTTATTTGCGGTGAGATGGAGCGGGGCTGCCCTCAGCTCTGGAGGCAGTAACTCCTTAAAATGTTCCAGCCTGAGATAAGGACTGTTGGGGTGAAAATATACATTACACCTATGCTAGCCCGGCAGTTTGCTGCTGGAAGAGGCAGGTACATCTCCTCCCTGTCCTAGCCTCCCCCATGCACTTGAGTTGGTCCTGGTACTTCTTGGAATCCATACTGCTCTGAAAAAGCTTGCTAATCATCAGAAAGATATTTGACCTGGTTTTATTTTTGCTGGATTAGTGTTCTGCTGGGTTAGCAAACTGTGTTAACTCGGTAAAGGATTTAACAAGTGCCAGAGGCGGTGCCAGGTGTTGGCGGAGGACAGGATGCTCTGGCTGTTGACAGCAGCAGGTTGTTAGACTGGCTCAGCTGTAACACATAGCTTTCCAACCTCAAGCCCTTTTCATTTTCACTGTTCCTCCCACTTTAGAATCTTTCAAACATTAATCAAGACTTTAGTAACAATATTGTCTGAAAATAATAAGCTCTGATCTTAGAGGGGCACACTGAATATTTCTGTCAGCAATACTTGGCCTCTATTTGGAAAAAAGAAATTACTGCATGACTAAGATCTCCATGACACAGTGGTAGTTACTCCTTTGTGTCACTGGGCAACTGAAATGGAAAAAGTTTGGGGGTTTTATCAGTTGTTTGGTTTTTTTAAGCCAGTGATGGTGGCTGTAAATTTGTATTTACAGTAAGACAGTTGTATATTCTGATGGAAGCAATTTATATGAAAAGAAAAAATTATTAGAGATTAAAATAATTCTGGCCTATTTGAATAGTTGGAGGTTTATTGCCGGAACAAATGTGACTACTGTGTATGCTGGTTGAATTTAAAGATATGACAGATGAAAGGATGGGTATGGACTGATCTCCCTTCAGGCTTGGCAAGAGTCAAAGTCCAGATTGGTAAGATATGCATGGAAATCCCAAGCCAAGAGGATCCCACACCCTCATTTTAATCTCCTAACTGTAGTGGCAGCAGTCTGCCAAGAGTGGCTGAGTTCTGCTCCTCTAAGCAAGCGTATGATTCCCCATGTGGTTGTTGGCCAAACTGAACTCTTTTCTTGGTTTTTTCCATTTTAACTTTTATGGGAATTCAGTAGAGAGAGTTCAAGAAGAACCCAGGTTTTGTGGTCATGTGAATAGTCATACCACTTCTTTTTAAAAACAAGATTAAATTAAATCTCGTTAACCAGATTAGTCAATACTCAAAGTGTGGGCAAGTTGGGACTGTAAATAAGGCAACGGAATTAGATATGTGGTACATCTGGTGACAGAAGTGGAACATTTATGACAACAGAAAGCAGCCAACCATAGCAAATGTTGTTCTTGTAAATGCTGCTGAGAGATTTAATTGACCGTCTTCTGTGCAGACGGTGGTGAGGGATCACTTGCTCTTTGACCAGAAACTGCACATTATAGAAGCGTTCTTCTCTCTATTTTTTTTTTTTTTCTGTCATATGTCTTGACAAAGTGCCATAAACCCACTTGGAGCAATAAATGATTATCTCATAAGCATGACTACTGGCAACAGAGTAAAATCTTGTTTAAACTTGCTCATAACCTATGTAAATCTTTATACATGCTCTCAAGCAGCTCAGGCACCTGTCATGGTACCAAGTGCCTACAGTGAAGCTGGAGCTGCGCTGCTGCCACGGGAAAGAGAAATGTCGCTTTTACAGTTGGAAATATCACTGGACTGTAGGTCATGGAGGAGGTGTGTGAACTATTGATGAAGCATAACTACAGAATCAGTAAAAAGGCTGAGTTTCAAGACCGGTTTCAAAGCACAGAGACCTGAGGAAGGAGAGTCCTGGTTTAGGTCACCTGTGCAAAGCTCTACAATTAAGAAAATGTCATAGGAAGCTTATTTTGTGTAGGAAGCCAATAGGATCATGGGGTTTATGGTTTAACTTCTTCTGGGTGTTATGCTCTTTGGTAAAGAAAGGGAGATGTATCACCTTAAGGTTGGTTAAAAAGATGGATGTTAAAAAGCTTGAAAGTAAAGATACATCAGGAATTGACTTGCCTTAAGCATCACGGAGATGAATTTTTAATGTCAGAAAAGAGGAATATTCTGTTTAAGCTGGAGGTGGCTTCTGGCTTTGGCTTTTTTCTTTTGGCATAAATTCTGTGAGTTGGTAAGTGTAAATGGTGGGGAAATGCCATTATTGCTCTATTGTGCAATATTGGGTTAACAATATTTACAAGCATATAAAAGGCTGGGTTAACGTAAGTTTCATGAAGCCTTCAATAGTTTATCAGCTGTCCTTGTTGGAAAGAGTATTTTTCTGTCTTTTTTTTTTGTTTTTCCCCTTAATGTTGCAGAAGTGGCTGATGAGATCTGAACGTGATGGATCCCATTTGTAATGAACACAAAAATTCATTGTAGTAAGAAATAACTGAATCGGCCTCCAAGCACAGAGTGCTGATCATGAACGTATAAAAATAGGGAAGAAATAAAATGTTGTTGTGGTTTAACCCCAGCCGGGTGCCTAAACACCACACAGCTGCTTGCTCAGTCCCCCCCCCAGTGGGATGGGGGAGAGAATTGGAAGAGTAAAAGCGAGAAAACTCATAGATTGAGATAAAGACAGTTTAACAGGCAAAGCAAAAGCTGCGCACGCAAGCAAAGCAAAGCAAGGAATTCATTCACTGCTTCCCATTGGCAGGCAGGTGCTCAGCCATCTCCAGGACAGCAGGGCTCCATCGCATATAACCACAACTCCAAACGTCCCCCTGTGACCATGACTCCAAACATCCCCCCTTCCTTCTTCTTCCCACCAGCTTTATATGCTGAGCATGACATTGTATGGTGTGGGATATCTCTTTGGTCAGTTGGGGTCAGCTGTTCCAGCTGTGTCCCCTTCCAGATTCTTGTGCCCCCCCCAGCCTACTCACTGGCGGGGTGGTGCGACAAGCAGAAGAGGCCTTGGCTCTGTCTAAGCGCTGCTCAGCATCAACTAAAACATCCTTGTATTATCAGCACCATTTTTAGCACAAATCCAAAACATAGCCCCATACTAGCTACTGTGAAGAAAATGAACTCTATCCCAGCCAAACCCAGCACATTCTCCACCCCTTATTTCCTACCATTTGCATCATGCTCAGGTCTCATGCTATCCAATACATTCTTCATTACCCACCACCCTCCTTCCCATCCTTTGGTAGACCACACATATGATATCATTCCCTTAAATGTCCCCAGAATGTCCACTGAGTTCATTTAGTCCATGACTTTGGGCTCAACCTGTTACAGTGGTTGCTCAGGACAGGAGAGGCTGCGTGTTGCATGGAGTTACTGGGCACCAAAGCCAGCTCGGGTCAGGCCACTGCTGCATTTGCGCTGCTTCTTGTAAGGCTTGTCCTCCATTGGTCCAGGAGGTTCTCGCTACTGTAATTCCCATAACATGCAAGTCAAATCATAGGTTACGACAATTTAAAGATATAGCCATTACAATCTCCATGTCTGGTCCCTTTGGGCCAGACAGGGTTTAACGTTGCAATGAAATTCTCCCCTTGCCTCTTCTCTGGCTTGGACTTATCCACAGACTGCAGTCCCTTAAGGCTGTACCTGCTCCAAGTGGAGCCTTATCTATGAGCTACAGTCTCTTCAGGGGTATACCTGCTGCAGCATAGACTTGTTCACAACTGCAGTCGCTTTGAGGTGCACATGTTCCAGCATGGCCTTCTGCATGGGCCACAATGCCTTCAGAGCTAGAGCTGTTCCAGCATGGCCTTACTCACAGCCACAGTCCCTTCGGAAGTAAACCTGCTCCAACATGGTCTTACCCATGGCTGCAGTCCCTCCAAGGGAGTACCTGCTCTATTGTGGGCTTATCCATGACCACATGCTTTGAGGTGCTTGAACATGGCCTCATGCACAGCTATTGATGCTTCAAGATGTCTCTGCTGAAGCATGGACTTATCCATAGGGCCACAATCCCTTCAGAGGTGCATCTGCTGTGGCACAGGCATAACCATGGCCATAGATGCTTTGAGATGTAGCTGCTCTGGTGTGAGCTTATCCATGGTGACAGACACTTCAAGGTGTCCTGGTCCCACGTGGACTCATACATGGGTCACAGTCCCATTGACTGGAGTTCACACTGGAGTTCCAGCCTGCCCAGGACAGCAGCACAGAAACAGCAGCAATGCCCTGGCCATCGACTAGCCCAGGTGCATCACTATTGGTGTTATCAAAATGTTCCCAGGCATAGCAGAGTGAGATGATAAGCAGTACAGCAAGCAGCAAAAGCAAAAAGCAGCCACTAACAAGCACTAGACTCTAATATACGGTAAGGCAAGCCAGCCCCTTGGCATGCACAGAAGCCTGATGATTAAGAGCTAAATGGCAATAACAGCTGTAAATTTGATCTAGCATGTATCTTCCTTTTCTGAGTATGGAGATGAAATAACTTATGCATGGGCCCTAGGTACATTTGGCCATTTTCTGTCAAGAGTGGCCTCATATCTGGCATATCCAACTTTAAATGCTCTGGAGTTTATTTTCAAAGGTGTGATGCATTCACGCTTTCAGCTGACTCTGCTTGGAAAATCAAACCTAAGTGTTTATCTAGGAGTCCACCTTATCAGTTGGAAATATTTCAGTAAATATCAGCTGAAGAGTTGTAACAGAAAGGAATACTCACTTCACAGCTCTACCAGTGTGCCTGGTGACTGGCGTCCCACAGTGCAGCTGCCCCACACCTTCCTTTGCAGAGTGGCATAGCTGCTGCAAAGCACACCATCCTTTATTCCTCTTGAGTTAGCCAACACAACAAAGGACACAGAAATAGCATTCAAGCTACTGCATCCACCAGTGTGGTCCACCAAGTACTCTTGGTCTATCCTCTTTCTCCTTGCGTGGCAATCAAGTTTTACTGTTGTGAATTCTTCCTCAGTGAACGGTCAGAAGATGTGTCTGAACTGGGAGAAGACATTAGGGCAGTCCGATGGCCCTGACCAGAGCAGGCTTACTGCTGCCTTACAGAGTAGCCATGGTAGCAGGTAATATCTATTTCACACAAGTTTTAATTAGCTCATGCTGGCAGAGCAGCTCACTTGAACTAAAAGTGCCACCAGACTAGAGGTTTTTGCTCTAGGTGGTATTTTAGGTGAGGGAAATTCTTTGAGATGAAGGCAAGATAATAAACGTAGGTGTTAAAAGTACTTCTCGTCACTGGAACAGTTGAAAGAAGCTGATTTGCACAAGTGAGATGTCCTGCTAGTTTGTTGGTTTGAAAAATTTCACATTTATGTTTCTCATGAGCGTGGTGCTTCCACAGAGCTGACAGAGACCCAGTCATATTTTATAAATTATCAGTGTGCAGACTGTTAGTATCCTTGGATCTGTTGGAGTTGTCCAGTGTTCCTTTTCACCATGGTATTTCTCTCTCTCAGCTTGCTTAGCAGTGACACTCTTTAGTTGGAAAGTGTGCTGATGTTTGTGGTTTGGTTACTGTCCTCCCACGCATGGCGCGGCGTGCTCACATTAACCTTCCCAGCCCACGTCAGCTTGCACTGACCTTGAGTATGAAGCTGAGTATGAGCTTACAAATGTGAAATTGCTTTAGGCTTTAGCATAGTTACTGCTTGCTCATGTTCACTCTATGAATTACAGTTTACAGCAATATGCGGTTTGTCTTGGATTTTGCATTTTCAAACGGTATAGGCTAAATCCTGGTCCCCGTGGTTACCTTGCATGTGTTTGGGTGAATGGGGGTCTGTGGTATTAGAGGGGGGACAAAATGGGGGAGAGGCTGTGCTGCACGGTGATGTTGGAATAGGCACAGCACTTACCTGTTTATCAGTGTGCAGAAACCATTTGCTTCTACAGAGAAGGCAAATAATAGCCCCAGAGGGAAAACATTTGTGAGTCATATTTAGGAGGATGCTTCTGTGGAGTCTAGGAGAAGATGGCTTTCCGATGAGCTGATCTTGGGAGGTGCAGAGAGCTCTTGTCCTCACTGGCACTAGTGGTATTTGCCATCAGGATCAGACTTGTGTGAAAACTGTCTTGCATAAACAGAAGAACTGTTAGGACTATCAAAAAACAACCAGGGTATAAATGAAAAAAAACCACCCCAGAATAAAAACTTGAACATTCTTGGGGGTTGCTAGTTTTGAAAGTCTCCTCCTAAGGAAAAAAGGTTCTTCTGCAAGAGTTGTATTTGGTTCTTGTAATTTGAATAGAGAGGAGACAGAAGCTACTGAAATTACCGTGGTGATATTTTAAGGAAGGAAAAATAACTTTAAAAGTTCTGGGGCCCACTCTAAAGCTGCAGGTTTCAGGGTAAAATTGTGTAGCTTCATTGCAACACCAGTCTTGTGCAAATACTTCCTTTGGAGCATAACAACATCATATAGAGTTCCAAAAAGCTATGCTAATTACTTCTTTTTAAACAGAAGATTAATGTGTATTGATTCCCCTGTTGTTTATTCCTGTAGTGCTTATCCTTTATTATTTTTAATTACTCTGATTTATATGGTTTCCTTAGTCATTGCATAGGTGATGAAATTCTTTATATAGGTGAAAGCACAATTCAGTATTAAAATGCTTCTGATCACTTCACTGACTACTCTTGTTTTTTAATGTAAGATAAATAGCTTCTGCAATGAGTGGATTAGCAGAGACTTTCGTTCCAAGTCATAGGAAGTAATGACAGAGCTTTCTTAAAATACTTGCAAGTTCACAAAATAACTTTATTCCAGCTAGACCTGGAAGAGGACTGTGAGCTGGCTGCTGTTTGTCCTCTAGGAAGCAGAAGTGGATATATACTTCCACATGAATCATGTAGAAGCCCTTAGCTGGGCTTACTGGGGACATGCCTTCACAACTGTCTCTAAGAGAGGTTGTGGCTTTAGTTTGGTTCAGCTCGTACCGTCTAGCAATTTGTAATGGAATTAAACACATTTTTTTTCCCCAGCATTGTCAGAAAAAGAATGAATCAAAGCTTTTAAAGTGCAGTCAGGATAGATAGATTGTTTAAAACACACACACACACACACACACGTATTTTTATATATATTAAAAAAGATGTAATTGCTAACTTGTAACAGTGATTTTCTCCATAAATTATGGTGCTGAGCAAGTACAGCGATGTATTTACAAGTTATCCCACCTAGAATGTTGCCTGTCACATCCATAGAGAATATTCTGGTTGTACCTTTTATGGAAAACTAAACAGTAAAAATACGTGATGGAATTAGAGGGCTTTTCAAACTTTTTCACAAGATCTATATTTAAATGCTAACTCAGAATATGAGTAGCCACCCTTTCTATAATACCTCTATAATGACTACAACCATGGCTTTTACAGATTAGCAGCATTAGGAAAATCGTAAATTTTAACTTCTTTCTTTGCACTTTATTATGTAGAAATCAAGACAGAGAATTAGCAAGTGACTTGGTAATTGTAGATGACTGACCAAGGGATACTCTTCAGGTTGTAGTTTGTCAAGCAAACTCACAGGTATCTTTGTTGATATAGCAATACCTGCATTGTGATTCCTATATACAGAGATCTCTTTGCTCAGATAGAGTAATAGGATCATGAGATGCCCATCTCTGATGAAAAAGAGCAATGTAGGAAGCTGAGTCTTGCTTCAAGTAAATACACAGATGTAAAAATTATATAAGCCATGTTATGTTGATTTAATTATTTTGTGATGGCTGATAGTCCCCCACAACAGCACTGAACGCTTATTGCGAAACCCCAGTCCTTCTGAGCAGCTGCTTATCAAAGCATCACGTACATCAACAAGTGAGGAGAGACATAATGCAAAGCATTGATAGATGTTATGGTAACCAGGAAAAGTTTTACCACAAATTAGTTACCTATGCCTCTGTTGTATGGTAGCCTGGGGAAGAGGAGGGTTGAGCTCGGACTGTAGCTATTCACTGCTCAAAGCAAACATAGTGAGGAGGCAGCTTTCCTTTAGGAAATGAAGTAGATCAAACAGTAGGAATGAATTGTCCAAAATACAACTCTGCATCAAGTTTGTCAGCATTTTGAGCTATGAGGTGAATGAACGAGAAGACCATGTTCTGCAGCACCAGAAACCTCATGAGAGGAGCAAAAAGGAGTAAGGAGGAAAGCAGCTGAGAGAATCCGAGAAGAAAGATCTTACAGAGAAGATCTGCGATAGGTGGTCTACTGGAAAGCAGTAGAAGTTGGCATTGGGAACCATGAAGCTGGTTCCTGGTCTGTTTGTTCCCATTCCCCTCCTTCCCCCAGATTCAGGAAAATAATTTTTTTAAATATTTTTTTTTGCTCATAGGCAGAACTATTGTATTGATGATGATCTGGAAGACCCCAAATACTGTCTGAAAACCCAAGAGAAGACAGATAACAGTAGGCATAGCTGAGGAAATTTTAAGCAGGTGCAAGTGAAATAACTTAAAGCCATTCATGTGAATGGAGGCAGCTTAACCGATGCATGGAAATACTCCCTTGGAAAGAGCAAGTCAGAAAGAAACTTAAGTTGTAAAGTAAGTTGGTTAAGTTGCAGTAATGATTCCCTGTTGTCTATGACATTTACCAAAAGAAAAGTCTGATATAAAATGAGGATCTGCAGTAATTATCTTTCTAGAAGAATTTTGATGTTTATGAGATGGAACAAATTAGACATAGTTGAAAAGTGTAGGTTGTAGTTATTGAGACACTGACAAGGCATGGATGAGAAGATTTACCTTACGACTAGGCAAGAGTGGATGCGTCTTAAAGGTGTTAAGAAGGAAGACCTGGAAGATAAATGGGATTCTGGAAGGCTAGAGAAGGCCTAGTTTTAAAAAGAGTGCAGAGGGAAAGCTGAGCAACTGTAAGCTATGAAGATAATTTCCAGAAAAGTGTTAGAAAAAAACAGGCTTGTTGAAAGTACCTGGAAGATACCAAAACTGCACATCAGCCAACGAAGATTTGACAAGAACCAAAGGAAAAAAAAAAAATAATCTCAGACTTATCTATGTTCTTTCTTCCATGGGGTAACAAGTCTTGTGGGTAGCAGAGAAGCAGCAGATGCACTGTGTTGTCATTCCAGTAAGGGTTTTGACACTGCTGCATGAGACATTTTCGGATATTGGCATTAGAAATGACCTATATAAACCTCTTGTAAATCTGATTGCAGAACACATGGGAAAGTGGTACAGTGCTCAGTAGGCATCGGTGGCTTGTTTTCAGACTGTTGTCAGGAATGTGGTGTCCTGTCTTGCATTTCAGTATTTTCACTAGTGATATGCTTGCTGAAATTGTTGCTGAAATAGAAGCTCGTTAAATACGGAGATGACATAAAACTTGAAGGAGCTGCAAGCATTTTGGAAAACAAGTCTAGAAATCGAAGTGGTATATTGGGATTAGGTATTTGGTGGGTTTGGTTGTTTGGTTTTTATTTTGTAGACTGTGATTCAGTGTGGACAAGTGCAAAAGGTAAAAGTTTAGGCAGGAATGCTGAAATGTTCAAATACGGAATGAGAATAAGTAGCTAAGAGCCAGACTGTTGCCAGCAGGACCTGGGTGACAGGATACTGCATCATAAGCTGCATATGTGTTAATGATACCCTGTTGCTGTGAGAAAGGCAAATGTTACATTAGGATCAATAAATGGGACTGTGAATCCTTACAATCTGATGATAAGGCATCAGCTGCAGTGCTGCATCTGGTTTGGGGCAATAAGTTTCAGGGAAGATGCCTGTGAGATTCAGGAACAGTGGGAAGGATGAGGTTCCCAAAAGCCTGGACTGTGATGAAGGATTGGTGGAGCAGCAAGTGTTTAAAGCAGGGAGATGGATGGTGATGGACAGTAATCTTCAAAGACCGAAAACCCCCTCAGCTCTGTAGTTGTGGACTCCATCATCTGAACCATGAAAGTGTGGGTAAAGCAGCTGGTGCCTTGGCTAGGTGACCTCTTGGGTCCTGTGATGACCGTGGTCTTGGGCTCTCCTCCCTTCTTGGCTCAATTTGTCCAAGTCTAGTGTTCAGACAGCATGAAGGCTGTATTAGCGGGGTGGCTGAATGAAAGGTGTCACTCAACCTACAGGCAGAGCGATGACCCTGAGAGGGGAGAAAATGGGGCAGAAATGCTACAACTGCGGTGGCCAGACTCAGAGCTCTGTGGGGACTTCAGAGAAAACTGGGAGCAGAGGCTTCCTCTGAAAGAACCTGAAGCTATATGATAGTTTTTTTGAAAGCTGGAAGGTTGTAGGTGAGTTAGGGCCTGATATGGATGGAGGTCTGGCTGATTTATTTTCTGTCCTTTACTCTTATTTATGTTGCTTCCTTATGTGATTGCAGCAATGTATCATAACTGTAATTGTGTACATTTGACTGACTGCCTCACAATTGCAGAAGAGCAAATTACAGATAATGCGTTGTAGTCATGGTTAGGAAGTTGCATCAGTGCTACTATGGAGAATTTATTTTTGTGCTTTTCGGTCTCTCCAGTGCTGATGGTTGGCATCTGCTGAGCAGCCAGGCCACGGTAAAGGATTCTGGGTTTCCTCTTTTGCAGGACAGGGTTTAAGACTTTCTCCTTCTCACTTACATTTGTATTTTTTCCCCCCTTGAAATTCTTCCCAAAAGTCAGATCTTGGATCAGGGCAGGGTAGATCAGAATAATAATCACCTCTCGCTTTTTATCTAGATTCTAGCCATTTTGGAAAGATGACTAGAAATACTTGATACTTGCTTTTCTTAGAATAATAATTAAAAAATTAATTGAATGGAGGCAGGGCATTCTTCAATAGATCTGACACACTGGAAAATAAGGGGATGGAAAATGTGGCCATCCAACACCTAGCTACAGTAATTATATTTGCATAATCAGTAATTGCTTTGGTGAAAATGCCTCTCAAGGGGGAACTGCAGCAGTATCCAGTGCTTCTTATCACTAAATGGCAATGCTATTTAAAAAACCAAAAAAAAGAAAACCCCCCAAAACCCCTCAAAACCAAAACCACCCTTACATTCGGCTTTGGAGCATATTCTACCAGAGAAGTTCTCTACAGGGGGTGTTGGGTTAGCCAGGCTTTTCCGAGGTTTTGTAAAGTTGCAGAGAAGCTCCCTAAAAGGGGAAGTTCGTAATGTTGAGGCCTTCTATACTTGAGAGAACACAAGTTCCATGGGTCACATACTGATGACCTCAGGATTTCCTACATGGGGATAGGCATAGGAGAAAGAAATAGTATGAACAACAAAGAGAGAGAGACAGACAGTATGGGCAAAACAAAATCTAGCCATTTCTTGACAGCCGGGCTGACTTCTGCATGTTTTCATTGAGGTTTTTTTCCCCAGTGGAATGCACTTTGTATTGTTTAACCCCCCAAGCCCACTTTTCTGAGGGTAAGCAGTACAGTATATTCATCAGCAAAGAGGAAATACACTGAAGAAATGTTTTATCTGATAGTGGGAATGTGGGCTTCTTAAGCTGTAAAGCTACTGTATTCAGCAGAGGAGTAATCCAAGTGCACAGAGGATTTTTTCCATATCTGACTATGTAGGTTTAGTGTTATAATCTATTGATATTACTGTCTTACATGTTAAATAATAGGAATAGCTTATTCTTTTTGCATTGCATGGAAACAAGACTTATTGCCTGGACTGGCCATCCTCACTGTGAGCAAGAAGCGGGGCTTCTGAAACTGTAAATCAAGTTTTTGAAGCATGGGCAAGTATGAAGTACCTATGGCATTTTGCATTTTCAGAAGCTTTGTATAGTAGTTTCTGTATAGTCACTTCCCTTTGTTATTTTTAGCAAGTTTTTTTAAAAAAGAATAACCTTTAGTGTGACTTTGAAACATATATTTTTATCTATTTGTTATCCTTATTGTGATATAGTATTTTTATACCTTTGTTACTGTTCTGATCACTTTTCATTCTATAGGCCTCCCTCTAGAGGCATATATCTATCTTCAGAAAAGGGATGGACCAGCTTTGGTCGGTCCCTTGGGTTCACTGGCCTGTGATTTTTCCAAATCCTTCATTAATACTTATGTCCACGTGCATGAATGTGCTGGTGAAATACGACCATTTCTACAGTGAATCTAAACTTTTTCTACTATGTTAGCCATCTTCCACCTCCAAAAACAACCGTGAAAAGCGTCCCTCTGCCTCCTATGGGTTGACATTGCGTAATTGGCCAT
>NW_009260264.1:593663-596203 GCF_000687185.1 Egretta garzetta | reverse complement strand
TCATACCTCTACTTCCCAGCTACTTCAGGGCTTGCGCTCTCCCTTGATTCTGCATTTCATGTCTGCCATACACCTGGCTCTAGAGCAAGCCATTTAGCTTGCAGAATAAATGCGACACAGCGGTGGTATGCAAGATATCCCATTATAAAGGGAAATCATTTAAGTAGGGAGGGGAGAGAAATTGCAGTGCTCTTGTTAGCATTTGTCTTGAGTCATTCCTTCCTGCTCCTGTGCCCCTTGGGTTAATAGTGAGAAATGCTGAGCTACAACACAGCTGCACACCTGACAATTTGAAGCCTGCTGGCCATTAATAACTGTTGCTTCTGATGCAATCTGAAACATCTGGAGCAGTACATTGTATTTAATTTCACATACATAAGGGTTTTTTTAAATCTGTAAAGTATGCAAAAATAGAATAATCTTCTCTGACGTTAGGCTTGGTTTGCTGGATTGAGTTGTAAGGCAGGTCAGCTTTGAGTTGGCTTAATTTAGCATCTCGTGGTGAAGCAAACTGAGCCACCTTAAATCATGAAAATGTACCAAGGGGCGACTTGGAAAATATGATTACTAGAATGATGTGCTGTGTATCAGGAGATTTGCTTTATTTTTTTTTCCCCCAAAATGTTAGTTCATCTTGTTGGATTCGTGTCCTTTGCCCTCCTGGCAGACATACGCTCCTTTTGAGTGAGTGCTCACTGAGTGCCAGAATTGGCATGAAAATCTCTTAAGACTTGGAGGAGAGGCAGGATCAGAGAAAGTAATAAAGCCTGTTCCTCCAAGGAATTTCTGTCATTCCGGATAAAAACCCTGGTGCATATCATCCCTCTCCCTGTCCCACAACCTCAGTTAACAAGCAGATAGGATCCAAGCAATATGTGAGTACCCCACTGGACACAGAAAGCTGGGTAGATACATTACAGAAGTGGCAAGCATTTCTCCTCTGTATGTTGTGCAGAAAAAAAGATCCAGAGAGCTGCCTTCAACACAATTATGTGGAGTGTTGAATTCTGTGCTTCATGAAAAAGTGCATCTCATTTGGATCCTCCTGTTCTGCCTTGGCTAATCTGGCAGCCCTGAAGCTGCCAGTCCTGCCATGCGGTGACAAGGAGAGGGAGAAGTGTTGTAGACTTCAATAGCTCAATTTTTGGCGTTTGCATGAATATGTTTTACTTTGGGCAGTCAAAGTTCAAGTAAAGGGATACCATAAAATAAACAGAAGACTCGAAATGATTTTTTGATCAAAAAGCCAAGGTTGCATACTTGGTGAAAATTATTTTTCAGCATACCATAATACAGCTTTGTAATGTAATGTAATGGTAATGGTAATGTTTATGATTTGACTTTTTTTAATGGTTCATTAAAATGCCTAATTAATTTTTTCCCCCCTCTTTTTTTCCCCCCCAATTTTAAAAAGCCCCTTATTTGGGCTTCTTTTTTTAGTTTTTTGGGTTTTCTTATGTTAAATAACAGTTACAGCTTTATCTGAACTTAGTTCCTGTCGCTCTTCCTGATGCTTACCATGACATGCATGAATTCTTCATACACATTTTCTCTGCCTGCCTTATTCATAACAATATAAATAAGAGATAGAGTACTAAATGTGTTTTAAATGGTGACAAAACTTCCATGTTTTCCATGGGTAGTAACTACTGTGTTTCTAGGGTGGTGGAATCATGACAACTATATTTGAAGTTGCTCTTTGCTTCTGTTTGTAAGACTTGTGTTTTCAGTTGCTTATGATTGTGCCGGACTTGTGCTATTTGGGCAAAAATTTCCATCCTCAGGAGAGAAGAGGGCAGCTAAGTAAGGATTGGGGTATCTCAAATAATTCAGTAATTACTAATTATTTCCACATTGTGTGAACAGTGTCCATCTTTCATAAGCTTCAGTCTGGACTGGGTGTGTTGGATGTGCTTGGCAAGTCAAAATTTTTGACGTGGATTAATTCAGGACCAGCTATGAGCTGTTGCCATTTTTGTTTTGTTCCAGATTCCAGTAGAAACTTCCTCTCCTATTAGAGACTCAGTTCTCCCAAAAGTGAGAGGCGGCCCTATATAGATTTGTCATCGTTTTGCTCTCAGAAATGTGTTGTTCATGTGTTTTCCTTTGCCGCGTAGTGCTGGGCTCTCATTTTTAGCCTCTTTTACTTCAGACAAAGGAAAACGGTTTCAGACAATTCCTTCAGAAACAGCCACCTTAAAAAGGTCTGTTTGTGTGCAGGCTTCACTGTTATTTCCTACTGCTTTTACATGTATACCAAACCCCAGTTCACACTACCTCCAGTTATGGGCTGTTCTTCTAAGGAGCTTCCTCTCCGGAGCATTGAACTACCCCATATTTCCATACATTGCTACTTTGGGCAGCACCTGCTGAGCGCCATGGCCACTCCTTTCCTTCTTTGAAATCTTCGTAATTATCAATTTAGGTGAGCCAAATCTTTTCAGATGTCTGTGCTTTTGACCTTGTTTCTTCAGGGCATCTGCTAGCCTTGGCCAAAGAAGTTGCTTCAACACAGACCCCAGCATGGCCCAGGGATGGGT
>NW_009260264.1:554818-593618 GCF_000687185.1 Egretta garzetta | reverse complement strand
GCAGAAGCAGCATCCCAGTTTCTCTGGAAACTTGGTGAAACACGGCAGTAGCTGCAAAATGGTGGAAACACTTCAGCCACAGAGGGAGGGAGCAGCTGAGATGATGCATTGGTGCCTATTTTCCTCACTGGTTTTAATCATAATTTAAAATCAGCAAGAGGGAAGGCTTCCTTCATCTCTACTCAAGTTATTTTTTGTAAAGAAGAGTAGATTAAACCTATGATGACAACTGATTGGAAACTTTATATAGAAAGAAGCGGTAATTTTTACTAAGCAATTGTACTGTACTCTGTGCACTTTCACCAGTGTAGATCTTCATACACTCTCCCTCTCTCACTTTTCAAATTACTTCTGCAGTTAAAGCACTATCAGTGTCGTACATGGAAAAGAAAGCAAGAAGTCTCTGCTGGGAAAAAAAAAGATAATTAGATAAATCCGTTATATTTTACATAATGTTTTTTACTTTTCTCTTATAGAAAAAATACAGAAAAGGATCTGTGGATATTTCAAGGATTAAATGTGTAGAAGTTGTAAAAAGTGACGGTATTATTCCCTGTCAAAATAAATATCCATTTCAGGTACGTTCCTTTATATAAAATATGTGAGTTACAGCGATCTTTTCAACCACCCCAAGCCATTTGGATGTAACTTGCTTGAAATTACTGTCACTTCTAAATACTGAGCCCGTTCTCTGGCTCTCGGGGGCTGTGTGGGAGGTGGATCAGGACCAGTGATTAAAACCCATCCCCAGCAAGCTCTGCTCCCCCTGCAGTCCCCTCCCTTGGAAGCTGTGCCTCATACACTTGGTCTTTTCCTTTTTCCCACCCTCTCTGCTTGGGTTGTGCAAGGAAAGTGCCTTGTCCTGGTCTTCCTCTGAAACAGGTTAGCTGGCAACCCATTTTCCTGGTCTTCATTCTTTCACATTAAATTAAATTTAATTATCATTAAATTATATAGGAATAAGAAAATCAAGATAAAACTTGCATTTTCTTCCACTGTGAACTTCAAACATAGAAAACAAACTGCTTAGAGGGGAAAAAGAAATGTTTAGATATGGGGGGTTGGATGCTGTGCCTGCTTACGATAGAGGGAATGATTGGAGCGGGGGTGGATTCCGCTGCCAGAGAGGGCACTCTGGCCCCTTTCTCCCAGGAAAATACTTGGTCTCCACGAGTACAAGCAGTGAAGAAAGAGAAAACAAGAATCACCCCAGAGCAGTACAGAATCACAAGGAGTTATGAAATGGCCGGGAACAAAGGTTATCTGATTATGAAGCAGCTTTAGCAACGAAACTGAACTGATTTTAGAAAACACACGGGGAAGAATGAACAAAGCAAAGCATGAAGCAAACATTTGTAAGGAATACTCTCAAGATAACGTACCATTGCAAAAGCCTTCCTTATTCCACTGAAAGCATCATATATGAATAGTAAACCCTAATTGTTTCCCGGTTTCTGCATTTTGTGGCTGAGGACACTAATTTTGTCAAATGTGACTGTCGTTTGTCTGTTCCGTTTCCTCTGTTTCCTGAGGTATAAATAAATGAATATTACCTGGTGAATGTCTTTTTTGATTTTGGTTTTTTTTTTTCCTCTCTCCAGGTTGTATATGATGCTAACACGCTTTATATTTTTGCACCAAGTGCACAAAGCCGGGATCAGTGGGTGAGGAATCTAAAAGAAGGTAATGGAAATAGCTCATACTTAACATCTAACGTGTTTAGATACCTTTAATTGAGCTGGCTGGCTGGGATGGAGTTGACTTGGTGCTGTATTTTTGATTTGTGGCCAAAATGGTGTTGAAGACGCACCAGTGTGTTAGTTGGTGCTGGGCAGTGCTTGCAAGGCATGGAGGCTTTGCCTTTTTCTCCCTCTGCCCCCGCAGCGAGTAGGCTGGGGCTGGGCAAGAGGTGACACAGCTGGGGCGGCGGACCCGGGCTGACCAAAGGGGATATTGCGGGCCATATAAGGTCATGCTCAGCACTAAAAACTGGGGGAGAGGCAGACGGGGGGTAGGCTCTTTTGGCTTCTGTATTGGGCATTACTCAGACTGCCTGGGCATCGGTCTGCTTTGTGGGAAATGGTGACCAATTGCCTTCACATCACTTTTCGTTTGGTTTTTTTCTTTTTTTTGCTTATTAAGCTGCCTTTATCTCAACCCACAGCTTTTCTCCTCTTCCTCTTTCTATTTCTGTTCTCTCCCCCGTCCTGCTGGGTGGGGAGAGTGGGTAAGTGGCTGTGTGGGTGTTTAGCTGCTGGCCAGCATCAACCCACAACAAGCTAGAAAAATAAAATGGTTGAGCTCCTCTTGCATCCACCGATTTTTTTTTTGTGTTGGGCCAGCTCATCATTTGCATACACAGCGTGTGATAACAGGTCCTGGGAGTATCAAACACCCAGACTGATTTAATTCAATTTGTGAAGTCCAGCTGCAATCAGAATTTGACTCTCTGCTTTTGCACAACATGTAAATCATCAAAAAGCTTATCCAAGCTAGTTAAGGGCATTGCTGAAAAGTTTTGTTTGAATGTATCTAGACAACATTGCGGGCCTGATGGTGGTCTCACACTGATGTCAAATGACAGGAGGCATCTCCACTGAGATGTGATCTGATAAATGCTATCACAGTGAGTAAAGATGTTTCTTTCAAGAACGTCTTAATGCCTTCTGCCACCATCAAATGTCCACATCAATTGCAGGTGCTCTGTAAAGTGATAAATAATTCCTGGGCTGGGACTACAGGGCAGGGGAATACCCTCTGAAACTCAGCATGCCCATAGGATGGGGGTAAGGAGCCTTTCAAGCCATACACAGGTGCTGTGCCATGGAATAGCGATAGACGTCAGCTATCTTTCCCTCCAGAGCACTATTTGTAGAGGAAATTGAGTTACTTGTAGCAGTAATAAAAAGAAAAGGGGCAGGCAGAGCCCTCAGGGCCTTCACAGCTACCTGAGCGCTTCGCAGGGTGCAGGTGGGCGCCTGGCTCTCCTTTTGTGGTTGCACCAAACGCCTGGCCCTGCTGGGGTGGCCACTTTAGGCAGGGCGTATAGCACTCTCTTCTGGAATAAAGTCATGTATTATCCTAAAAATGTCCTCTGCTATCATTATACCCTTGTAAACACAGTAGAAGGTCTTTAAGAGAAGGAGTGCTGTAGTAAGGCCAATAAGTGAAGATTATGCCTACTCTCAAACATATTGTAATATTTACTAAACATGTCCCTCCTGCAGATTTTTTTTTAATCTTTTAATATATGTTCTTTTCCTTCTTGTAGAAATAAAGAACAACAGCAATATAATGGTAAAATATCATCCTAAATTCTGGACAGAGGGAATTTATCAGTGCTGCAGACAGACAGAAAAATTAGCGCCTGGCTGTGAAAAATACAATCTTTTTGAAAACAGTAAGTACATATGTTCTCACATTAAGTTGTTTTGGCATATTTTTCTGCTTTTTTATGTGATCCTGTCATCACACCTGAATGCCCTAGGTACTGGGCAAATTTATAGAGCAGAGCGAATCAGTGATACTGTGCCTGAAGTAAATCAGAGTGTTTGTTTCATTTCCAGGCATTTTGTTAAAAATACAAAAGCCAGTGAATTGTCTTCCCAAAGAATTCTTAGAAAAAGCTGAAAGGAATCATTGAGGTCACTGAATTTGTTTCACTTGGTTTGTTTTCGCATCTGAAACTTACTTGACCAAGTGTTTACCTCAGACTGGGGATAAAACCTGATGATGAAAAAGATCCAGCTGGAAATCCCTGCTAACTCTTCAATTTTAATAACTAACTTCTAACTTCTACATACCTATGTAAAAGAATAATAACTCTGTTGCATTGGTGTTACTACACCAGTGTAAAGACGATACAAGAAGGCTTAATGTATTTACAGACACACGACTGAATTTTCTTAGGGGCTTGTAAACGTCTGTATGCTGAACCTGGATGAACCGTGACGTCCGTAGGCACGTGCACCTTCCAGCATCCAAGTCACAGGTTCTGCTTGTTCAGCAGTGGATGCTGTAGCATGCAAAGATGTGCAAGCATGACCCTCACTGCAATATTGTCCTACATAAGGATAGAGTAGTTATTTAGTCCTTGATTTAATGAAAATTCTGCGGTAGGAAAAGGAATTGAGCCATTCCTTACCTCCCAGTGAAATCAGCAGTGCCTAGATGGTTTCCTACATCAGGGCGTTAAATGGGAATGGTGGGAACCCGTGGATTTAGTTGCATTGAAAGACTTGAAGAATAAACAGTGGCTCATGGTCAGCCTTATTCATCAGGAAGATGTAAAACCTGACATACAGCTCAACCTTTTGAGTGGGGAAAAAAGCAGCACAGGAGAAAAAAATAGTCTTGGGCCTGAAAGAAGTAATTAAAAATACATAGAAAATTTATACCTTATTTAGCGAAGCAAGGATCAGAGGGAGTATTGTTTTTTTAGAAGAGCAGATGTCGATAAGAACAGACCTTTAGATTATCATGGTGACACGAACACTGCTTCCTTTTTATATGCTTTTTTTATCTCTATCTTTTTTTTTATTTTCTCGTATATTTCTGCATCTGAGGGCTCATTCAGGGATGTCTGCGTGGCACGCTCGGGTGTGGCACAGATATTGCCAAATCCTGTGGTGAATGTAGCCTGCCGTCTGATTTAGGATGCTTTTGCAAGAATATTTAATCAATGTTTTTCTAATACTTAACTGGAGCTGTCTTTTCTTTCTGACTTACTAAATTATCCTGAGGACTAGTTAAGATACTAAAACCTCATCTGAAATGTATATGTTTTATTCGGTTTTTAAATTTATAGCTAAATGGATAGACACAGATCCTTTCCTATTCTCTGTTTCTAGGTGTAATGAGATTGCCCTCCCCAATGCCAGAAAAAAATGTGGTAGGTGGTGTCTTAAAATATTGAATAGATAATTGCTGCGGTTTGAGACGGTGTTTAGATTTCCTGTGATTCTTCCCATGTACTACAGCAAAGGTCTATTTCTGTATGCGTCAATGGGCACCACGCTCTATCTCAAGCTCAGGCTGGAGAAAATCCCACAGAAATTTAGTGGCACCTATTAGCCCTATCTGTGCTGCTGGTGGGAAGAGGGGGTTAGAAAGCAAATGCCCGCTAGCACTGCCCTTTACTGGCAGCTGCAGAGCTTCAGCATGAGCCAGCCCCATGGGTAGCACCCGCGGTGGTCACCCTCTGCGTGCCCCCTTGCCAGGCCACCGCAGCTTCCCCCTGGGGCAACCCAGAACTATCCCAGCTTTTGTCTCCGGGATGCTCAGCTGGTTTGTGCTGGTGTCGTGGTAAGGGCAGGGTGGAGTGGAGCAGAGTGGACTGACAGTAACGTTGGGTTGTTTTCAGCGAAGGCCTCCACCACCTGCTCCTCCAGTTGAAGAAAATGACAACAAAGAGGAGGAGATTGTGGTAGCAATGTATGACTTTGAGCCTACAGAACATCATGATTTAAGATTAGAGAAAGGTGAAGAATATACGGTGATTGAGAAGAATGACATTCACTGGTGGAAGGCGAGAGACAAACATGGGTAAACACGAATTCCTTGGTTTTCATTACAAAGTTCTTAAGACTATTTCCGTCTTGTAGTAATTTATATTGACTGTGTGTCAACAAATAACTGTATTAGAACCCCCTTTGGACCCCAGCCCTGAAATCTCATCCGTATCTTTATTCCGACATAGAAACCAATTGAAGAGTTTAAAGTTTCCCAATTAAAGCATCAGCCATCCTGAAAAACCTCACTAGACTGGTACAGTACTCCCGCTGCCCTGGGGAACACCTCATTAGAGAGCAATATGGTTAACGCTCAGCTCAGCAGGCTCTAACTTCCAGACCTGAATAATCATCATCTTATTTAATAGCTGGATCATTAGGGGAAATCTTTGAATGAGTTGAGAGAGAGTTGCAGTGAGATGCCTTAATGACTGGCTACAACTTTACATTCCCTGGATTAAATTTTTTCCCTGTGGTTTTAAAGGTGAAGGTGTCCATACTTCAATATTTATCAGGTCCCTGTTGCAATATGTTAGAGGTAACTGTGAGTTGTCAGGCTGCGGCAGGCTCCAAACCTATTTCCAGTGACTTACTGGGACCTCTGAGCGCAGAAGTGACAAAACAGCAGAGGGTCACTCTTCTTCACCCCTTCTGCTGGTTTTCTTGGGCACTTCTGCTGCCCGTGTCACTTCTCCAGGTGCACTGAAAGTTAATGTGGAAATGCTGATGCGGAAAATTAGTTTCTGTATAATCAGCGGTAGAGTGGGCGGGTCAGTAATAAATAAATTACAGCGAGGGACCTCTGATAATTAGCAGAATGAAACACTGTCTTCTATGCATGCAATTTTACGTTTTCACTCAGATGGCCTATTACATTTTTTTTTTTTTAGAAAACAAGGATATATTCCAAGCAACTATGTAACAGGAAAGAAGTCCAACAACCTTGATCAATATGAGTAAGTGAATATTTGAATTAAAATCAGAAAGATTGTAACATGAAACCTATTCTTTAAGAATGACAATGTGTTTCTAAAGTTTTGAAAACAATTATTTACAGACAATAGCAATTACTCAGAAATGAAACTTAAATATTTGGAATAGGCATATATTTGTTCTGATTCTTCTCCTTGATTTTTCTGTGATTTATAGTGTGCAGTCCAGTCAGTGACATGGCCATCAGGCAGGTAGTTTTTAGGCTCTCACTATTAAAGCAAAAAAACCCTGCTCCCAGTTCTTGGATAGGCAAAGAGAAATTTTAAAGGAAATGTTTTTTTAATATTGAAGTGACATGCCTACCCAAAGTGTGTGGCAGTAAGATAGTAGAGTAGAAAACAGTGGAAATAATTCAAAGTAAACATAACAGATCAGAGATTTTGGAAGGCAGCTCTAATTTTCAGGAAAATTTATCACTTGGTGCATTTTAAGTCTGTGTATGCATATAACTTATCTTCTATAAAAGTATAGCTTTTTTTTTAAAAAAATGCTTTTTCCAATTTAATTATGGAGTACTTATTTAAGAACATCAGGATAAAATTTAACACTGTAGTCTCCAAGCCTGTTGTTCCTGATATTCAAATTTTAGTACAGCATAAACTGTTGTGCCTGAGAGCTTGACATGTTTTATGATTTTTAGATAAAATGGAGCTGTAAGGAAATAATAATTAAAACCAGTTTACAAAACCACATTAGTAGCTCCAAACGTCTACTCTCAGCCTCGTATGGCTCCTACTGCTGTGTTTTGACAGAAGGTAGAATTTCTTCTGGGATTTTGCCCTCGGCTTCACTGGAGGGAATTACGTGTTCTTCGTTGCTTTCTCATCTCCAAGGCTCTTGCTAAGAGCCCTGCCCTGCTCTGGGCTGGGCTGCGGGGCTGGCAGAAAGGGAAGGAAGGAACTGGGCTGCCTTATCTGGTCCAGCCACTTTGTGCCTTACTACCTTGGGGCCGTAATTCTGAGTCACCCTGTAGTCCAGGGAGGATTACTCCAGGTCACCTGCCAGCTGCGAGAAACCACTATCTCGGGAACAGCAGAACTTGATTAGAGGCTGCTGTGCCACTTCCCTGCTCATTTACTGCTGCAACAGCATAGCTCAAAGCCATTGCAGCACACCATTTGCATGCTGCGTGTTTTTCCTTTCTATATGATTTGCTGCAGCTGGCTGAAATGTCAGTGCTTCCATGGCTGCTTTAACCTGCCCATGCAGCACCCAGCTCGGGGATGCGCAGCCGTGACATTTAATTCACTTTCAACCTCCTCTTTGGTAGGTGGGGTCCTCTCTGGAAAATCAGAACCGTGAAGTTACTGAATGAAATAGCAGTCTGGCAGCCAGCTCCGCAGGCGGCTCGACCGAGCGGTGCGCAGGCAGCGGCTTCCCTGGGGCTGTCAGCCTGCCCGCGGGCTGCCGCTCAGAGCGACTGCTGCCATCAGCCTGTGAGCGTTTGCAGAGCATTCTTCCTGAAAAATTAGTTCCGTCACCTGAAGTTTATTGGCTTCTGTGGGAACTCACTGGCTTTGTTTCAGGGCATACTTATGGGATGACTGCACAATGTAATAGAGACTGATTTTTGTACATTAACTAAAGTTCAGTTGTTGAGCTTTGTTACTGTAAAATTATTGAATCTGTAGCTTTGCACTACTTTGCTTTAAGCATTGTACGGAGATCATGCAGTTTGGAGAAGTTTTGGTCACAAGCAAAGTTGTATGTTTGGAGAAGTTTTGGTTACAAACACAGAAGTTGTGTTGCAGGTGGTACAGCAGGAACCTGAACAGAAGCAAGGCAGAGCAGCTCCTCAGAAACGAGGTGAGTACAGCAGCCTCACAGCATTAACCATGAAATTCATGTAAAGTCACTTCTTTTGTTAAAATAAATGCTTATTTTGGCGTACGTAAATCACAGAACGAGTAGAAGAGACATGCAGCTTAAAACTGCTCGTACTAAACTGTCAACGTGCTTGCATTTTAGGATAAAGAAGGTGGTTTTGTGGTGAGGGACTCAAGTCAGCCTGGCCTGTATACAGTTTCCCTTTATACAAAATTTGGAGGGTGAGTTTCTGCAGCTGCTCTGCACACCTTGTCTCGTCCAAATCCATTTGCATGTCTCCAAATCCATGGGCTGGAGGAAAGCCCAGGAGAGATCCCAACAAAGAAACGAGGGGTGCTGTGATAGGAAACACGGGTGATTAAAATGAGCTTACTCGATTCCGCGGTGAGGTTGTGTTTGCTTTAATCCAGAGTAGACCTGAACTGCCACTCAAAGGAGGCCACCTCGTTTTGCCACCCTGTTTGGTCTGTTCCCACCTGCCAGCCCAAGTGTTTGCATTGGTGTATGGTGAGCTGGATCATGGAGCTTGCTGGGCTGAAAATTAATCTTTTATGGGTTAATCTCCAACTTGGTGTGAGCCGAAGGCGAGTCACCAGTGCGTGGGATCTCTGATATTCAAGCTGTTCCTGCAGCATGTGACATTGGGCAGCCACGCCGGCCCTTTCCGTTTCCTTTTCCTTGTCTGCGTGCTCTTCTTAAAAAAGTTCACAACAAATGACATTGTATTATTGCTAATTGTTATTATTGTTATTATTATTTTTCCAGAGAAGGTTCATCAGGAATAAGACACTACCATATAAAAGAAACAGTGACGTCACCGAAGCAGTACTACCTCGCAGAAAAACATCTCTTTAACTCCATTCCAGAAATAATTGAGTATCATAAACACAATGCAGCAGGTAGATGAATTGGATTTTTTCTGTCACTTAGGGCTGTTTTGAAAAGGAGCGTGAGGCGTTTTAGGGTTTTAATTAAAGGGTTTTAGGTTTTTATAGAGCCTTCTTTTTCAGGGAAGTCATGAGACACCGCGTTTTCACATTTTTTTCAATACAGGCAATAATTTTAAAGTTTTTATATAAATATATATATAAATATATAAATATGTTCCTGTCCCCAGAGTAACAGAAGAACAGCTGTATCGAGTCAGGAAAAATCATTCATTTAGCTGCACATCGTGTCTCCATCAGCTGCCTGTAACCCACAGCAGATGGATAGTGATGGTACTTCCCCAGAGTAGGCTCCAGGCACTAGCTTTTTGCCTGCGAGTCAGCACCACTTAACATGATTTAATCTGCCTGTATAGCAAACAGGTGAGGAGAAGAAGAGTTTGTTCTTTAGAAAATCCCTAAAGGTGAGTCTTTGTAAAGGTTAGACACTTCGGACTTATAGCTGATGGCTGATGCTGGTGTCTGCCCACTGTATGATGGGATGGGGAGAGTTTAGGAATCAGGTGCAAGGCAAAAATACTAATACAGTATATTTTTTTCAAGTCCAGTCTGTGCATAAATTTCTCTCGTGACCGATGTTTTCTAGATGTGTATATCTAATTCAGAAGACCTGGCATTTCCTGATGATATTCTGGAAAAGGCCTTTCTGGAAAATATGCCCCAAAACACAACCCTGCTTTCCATTTATTATAACTGATTTTACTACTTGTTTTTTAATTGCTTTATTGCTTTTACCTTATGGTATTTTGAGTTTTGGCAAGATTTTAGGAGAATATTCAGCTAACACGCAGCATTTATTTTGCGTATGTAAAATCCCCACATGAAACTGCTGGGATTTGTATGTGCGAAACAGAAATGATCAAAAGTAATGTTGAGAGTATGCATTTTGGATAATCTTTCTGATCTGAAAGGGGTCCTCAGCCTTTGTTGGTGCCAGCATAACTGTAATGCACAAATATGTATTCATATATCGGTATCCATCTTTCACTAGTAAAGAAGCAGCAGCAAGTTAGGTGCAGCGAGTGCTCTTGTGTACCTCTTGTAGCCACTTTGAGTAGTCAAAACAACGCAATAGCAGAAATAGGGTCAAAGCTATATATAACAATAAGCTTGTTGTTAATCAGTGTTGCAGTTTGCAGTGAAGAAGTGGCTGATTTGCTGCCTGGCACTATTTCAGGAGTAAGCTGTGTCTCTTGAACTGTCTTTGAACCTCAGGTCTTGTTACCAGGCTGCGTTACCCAGTGACCCCAAAGAAGACCACAGCACCAACAACGGCAGGATTCAGCTACGGTAATTGCGTGTTATATTAATCTGCACATAGCTTTTCTAATGATTTTATACATGTAAGTTGCCACAAGATTTTCTAAAAATTTTGAAAAGACCTAATTTTGTACTGTGATTGCCTGTACTAACTTATACGGGTCCAAGTTGCACCTTGGAGACCCTTGCTCAGAGGATCAGCGTGCAGAGGCATGAGGGCTGGTGGTAGGTGTGTGGTGCCAAGGGCAGAAGTGAGGAGAAGCAGAACATGTCACCGCTGCTCCAGGGGAATTCGGCATCATCCTCCATGCTTTCGTGGGCACCTTGAACTCTACCCAGTTAAAGAGCTGTGCCTTTGGCTCCTTCATAAGCCTCCAGACCTCTGACTCAATCTTGGCTCCTTTGATCTTTGCAGAGGGGTTACTTTTTTTTTTTTTTTTTAAATTTTGGAATAACCTCTTTTAAGCATGGCACATCAGGTGATGTGAGCAGCTGCTATGCACTGGCACAACTTCCTATGATGGCAGCTTGTTGAAATCAAGTCTGATAATACCAGCATGTAATTATTGGCTTCAGGAAAGTTTAAGTTTTGCCTTCTGTTGGTCAGGAGCTGCTTAAAGGTTATGCCTAGCTAAAATTTTGTTTGTTTTGTGAGACACAGAAATGCTCTATTTTCAAGTTAATTCTAAGATGTTTTCTTCCTAAATTCCCGGATTTGCTAGTAATCCAGCATTTCCCTTTCCTCCTCCCTATCACCTACCAGTTTGGTATGTTCCCTAGAACAGCAGTCATGGGCTCTCGTTTGTTTTATTTTATAGAGAAGTGGGAAATTAATCCCTCGGAACTGACGTTCATGAGAGAACTGGGGAGCGGTCTCTTCGGCGTAGTGCGCCTCGGGAAATGGAGGGCACAGTATAAAGTGGCCATCAAGGCAATTCGGGAAGGTGCGATGTATGAAGAGGATTTCATCGAAGAAGCTAAAGTAATGATGTGAGTTGTGTGCTTGCCAGTTCTAGGCCTCAGATGCCGTTTACTGATTATAAGTAAAACACTTTGGGCAGGTGGTATTTTTGCAGTTGTGTGGGGTGGAGAGCTAGCACTGGGCGGAGGACGTAATAGCGACGCAATCTCTATCTTTTCAGGAAGCTAACACATCCTAAATTAGTTCAGCTGTATGGCGTGTGCACACAACAGAGACCTATCTACATCGTGACAGAGTTCATGGAGCATGGCTGCCTTCTCAATTACCTGAGACAAAAACGGGGAGTTTTGAGTAAAGACGTCCTGCTCACTATGTGCCAAGATGTATGTGAGGGAATGGAGTACCTGGAGAGAAACAGCTTTATCCACAGAGACCTGGTAACATCCCATTAGGCAGTAAACTCCTCTTTAAATGTTTTATTTTTGAGCTTACCTATTCCTTTTTGAAACAGCCTGTTTGTAAATAACTGCTTGTCTTCGTGCAGAAAATTCTAAGTAGTTGAAGTTGGCTCTTTAGGGTCTAATCAAGTCTCTAAAATTGCCCTGTAGAGAAAATTATGAGAGGTTTCTTTCTCCCAAGGAAATGGAATAAAATCTCTCTGAAATTTTTATAAAGAGTTAATAGCTATTTGCACTGATATAATAGCATATCTCTGTTCTGTATTGGTGCCATTTCCACCACTCATGAATCCCTTGAGATGACCATTTCTTCTGGTGATTTTTATCAAAATGTTTCAGTTGTCAAAGCAGTACTGTCAAGAGCAAAGGCACAGGTGCCTTTTAGAGTGAGAATACACCACTGAACTTGGTAAATTGGTGAACTTGCTAAGCAATGAGGACAAAGTCCTCGTTAGACCATTGTGATTTGTGTGCAAGAGACTGCAAGTTTTTCACCCAGATCTAACCATTCTTTTTGCAGGCTGCCAGGAACTGCTTGGTCAGTGACTCAGGAGTGGTCAAAGTGTCGGATTTTGGAATGACGAGGTATGGCTGAGTGTGCAGACACATTTGTGGGGATTTGGGGACTTAGCCATAAGGCAACACACGCCCAGCAAAATTACAAGCAAAATGATCTTTTTTGACCCCTCTAGGGAACATTCTTTGGTTCATTTTTTTCCGCTGCCTTTAAAACTTGTTCATTCTGTGGTGATGTGTTGCTTTCCTTACTCATTTTAATTCTGGAAAATCAAAGCTAGGCAGTTTATTCTCTAGAGAAGTATGCCTAGCACTTACTATGAGAGGGCCTGGCTTTCAACTGACTCTGTGGTCTGAGTGGTCTTCTATTAGCAACTTTCTGTAACATCTGTGAAAGTCTTTTAATCTTGATTTTAATCTTGTGGTGATGGAGGAGGCTTGTGTCTCAGACAGCAGAGTTTACGCTACAGAGATAATATTCATTAATCTGTATTTTGGTAAATAAATGATAGAAAGAGGCTGTTCAGCGAGCTTGGGATCCTCTTGGGGTAGATGGTTCAGAGTTGCGTCTTGCCAGCTGAGGTGCTGAGACCTGGAGAGGGGTTAATTTCCTGCCCTTGTTAGCACCCATGGGTGCTACATCAGGTGGGTGCTGTGTGGGTGAGGCAGGGGGTGGGGGAGCAACAGCTGCAAGGAAGGTGTTAAAGCACCATGGTTTGACCACACTCTTCTTGGCTTTTGCTGCCTTTCTGTGCTACTGAGCTTGTATGTTGCCTGACATCTGAACTCAGAATGGCCGGTGAGAAACAGAGCAAGAAATGTATGCTTTTGCATCATTTTCTCTTGTAGTACAGACATTTAACTTGCAGGTGGCCTAGACCTGTGTTGTGTAGCTAATAATCACAAGAGAAGACTCTCAGGTCATAAGACGAATGGAGAGTGTCTTGACCCAAACCTTAGTACCGCCCCAGAGAAGCAATTTTTATCGTGTGATGCTAACGGTCATGGCCATTAGGTGGCACTATAAGCCTCTAATATTCAAATCCAAATCTAAATTATAATTTGCAGGCTTGGAGGCTGACTGAAGGATATAATTTTTTTATTTTTTTTTTTTTAGGTATGTCCTTGATGATCAATACACAAGCTCCTCAGGGGCTAAATTTCCTGTGAAATGGTGCCCCCCTGAAGTTTTTAATTATAGCCGATTCAGCAGCAAGTCAGATGTCTGGTCATTCGGTAAGACGTTCATCATTGAAAGAAAGTGCTATTTTTATGTTTTATCAATAGCAGTTAAGGTCCAGTTATTGGGAAGGATTCAGACATCTGAGAAGAAGCTCGGAGAAACCATTTGCCATGGTTTTGTGCTTGCATAAAGTTCCACAGAGACCGTTAGAACTGTTATTTATTAAACCCCATGCTACTAGAATAAGATGTTTTTAGCGATGACACATGTGAACACTTTCAAGAATATGGATCTCAAGTTATTTATCCATCAGAAATTCTGAGCCCAGGGCTCAAAATAAACATACATTTTTAAGAAGTTATTTGCTTAATGATTCTTTCCTTTTTTTTTTTTTTAGGTGTTTTAATGTGGGAAGTCTTTACGGAAGGAAAAATGCCCTTTGAAAAAAGCTCCAACTATGAAGTGGTAACGATGGTTAGCCAAGGACATCGGTTGTATCGGCCCAAACTAGCCTGTAAGCAGGTGTATGAAATGATGATGATGTGCTGGCAGGAGGTATATACTTTTTTTTGTTTGTTTTTGAATTGGAAAAAAAGGTCAATCTAGTAACAGCATTTAATACCCATTGCAGCATTCTGACTGTCGAGCTTGCTCAGCTCTTCATGAGTTTATTGCTAAGACAAAGATCTCCCACTGCTTTGCAACCAAACTAGAGCTGTGGTAAGAAAAACCACCAAGGAAACTTCTGTGAAATAAACGGACTGTCAGATTAAGTACAAAGGCATTTAGTAACAAAATGAAATAATTGCTGAAGCTGTGCTGGTCATGATTATATTTGTACAAATACTCCTAGCAGAAAAGAATTCAGTCAGGACAGCCCAGAGGTAGAGAATCTGAATTTATGTTGCTTCAGTTTATTAATTATTACAGAAACATGCCAGAGTGACTGAAAATATTTTTAAAGGAATACTGCATACTTGACGATAAAGGAAATCTAGATTAATTTGCAGTTGAATCTAACTACAAATCCTAAGTTTTATAAAGAAAGATAAAAATACACTGTGCTTTTAGTCCTCCTAACCCAGAAAAATACTGACTGTACAATTTTCAGAGAGGTCAAAGGAGCAGCAAACCCAAATTTAATACTTTATCAACTAAGTAAGTATAAAACAGGTTTTGTATTATTAAAGCAGAAAGTCTCTAAGGATAGGTGCATTTAATGAGATGCCTCTAATTTTGAGAGAGCAATCGAGGAAACCAAGAGTGGAAAGTGGTAGATGATTGATTTCTAGTTAGTGTTTGCCACTAGGAGGATGCTGGGGGAAAAACTGCTCTTCCAGTAATAAAGATGACATGCTGTCTGACACTCTTCTTGGAGGAGAAGGTGCTGGAACAGAGAGCAATTAGTCATCAGACCAACTGGTGGAGGTCTAAAACTTACAAACCAGTTGGTTTATGCAGAAAAAAAATACATTAAAAACAACAGTGGCCTGGGGGGGCGCAGAATGACCAATATGTCTGTAGTTCAAAAAAGCTGTTCCCAGGAGCCACGAAACAACAATCATTAAATTTTGTTTGTCCTTGATAACCTGGTTGAAATGGTCATTAAAATGGAATAATAAATTACCTGGAAGATAATGACAAGTTATTTGTTAATGCTCTTTGAATATTGATTTGTATTTATAAGATTTATATGAACATCAGTGAATTGATTAAAAAGTTATTGATTTCATCAGGGGTTATTAACGATAAAATCTAAGCAGTCATCACGTGGGAGAGAAAGAATCTTGCAAAGAATTGTGAAAGATACTGTCAATCTTTGTCATAAACATGATTAACTGTAGGTACCTCAGTCCTCATTTAATAAATTTATTAATGATTTGTAGAGGGTAGTGAATACTGAGGCTTCAAAGTTCTGCAGGTGACACAAATCTAAAGGGGCTGATAAATAGACAAAAAGAGTGAAAGTTACCCAGACATTCAGAAAATGCTAAACTCTGTCAGCAAGGTCAGCAAAGAGACTACCTCAGCATATTGCTGTAAATAAACAAAACAAACAGGATGTTATGACACATAAGGAACTGCATAGAAAATAAGTAGAGTAGATGAAGGATGCCATTGCATAAGTCTATGACGCAGTCTCATTTAGGAGTCAAAAAAATACCGTTGAAGTAAAAGAGGCTTCAGAGAATGACGCTTAAAATTTTTAGGAGCGTGAACAACTTGCGTAAAGAAAGATTGGAGCAATTCAACGGGGAAGGTAGGGATGAGGAAGAAAAATGACAAAGTGTAGCACTATGCAAAGTAAAGAATTATATAAAGGATGTAGTCCAGCAACAACTATTAATGCTTTTTCAAAGCATAAAGAAAAAGGTGATGCGCGACACATCCAAAATTCACAGAAGGAAATATTTTTGCATGTCACATCTAATGAAATGGTGAATTCACTACCACGGAGTGATAGCAAGACCAATAATTTATCAAAACCAACACAACTTTGTTGCTTTCTGATCATAGCTGTGCATGCTTTTATTTTTAGAAACCAGAGGGACGCCCGACTTTTGAAGACTTGCTTCACACAATCATTGACATTGCAGAGGGTGAAGATGCTTTCTGAAAAAAGACAACAGCAGCATGAGCGCAGGAAAGAAGCCACTTTCCAGAGATGTGGCTTCACCATTTCTTTTTAAAGGCTTGATTCTCGAAGCTGCTGGATGCCGCTAAACAGCGTGGGGAACGTGTAACATCTGATCCACTCCAGCACAAGGAGAGTTTTATATGACGTTGGGAAATGAGCACAGTATCTGCAGCAATACTGGCGGTCTATATTTTCTCTGAAAAGTCAGCACTGCGTAGCTGGCAAGTTGAGCTCTTTATGGAGGAAGAGAATGGATGTGGCCAAAGCCCAGGAGCCTAATTTGCATTTACTGGATTGGGCTCATGTACATAGAGTCCACGTTTCTGAGTTTCTCTTTACACAGGCAGTAGTATTAGTAGTGATTTGCATGCTTAAAATTGAAGGTATCTATAAATGGCTATTTACTGACATTGAAATGTTTCCAGAGATTCTCCAGAAACATTATTTTTCCTGGTTGATGGGTGATTTATGACACATCAAGAACACAAAACATGCCCCTTCCATTTGCACATAGCAGGTTGTTAACAGTACAGTCTTCAGTTTAGCGTAACACTCAAAAAGCTTTGCTTCAGAACTAAGCCATGGTATGCCCCAAGCCATTCTAGGCTGTTTGGTCAACCAGAGACCTCCCATGGTTAGTCTTGATGTTACTCGTGAAAAATAAGTCCAAGATTCAGCACAGCTGGCTGTCAGTGTACCATAGTACCTTGTTTTGGATTAATTATAAAATAATTTATATGCTGTATGTATTGTAAATATATAAATTCCATGCATTTATTTATATAAAGTGTTTTTTCCTCTTGAAGTTTTCAAGCACAAGTTTGTCCTGCCTTCACTTCCATACACAACTCAATACATGGGGTTGTAAATGAAGGACAGTACACTCTCAAGTGTGTTTAAGGAGGGCTCCTCTTTCTGTCTGTTATCTGAACGTACAGTGATCTAACCTTTCTGTTCTTAACAGAAACTGTCATACTACACATGTATGTGAATAAACTGAACGTTAACTATTGTTTGGAACCAACTAATGCATTACCAATAATTTACTGTGAGTGCATCATAAGCCAAACTCATTTTTCATGTGAACATGGTGTTACGATAGGCCATGTATGTATGTATATAGCTCTGTGTGTACATACTCCATACTGAATATATATAGTAATATGAATATATATGTTTAAATGAATTTGGCCATGATGAAATGTTCAGTGCAGAGATGCCTGAACTCCCTGCAGAAGTTACGTGCCCTTTCCCCCTGCTAGAGGCTAATGTCTCCACAGCCTTGCTGAAAGCTGTTCCAATTAACCTGGTGTTGTACCCGTGGGTGTGAGGAGTATCTGCACTTCAGTTTTGCTGTTGCCACCTCCTGAGTAACTCTATTACGTGTTTTCTTTTTCTTTTGTTACCTGTGCCCTTGTGCCAGGTGTAATAGAAAACAGATTACACAAAACCTTTTTTTTTTTTTTTAGTTTTTTTTGCAAGTAGGCAGAGAGGAGTATGGAGAAGCTTATTTCCAATCAGATTATTACAGGTGACTGTTGTTAGCTTAATCTATTCCATCGTTGCTGCATTTGAGTATTTCTGTAATCAGTTTTGGAGATGCTTTGTCTAAACCTTTATGTTCAAAAGGAGGAAGCCTCTTGTTTCTTGGAAGAAATGTTTTCCTTTTCTCATGCTATTCCATTGAGAAGTTACAAGCTGTCAGAAAAGACTTAAATTGCTATTTCCTTTTCCTTAATGACAAAATCTCAGAAGATTATGGCAACTATGCACACAAACCTGTCAAAGTGGTGAGTCCAAATTACCACATCACTACCAAGCACATGTATTGTTAAGGGGGAAAAGCTAGGATTTTGTACCTGGAGTACAAAAAGGAACATGGAAGATCTAAGGCAAGCCAGGCTCATCCTTCCTTCCCTAACTGCTCCTTTGCACCCTAGTTTCTCAGTGGAGACCCTGCAAAGTATGGCATTGCCAACACTTTCGGCACTACGTCATGAGGAATTCTACAGTAGTAAGTAATGTTTCCCTGAAAATACAAATGAAGCATAGGAAAAACAGGAGGTTAATAGTTTCCAATGAACCTTAAGTCTGTTTCTATATATATTTATTATTAATTTATATGATAAAACACACGTTAACTGCTGACTTTTGGCAGCAGTTTCCTCACTGAGGTGGGTGCTTTAAATCAGACCCCTTCGCCTGCCTCTTCCCAGTACCTGAGGATAATTTCTGCATACCTGTCATGGGGTTTGATACTTAGGATGCCAGGAACTGCAAGGCACCTAGTTTTTAGATGAAAGCATTTTTTTTTCAGTTGAATGTAGCCTTAGATGATTAATTTTGGAAAAGATCAGAACACCTCTGGAGGGAGCTGTCCTTCTGACTCTCCCGATGTCTTCAAAGGCAGGTTGAAATACCGCACCATCATTTCTTCTGGATGAGCTCACTCATCCTTAAACAACTTCAGTCCTTCTTCTTCCTTTTAATTATAACTGATTTTTTTCAAATTTGGGGGTCAAAAATTCATCTGAACAGCACCAAATGCTGTGATTTACATCTGCTTTTTTTTCCTTTTTTTTTAAAGAAATACTTAGCCCTACTGATTACAGTTTAATTTTTTTTTCTGTAAAATGTGTGTTTGATACTAGAAAGCAGACCCTTTTCTCACTTTTTTTTTTTTTTTTTTTAAATGTGAGATTAATATCTGGTCTGTTTGGGGCTTCCTTTATTTCAAAAAAAAAAAAAAAGGTAAGCAGGCGGGGTCAAGCAGTATTTGTGGTTTACTGTGTTCCATATCAGAGCAAAGAGCTCCGCTAGGGCTGTTTTACTGGCACAACTGATGAAGAGAGGTTTGCATTTTCATTTGAATATAAGCGGACAGCCAGACATGATTCTTTCTACCTGTAAGTAAACTGGGCCACGTATTTTCATCTTGCAGTTCTGTTTTGCACAGCAGAAGCATCCTTAGCAAATGAGCTCTTTAATTATTGCCATAAAAATACCAGCCAGCTTTCTCTTGCGCTGCTCAGGTGGTCTCTGTTCAGACTGCTTGTCTTGACTTTCAAAATTACTGCACAAATATGAATCCATTGTTTGATGGAATCAGCAAAGCAACTACTTTGCCATACAGGTAGGGAGATAGTCCCACCTACTGTCCTTAAAAGCATGTACAGCATAGACATGGAGAATAAGTTTGGTAGAGCTAGAGCTGTCTTTCCTCCAGAGCAGAATTAACTTGCAAGAAAGACAGAAAGCCTCAGCTTGCGCATGTGAAAAGCTGAAAGCTTGTCTTTTAAAGCATTTTTAGAAGCAAACTATACTGTGGCTCTCTACTAGATGATTGATTTTCTAGTACTGTTGCAAACTGACAGACATGCCAGATTGGGAGGCATACCATGTGTTGGAGTAGAGGTTTGGCTTTGATGAGGGAAGCTGAGTTTGTAGTGCTGGACGCAGTTAACCTGCTGCCGCTGCTGCAAGAGCAAGAACTTTGTGCAAAACATGCTGGAAGAGCACAAATCTTAGACATAGACTACAGCACATCCAAAATCAGTAGTGCTTTGGGAAACAATGAATCAGAAAAAGAAACTCAAGCCAAGAAACCCATGATATGATAAAATTATAAAATGCGAATTATAAACATTAATCTCTTAACTTCTTGTTGCTTTTTATCTTTGTTACTGCTTCCCCAAGGCTTCAGATTAGAGTGGGTTATAACTGAAGATAGGAGGAAGATTGCACACATAAAGGTGTGTGAATTGGCCACCTATACAGGCAACGTTAGCAACCCAAAGCATACTGCTGGGTGTTGCAGGACTTTACAAGGACAGCTACTGGTAGCAATGGACCATCGCGAAGGAATTGCGTGGTTTCACTCTCCCTTCTCTGTTTTCATGGGGCTATCTTTCAGCTTCTCAAGCAAACAGCTGTTCCTGACAGCTGACAAATCTTTTTATTCTTCCTCTAGCATGCTATCTGCTCCGCTGTGCCCAGATAAATTTGTTTACAGCAAACAAAATTATCAAAATGTCAGCCGCAAATTTTTAGGCTGAATATTTGTCAGGCTAGCTTCAGCACCAGTCTCCTAGTATTTCCACTTCATCCACACGCTTCTCTTGCCATGATATCTTTTCTCATTTCAAGGCTGTGCATGCTAAAAGGTCTGATTTGGGGTATTGGAATTTGATAGGCTGTCATGGCTCGGTGCTGGTGTTGGGATTCCTACGCGTTAACCTGTCACCAGGGAGATAATACGACACCGTTTTTAAAACTTCCTCCTAATGCAGTCATTTCCAGAAAGAAAAAGACATGAGCAATGAAATGGGCTCTGTGTTTTGTTCCTGTGTTTTTCCTCAGCAATTGGAGGAATTAAATTCTCCACACAACTGAAGAAGGAAGATTCAGCAAATTCTAGACTCAACAGCTCAAATACTCATCTTGTTTGATTTAAACTTAGGTTTTAAGCTACTGACTTTAATTGCTCTGTGATGACTTGCCCTGAGGATCAAAGCCAAATGTGTTTTGGTAGCTTCTGTTTTGGTAGAACTCAGGGAAATGTGAACTGAGGGGTCTAGTGGGGCTGTGGATGCTGGAGAAACCTTCCTTCCCGTGGATTTAAAAGGATCAAGATTTTACCACTTTTTCTGGAAGTTTTGGGAAAATTTTTGGTTATGTGGGGGCCTGAAAATAATGATATGTCCATAAATACTTCATTTTAACGGCCTTAAAAAAATAATTTCCTGTTAAAAGTGACAGGATAGTTCTGTTGGCCTGTTATTTCTTTCCTGTGTCCTGTCCAAGCTGCCTGTCATTCATAATATGGTAAATCTTATTGGTGTCTCTGTTCTGTTCAAAATACGGAATCCAAAATGTGATTTCCTTGCTGACGCACAACTCTCACTGATACCATCACTGATTAATTTTTAATTTATGAATTCTTCAAAGTGGTTACTTCAGTTAGGGACTGGGGGGGCAAAGCCTGCTAATACGTATGTGACTCTAATAGCCTTTGACAAATCCAGAGTGTTTTGCTTGAGAAAAGGTCCTTGGTCCAAAATTGAAGGAAATCAAAGAGAATAGTTCCATTTAGTTCAGTGATTTGAGTTGGGATGTAGCAGAAAGGAAAATCAAAAGAAATATTTAAAACAGGGAGTAAATTTGAATTAATTTTAAAAGATAGCAGTATTTTTTTTTGCATTAAAATGGAGGGTCTTAAAAATTATTGTTATTTCTTCATTTGTCTGATGGCTGTTGAACAGAAGAAAAGCAAAAGGAAGGAAGAGCCTGAGTCTCAGGAGGGTGTGTGAGCGGTAAGAAGGTTCAGGCAGGAAATGTGGGCTTCCTGTTGCCCTGCAGTGAGCGCTGCCATGGCCCCGGGAGGCAGCCCTCACCCTAAGCATCTCCCTCTGCCGCTAGCAGAAGGGCAAGATGCGAGCCAGTTTAATCAAATTACTCATTCAGCGTAGCAAAGCTTTCGCCATCTGCAGTGTTCGCCAAGTCTTTCAGAAACAGCATCGCAGAGCAGGTTTGGGCCTTTCTGTAGTGAGTTAGGAACTCAAAAAATACAATTTTAATCAAGGGGAGGAAAAGCGTTGTACAAGAAGCTTAGCAGTGACCAGGGAGGATGTAAAATGCATAGATCAATACAGAGGTCTTTGCCTGAGATGCTGAGATTCCAATCCACCAGGTCAAAACTTCCTGACTTAATTCAATTTCACTAAAGCAGCACTTAGCTCCATAGAACCACAGGCCTTTCTCTGTGTTCCTTGATAACGCTTCCCAGCAGACCGGACAAATTTCCAAACAGAAATTAACAGTTTGCACTGCTATAATTTATGCTTTAATTAATTTCTACTGAGCTAATTCCACAAGTGCTCTAGGAATAATGCATGGACAAAAGAATTCCAGAAGTTACGAGGTTGCTGACATCAGATGTGTAAAGACAGGTTTGTTTTCAAAGAGCTGGAAATGCTCTTCTTCAGGATGATAAATATCCGCTGGATTGATACGCTCTGGTTTGACACTTAAAATGCTCCAATAAGGAGAATGAGGAGAAGCAAACTGCAGAACTGTGCAAAGTTTGTGCAGCTCCTCAGAACCCAGCAATTCAGTTCAGCATGGGCTTATCTGGCCCATGGCCTTAGTCTAATCTGAGCCTCCACTTTTCTCTTGCGGAACTTGGTCATGTTTTGTGAGCTTTAATTGGTTCAACACTCTAGCCTTGAAAAAATTGCTCATCAAATGAAGCATATGTGCCAGGAAGGACTGTAATTAAAGCTTTAACCTATACCCAACCCTATATTAAATGCTTAATACCATATATGATGGAACATTTTAAAAAATATCACATGCATTCATTTATTGCTAATTGCTTTCAGGACAATAAGGCGGGGTCAAACATGAAAAGCATCCGTTAGCAGAGCAAGTCTGAAATTCACTGAAGGCAAAAAGGATTCCTGAGCTTATGCTATAAACTTTGTCAGATCTCAGGGCTCATAAGGAAAAGCAAGACAGAATTGCATGTCCATAACACTGGTCCGAATCCCCCACTTTTATGCTAACGGCCAAATCTTTCAAATCTTATTAGAAGATCATTCTTACACCATATTGAAACTCTGCAGTGCTGCTTCTAAATATTTTTGGTAAGTGTTCTATAAGGAGACTAAGTTGTCTAACGAGAAATAATATATTTAATTACACTAGATGGTTTAATCAGAAGAAGTAGACAAGCTTTCAAATGTCATATTTCTTTTTGCGCATCACTAAATAGTTTATAAACATGAATTAAACTTCATGGCACTGGCTGAAGTGAAAAAATGCTCATGAATTTTTTCACCCATAGTGTTCACTGTTTATGAAACACAGAAGCAATTATAAAGAGAAATGGGAACCTAACGCAGTCTAGGTCAGGGGACAAACACAATTCCTTCCCAAGATATTTAGGAAGGTTTGGTAAGTAGCATATAATTTTAAACAACCTTTTTTTCTAATGAAATTGCCATAACTTCCTCAAAAGGCAATACCTGCAAGACCACACTGCCATGCAATATGCTTCCAAGGCACTAATTAATACTGCTATAGACACTTACTCCTTAACACCAGGACACTACTTTACTCTTGAATTTATGGGGTTGGGGGGGAACAAAAAAGCAATAGTAATAAACCAGAAATAATTCCCAGCTGAATTTTTAAAAGTGATTTTCATTCCAAGCTTGTTCTTACCTAAAACATTAATAATCTCAATCCTGTAGTAAAACAACACTAGAGAGCATGTTCAGTCAAACTTCAACCACTATAATTTTAAACAGCTGAGGGACAGTTTAATGCACACTGGAAAATTATGCAGCAGATAAATTGCATTGCCCATATCTTTTCAGCCTGTTTTTTTCAAGAAAATTTTTGGTGTCAGCTGGCTTGGGTATTTGTCATCGCTGCATTTTGCATAGCCATCAGTGGAAAATTTTATCAAACAGTTGATAGTGTCTTCTGATTACTGTAGGCTCGCCAGCTTCCCACACGATAGGTTCTTCACAGGATGCAACAGTCTAAGGGAAATTGCCCCACGACTTTCAAGATAAATACTCTAACCAAAACACATACCAGACAGGTCTCTTCCTCTTCCAGCTAAGAACTAGTTTTGGTCTATCTTTCTGACATCGGACATTCTCCCTTCTTTTATTAGTGCAAGATTTGCTACATTAGGTACTTTTATTGAG
This sequence comes from Egretta garzetta, assembly GCF_000687185.1. Lineage (NCBI taxonomy): Eukaryota > Metazoa > Chordata > Aves > Pelecaniformes > Ardeidae > Egretta > Egretta garzetta. The sequence goes on along the minus strand of NW_009260264.1, from coordinate 569,646 downwards.
AAAATAATTGCATTTTCATTGTGTAATAAGATTGCTTAATGTTTTTGGTGCTAGGATGCATACTCTCAGCATGCTTGGCTGAAATGTTGGTAACAGGTATTGGCAGAAAGTCTTCCAGAACACCAGAAGGGACATCCTATTTATTCCAGTCTGGATTAAGTCATTAGGATCAACAAGCCAAAAACGCCATGAGAGAAAAACAAATAAAAGCAGAAGACACGGGGTAGGACTGGTGGGAGAAAGACATACCTTGTGGAAGATAAAACAACAAAATACTGAGACCTCAGACATCCTATTTCAAATAACTTTCTGAGGCCTCTTTTTTTACTATGACCTCTGCGGCAGAGAAAAACTCAGGATTTATTGGAGTGGGATATAAAGTTTATTTTCTGTCAGTGCAGCTGAATATGACTGGAGCCTTGTCTCTGCACACCTGGCTCTCATGCTTTCTAAGAGAGCATGTGTTGCATCCGAGAGCCTGAGCCCGGCCCGCTGGTGCTGCTGCCTGCCCTCCTGCCCACCAGCAATGCATGACGGTGAGGTGGTTCAGGGAGCTGAGCTGGCAGAGAGTGATTCCCCATGGGTTTAGCATCCCATCTCGCTCCATTGGAGATGAGATGAGCAGCAGTGCAGAAGGAAAGGGGACAGGACCATAGCTGCCACGGCTTAAACTGCCGTGGGAACACAAGCTGGGGGAAGTAGGTCTCAGCCTGAGTAGAAGTGGACCAGAGCAGATATCAACCATTTATTTACCCCATTCAAATCTTCTTAATGCCTTCCAACCTATTTAATACCATATCCTCTCTGCTGCTCATACAAGATATACTAGATGGATTTCTCTGTAAATGTATGACAGATGCGATGATGTGTCCAATGTATTTGTCTCAGGATTATCAACCACTTGGCACATAAGCGTAAAGCACAACTTTGATAGCATTTAACCTGGGTTAATGCATATATTACATTAATGGCTGCAACAGGAAAATCAGTATTAATTCAAAGAATTGAATGTAGCATGTGTCCTTTAGTAAACCTCACAATAAGAAAAATCTTGCTGTGCAAGTGTGCAAGTATTTGGCTTGAATGGTCTAAAAGTGATGTCATTGCTGAAGGGGACAGTTCTTGACCTCCTGTCCTTGATGATGTTCTCATCTCCTGTATTGTAGTGGTTAGAGCTTGCATGGGGTGGTGTCATCAGTCAGATTGGTACTGATCTGGCTGACAAGGGTTTTTTTTTTCTTTCTTTCTGATTTAGTGAGCTGATTTAATTCATCTCATGACCTTGTAATTGCTAAGGCATTGTAAGGGAGACAGTGGGAGCAAATAGATGGGGCGGCAGGAAAGCTCTGCTGTCACACCAAGACAGAGCTAATAATGGGGCTAAGCACATAAGGCAGTCCTTAATTCTCTAAGTTTTGTAAACAAACAACTGGGAACACTGCAAATACTGGAAATTTTCTTGTTCACAGATCACACCATCCAGTCTGTTTTCTGCTGCTGCTGCTGCTGCTGCACAGTGCAGAAAAGGTATGTGAAATGCTTAAGCTTTTTGGCAATGAGGATGATCAAAGTATTTGCACATAAAGGACTTGTAAAAATCCCTCTATTTTCAGTAGAACTGCTAATTGTACAGAAATCTAAAGATGCTCTACCCTGCCTATCCCTAATATGAAGGAAGGCATATGTATCCATGAATGACTATTTTAATGTGAATATTTATACACATGTATTCACACAAATACTTCGTGTTTTTCAAAATTAGAGCAATGAGAACAAAAATGAACCTGGACTCTGATACTGGCCTGGTGACCCAGTACTCAGCCTCACAACCAGATGTTTCCTATGGATCCACGTGGAAGTGTAGGGTAAGTAAAGTTTTGGGAGGTGAAAAGAGAGAATTGAGGTGATGTGCTGTAATATGGTGGCTCAGTACCAGAACAAGCAGAGGAGTAACTAACTCTTGAGCATGTAAGGTGCTTCATTGTATAAAAATTACAAAGATGTCAGACGATTTATACTGATGTAAATACAAGGTCACAGTGAGGTTTCCCAAGCTCTCTGTCACGGACAAGGTGGTTACTTCTCTCACTTCTGGGTTTGGGTGATGGAGGTGGAAAGGGTGGGACTGCCCTCTTGGGCAGATGCAAGCTCGCCTTGCTCAGCTGGCGTGTGAAACATCCGCCTCAGTTTTGCTAGATTTAAGTTGAATAATCTGAGCTTTCAAGCATAACCAAATGCAAAGCTAGAACCTAGTTTAATGCAAAAGAAAATTATTAGGTTCCTGCTAATTTGCTATGAAAGTCTGCAGCGCTCTCTGTGTTAATTCTCCAGATAAATGACTGAATTTCCAGATGTTGTAACTCCACTGATTTCGATGCTTCTCTGCTTTTATACCAGCTGGGGAGTTGTCCCAGCATTCATACCATGTAGAAGTCACCCCAATTAGGCAGATGGCTTGTTTATTCTTCACTGTACTTTTCATTGTCGTTTTGGCTTCTACACCAAACTACTCAAATGTAAGTCTCGGAGTTTTACAAGTGATGAGGTGATAGTGCTTTACAAGGAGGAGTAATGACCATGATGAGTTCCTTTTAGTTACTGAGATCATATAATAGCAGGGGAATTAAGCAAGCAATAGTAGGGAGAAAAGACTAATTATGAAAGATACTTTTTTTTTTTTCCACTAGCGTAAGAGGCAAGCGCAGTTAAAGAACAAGCCATTACCTCCTCTACCTGCCGAGGCCTTGGAAGACTACACAAAAAAACCCAGAGTTATTGCACTGTATGACTTTTTTGCTAGAGGACCCTCAGATTTACCGCTCAAGAAGTCAGAAGAATACATTATCCTCGAACAGTATGATCCCCACTGGTGGAAGGCAAGAGACCAACATGGGTAAGAGAGTGGGCATCTACCTCCATCTCCCTACACAGAAAGAAAAAAAACCAACTAAAACAACCCCTGCAAAACAAGACAGATAGAATGAGACAGGCACAACAATTTAGGGGCAGGTTTGAAAGAGTTCAGCTATGTACAAGGCACACAGATTGACCGGGCAGAGTTTCAGCAGTGTTTGGTGTCCCAGAAATGGGGGGGGGTGCGGAATCTAGAATCTGTCGGGAATTCAGAGTTAAGCTAGTAAGTAATTTCCTAGACTCAGTAATTTCCTGAGCAACATAAAGGAGTTTGAGGACCATGTGAATCACTGGGCTCTGAGCCATGTGCAAATCCAGCTTTCCATACTTCAAATGCTTTACAATGCAGTGTATATGTATAAACACTTCATAAAGATCATAGAGATTATTAAGACGTGTGCCTGAAACAAAATCCCTGATCCAAAATTCCTGGCCGCTTTAAAGAGCTAGATAATTTCAGTTAGGATCCTTTCCATGTTTATGTTTGTTCCATGTTGTTCCCCTTTCTCCTTTGCATTTTCTTCAGTGTATCCTGTACTGTCTTGCTGGGAATGGTTACATGTTATATAATAACTGTCTCCTTTTCATTCAGGTTTCTCCTTTAAATACTTCTAAATGCTTTTTCTCAACTCATATTTGTAGTGAGAGCCCACTGGATTATTATTTTGTATATACATGCAAGTACACACTTTATACACTTTACACTTAAACAAAAAAGCTTTGTGTAGTTACAAGGTTAGAAATTAAGAGAGTAGTTTCTGATTCAGAAGAAATGTAATTTTTTTCTAAATTTTCTTGTGGTTTGACTTGAAAATTCTCATTAACATGCTGCTCTCAGCACTCTATAAATACCCTATTCCAGCTGATTTGTTCATTTCAGTAGCCATCCACAGAAAGATTGTGTCTGGGATGAAAGGACTCAGACTAGTATTCAATTCCCACCTTGGGATGCAGTATCTAACAACATAGCCAGTAGTATAAGTAACGTTTATAATTCAACAAAAGGAAGATGTGTACCTTAATCCTATTAATATTGTACACCATACTGTAACAGAATCATAGAATCATTTAGGTTGGAAAAGACCTTTAAGATCATCAAGGCCAACCATTAACCTAACCCTGCCATCCCACCACTAAACCATGTCCCTAAGCACCTCATCTACCCGTCTTTTAAATACCTCCAGGGATGGAGACTCCACCACTTCCCTGGGCAGCTCGTTCCAATGCTTGACAACCCTTTCTGTGAAGAAATTTTTCCTAATGTCCAATCTAAACCATCCTCTATATGTCATTGCAGGAATGAAGGTCTAATTCCCAGCAACTATGTTACTGAGAACAAGAAAAGTAATTTAGAAACATATGAGTAAGTACCCTTGAAATTATAATTGCACTTTCTTTTCTAAAAATGGATTTTAGTGCTTGGTCCTTCAGTCTTTATTAGACATGAACAGATGTTTATTGAAAACTCGGGGTGGGCGTTGTTAAAAAACCATTACTCTTAGAATGAAGAAACCATTTTGATTTGGAACTACTTGTGCAGAGAGTGTGACATGAAGTTGTAAACACCGAGTACTTCAGCAACATTCATTTGCATAAATCAGAATGTCAGAATCCAGATGTTTCCTATTTCTGTAGGCTCACTACATAATGTTTCTATATTCTGATCTCTTCCTGTTATGAACATGCATTTAATTGACTAAAAGCTAATTACAATCACAGTGAATGGGGAAAAGAGTTGTCATATTTACAGTGGTCTAATAAAGTCATTCCAAATTAAAAGATGCTTATATACAACAATAGTTCTATCTGGGTTTTTGGACTGGGAAATAGTGTAACTATTAAGATGGATTACTTTTGTGAAACAGAGTGAACATTAATTTTTACTGGCTGAAATTAAAGGACAGGTTATCTCCTTGTTGCAGGTGGTACTGCAAAAACATAAACAGAAGCCAGGCAGAACTTCTTTTGCGCCAGAAGGTAACTCAGCTTATACAAAGAGCTAACAATATCTAGAAGGATCTATCAGTACAGGCATCAAGAGCGTTACCACATTCAAATCCAAATCTGTTCCGTATGCAGTGAGAGAGAGAGAACACTTTAAAATAAAAAGGCTTTCTTGGGTAAGCGTACAATGCAGACTATCCAGAATTCACAGACTTTTAAGTTGCAGCCCCAGCAAATTCTGTATAGATTTTCCACACTAGATAAATCAAACTACACCTGGTTTACTGTGCTTGTCTTATACAAGCTTGTATGAAACATTGAAGGCTGAAATCCATGCAGTAAGTAAGTTAGTGAGGTTAGCAGAGCTTAACAAAATCCCTGCGTCTTCTTTATGTACAGAGCAAATAATCCATAACGTGTTCTACCCCCTATCAGTTACCAAAGTGCCTAACTCAGCTAAACTCATTAGGTCTTTACTCAAGGAATAACACAGGGCTTGGGCAAAACAGACCTGAGAAGAACATCTCAGAACTGTTTTACAGTATTTTATTCTAGTGATTGGTACAATTTGAGTTTTTAATAAATCAAAGCATTTTCACTACTTCACACTGAAGAGTATAATTCATCTAAATTTTTTAATGCCAAGAAATTTCATGGCACTCAGTATTTTCCCTTGGTTAATTTTGCTCTGCTATCTACTGGCTATCAATTCCCATTCTCCACTGCTTTATCCCCTGCCAAGTAGTCATAGGTATTCCACAGAATTTGATAATCAGATACAAGTCCTATCTCAGGGGAGAGTTATTCAAGCTCAAAAGCAGAAAATAACTCTACTTGGTTTTCTTTTTAGTCCAAAGAAGGTGCATTTGTTGTCAGAGATTCAAGCCACCAAGGATTCCTTACGCTGTCCATGTATTCACGAGCTAAAGGGTGAGTTGCTCCAAATAGTTAAGGTTTGAATCAAAAGGTGATGGAATAGCTTCCCCCAAACTCCTTGGGATAAGTGGGCAGGTTGGACATGCAGTGCACGAGAGCAGGGAACCACTGCGATGCTACTCCTGCAGAGTTAATTACCCTATGTGCAGAAACATTGATGGTGGGCAGTGGATCTGGGAGTCAGGGTGCAAATGTCCTGCCAAAACAAGATTAAATGCACTCATTAAAATCCCCAAATAATCTGTCGTGGAGGCCATGCATGCCACCCACATAATGCAGGCAACAAGACCTTACATTTGCATCTTCTCGCCTCTCTTTCTCTGTGGAGAGCCTCGGTTGCCACACCATGCTGCCACAGCCTTTGGTCACCGCACCAAACTGCTTCCTTTCTCTGCAGGTTCTGCACACTGTAAATTCATTCCAGATTCTGCTGTCCCCAGACTTCTGGTTTTCTCCTAAAATCAGCTCACCTCCTCATTCTCCAGTCTTCTTTTGCTGGAGAACTGCCACAGGACTCGCTTTTCCCCCACCTCAGTGGCAATCACCTATGGCACTGACTTACCCCTTCTTGAGCTGCCTTATACACTCAGCCCTCCTGCATCCTCCTGCATCAGTGGCGTCTGCTTTCCTTCTCCTCCTCTTAGAGCAAGCCAGAGGTGAGAGGAGCAAGGAAAAGGCGTCGTTGCTACCACCCCCCTCTTCCTCTCTCCCTCCCCTCCTCAGAAAAGTGGGGCGAGCCCTCCCTGCCACCCCCTGTGCTGGGCACAGGCTTATGTTTGCAGTAGGGTACCAACCTTCAGCAACCACCTCCAGCCTGAAATGCTAACCTAACTTCTTCATTTTGAATCTCCCAGAAAGCAGGGTTAGACGGGCAGCCAAATGTACAGAAAGCAAGAAAGACAGATAATGTGGAAAAATATGGAAGAGTAAATGTATCAAATAAAGGCTCCAGTGAGGAGCCTTTTGAGAAGCAGAACAGAAAATGTATTCTCACAGTATACATGAATATGTTTTTAACTTTTGGAGGGGAGCTCAGGTAATGAAGGGCATTTTAGGTTTAAAAGCTTAGATTCAGATAAGTGCTGAACTAGGAGGAACATCTGTTAAACACTATGGTTATTTCTTATGGATGCAATGATACCTGTCAATAAAAAACATTGTGCAGTATCTCCCAAAGTTGGGAGAGAGATCCACTCAAGGAGTCTTTTTTTTTTTCCTTAAACACTATCCCAGCTACATACAGCCATTTTAAGTTGAGAATTGTACCCCAAGTTTTCAGATTTTTCTGTGCTTTCTTTCAAAGTGAAATTTAATCAGATTTATGGTATAAATTATTTTTACTGAAAATTATAATCCTTTGTTGATTTCAGAAGTCACAGTGGAGATATTCGACATTATCAAATTAAGAAAAACCACTTGGGACAATATTATGTAGCAGAAAAATACTTCTTTTCTTCTGTTCCTGAACTCATCGAGTATCATCAACACAATGCTGCAGGTAATGCATGCAAGCTGATAAGGTTTTACAGCTGATGATTTCAAGCTCCTCAGGACTTTGGGAGATTGGAAATCACTCTTCCTCTAATACTTTCCTTATAAAAAGAGACACGAGTTTTTCTATTGCTAATGAATTCAAGTATGCCATGATCCTTCCTGCCAAAGTCATAGCTGTAGTGTGCATATACCATGGGGGAAGTGAACCTACAAACTCATCTACCTGTATTAAATGAATTTTACAAAGCTAGAAGCCTACTGTACTGGACAAACTCTAAGCAAAAGTAACTTCAAGAAATAAGAAATGTACATCAGATTCCAAATATTTTTGTTTGAGAAGAGGTACGAAATAGCATACTTTAAAATTGAGTAATTAGTCAACAGAATATTGTTGCTTTGTCCCCAACAGGTCTTATCACTCGTCTCCGACATCCAGTTGGATCAACTGGATGTTCTTCACCAGCAACAGCCGGATTTAGTTATGGTAAATTTTTTATCTTCTTTTGGTGGAGATTTAAGTATCTGCCTAGGCAAGAATTCAGATCACATTCACCCAGCTAATCATTAAGTTGTATCTGTACCTGAGATTTCCTAGTAATAAGAAACACATAAGCAGCCACGTATTCACCAGAAACAGAAACTCATTTCCTCCTAAGGCATCAGTACCAAATGAGACACGTGACTCGAGTCCTTCTGTTCAGCGACTGTCGTGTTTCTCTTCCAACCACCAGTGCATTTCAGAACTACCTGGACTCTTCTAAGCAGGCCTAAGACTCAAATATACATTTAATAGCTTTTCAGAGGCTGATTTATTGAAATGGTTCAGAAATTGAAATTAATATTATTAATGGGGAAGATTTTCCTTGTCAATTCTGCAAGTTCTAGAAATAATAACGAAATCTTATACAGTATTAGAAAACAAGCAATAAATACCAGTTTTGTGTATATAGATCAGGAAGTTCATATCATCTGGCTGATGATAGGAACCTTGAAAATCATGTATCTTTCCAGTGAATGTTCCCATTAATTGCAAGGCTTAATATTTCTGAAGGGCAGAACTATTGTGGTTATTAAAATAGAGACAGCCAGTAACAATTTCTGTAGCAATACTATCCATCCAGAACTGGTTCAGAGTTCAACATCACACACGATAATGCCAAAAAAGTTCTCATATGTAATCAAAGCTAAATACTTGGGTTATCTGCAAGCCTCAGACATTCCTACATTAAGCAATTTAAACACTAATCGCATTCTACAAGCTGTAAAATAACATTTACATATAAACATATATGAACACATGGAAATTTTCAGATATTTAAAACTCATGCTATAGTTGATGACCAATTGTGATGTTTTGCTGCATGCATTAGCTGCAAATAGCAAGGCACGTCTCCTGGAGCATGGCCTGACTGTTGTAACATATTGAGTTGCTTTTATAGAGGAGTGGGAATTAAACCCATCTGAACTGACGTTCATGAAGGAAGTTGGGCGCGGGCAGTTTGGAGTTGTTCAGCTGGGTAAATGGAAAGCAACCATCAAGGTTGCCATCAAAACAATCAATGAAGGTGCAATGTCTGAAGATGATTTCATTGAGGAGGCCAAACTGATGATGTAAGTACAAAAGCTTTTGTATCTGACAGTTGACATTGAGAAGACCAAGAAATAAATATAACCTAATTCCATTTAAAACAAACAGACAAATAATTTTGATTGGAATGGTGGATGTGCAGGACAGAAAAGCTGATATAAAGGTCTAAATAGGACTGACACGGATGCTTGCTGCCGCCTGTCACCAGACTCTTTCTGTAGAGCATGCACTGCTTTGTGCTGTGGAGCTCAATGGGGAATAAATATGCTGATAAATAAATGTGCTCCTACAACTATTCTTTAATCCGTAATTCAGTGCCTCTAGGTCCACTGGCAGAGCTTATACCTAACTAAAGCTTTTGAGAAATTATATTACCATTTCTACTAATTCTGTAAATTAGGGAAGTATCCAGACCAGGTCTTGGCACAGCCCAGAAAAGAAGAACCCTTGCAGGATCATGTCCCCTCCTTGAAAGCCAAGCATAACTAGGCATTTCCATTTCACATCCTCCAAATCAAGCTTTGCATTCACTGCATTCATGTAACTGATGAACAATTATGAATTCAAGGAGTGCGCTTTTTGGAGGAAACTGTAGGCAGAAATGTGTTAGAGAGTGGGACAACTCTGAGGCCAGTTGAACTGAATACTGTTTATCAAGTACTGAAAATATTTTTCAAAACCATCACGAGAATCAAAGGTCAAGTTACCTGCCAAGGACAAATGCTAGACTGTCTAAAGTGCGATTTTAAACAGGAAACTCTCCCACCCAAAGCTGGTCCAGCTTTACGGAGTGTGCACGCGCCACAAGCCTCTCTACGTTGTGACTGAGTTCATGGAAAATGGGTGCCTGCTCAATTACCTTCGGCAAAGGCGAGGGAAACTCAGCAGAGACATGTTGCTGTGCATATGCCAAGATGTGTGTGAAGGGATGGAATACCTGGAAAGAAATAGCTTTATTCACCGTGATTTAGTAAGTACAATAGGTTTTCTGAAGTTCTTGGTAAATTTTGGCAGGATGGAGCATGCCACTGCATTTTATGGGACGCTAATATGTCCTGTAAGACTTCAGCCCTGCAGGATCTAGGAAGCCAATAGTGTTTTCCTGCCTGTAAACCAAAACTTTCCAGCTGTTCTTTTGTCTGTGAACAGCTGGAAAAACTCCTTGATAATTGAGAGAAGTCATAGAAAATTGGGATATTAGCACAGAGCAGGCCGGTGTTAGTACATCCCAATCCAGGAGTATCATGCAGTGATCACAACACAACCAAAATCACAGCAATACAAAAGGTCAGCAACAATGAGGATTATTTTTTTAAAACAAAATCTTTTTCTATCTACATTTTTTCTGCTCCCTAATGACTTACCTTGATGCTGGGATGTCCGGGTGGCTTTTCTGCCCTACCCCTCATACACAGGGAACTGCGGGAGAGGAGCTTGTTTCCTTACTCTCTGCTTTTTTTGTTCCATGCTTACATCTGGATGCAGAGAGGAAATCTTCCTGCTCTCCTCCCTAGTTGCCTGAAGAAATGTAAAATTTTGAAAATTTCCAACGAGTTCCTGATTTCTATAATGAAAAATTCACAAAATAATTTTAAAAAATCACATTGAGTGTCCTAATGCTAGTGTTCTGGAAAATATCTGCTTGGATAACTCGACTCTGCAGCCTAAAATTTCTTTCACCATGCAGGAATATGTAAAAATACTGCAACTCATACTACAATGATTTAAGCTGATATATGCCATGGATGTGTAACTACCCAGTGGCGAAATACGGTCACTGACTCAGAGCCAGAAGTTCACTTACATTTTTCAGCAAGACGCTTATCTCCTTTTAGAATATAAACAGTACGAGCTGAAACAAAAATAATCAGCTGTTGTATTTTTCTTAAAATGCTTTAGCACAGATTTCAGATATGTTTCTCTCATTTTTTCCCAGGCTGCAAGAAACTGTTTAGTCAACGCTGAGCACATCGTTAAAGTATCTGACTTTGGCATGGCGAGGTACGAGGCCGCTGATGCAGGTTTAGTGAGGACCTGTTCTCAGGCAGCTGCAGCATGACCTTGAGTCAACCTCATTGCTTGCTTTGCTGATTTGGGGAATCCCACTGCAGTCAGTTTTTGAATTCTGATGGAAATGATAATGTTGTTTAACTGTTGTACCGTGAGCTGAATGTTGTGTCCTCCTTTTGCTATCAGTGAGCGCCAGACAGGTAAACAAAGTGCCTGGTAAACTTCAGAAATAGTTCAGCACAGGGCTGCCAGAAGATTGAAGAAACAAGTTCCACAACTTTTCTGAGCAGCAGGGAGGACAGAAAGTCGCTAGGGACAGATCCAGGTGCTGGCGCTGACCTTTAGAGGCAGCAGGGGCTGAGTAGGTCAGGCAGGAGGCAGGCAGGACTGGCAGGGCGGGCAGGAAGCGTGGTGTGCGCTGCTCTAGCAGGGAAGTGGTTTTTCTGCTTAATGAGAGGACCAGCCAACCATGGAGAAAGAGAGCAAAGTGCACTCTGACAAGCACAGGCCAGAGAAACGTAGCTCTGCCCTCGCGGACTTCCCCCAGAGGATGCTCTGCGTTTTATAGCTGAGCTGACTGAATGACCGACTGCGACCCAAAGGGGTTGTCTCACTCCCTCCTGCTTTCCCCTTGCAAGCCCAGCACAAAGCTCTCCTCTTCTGTGTTTTACTGGCTGCTTTTCCTGCTGGATTAGCGGAGTGAATCGGCTCACTTTGGAGGCAGACGAGCTTGAAGGGCAGCGCATGGCTCTGAGCAGGAGGTGGTGGTGACATTCACCAAGTCAAGTCATTAGATCAGCACAACCGTGCTGCTTATCTTTCCCATAGGTATTGCCTCCTATTTCTAAACTAAGGATTACAACATCCCAGCAGTTCATAACTAAATACTTGTTTTTCAAGAGGCTGTCCCATACCATGGCAGTGCCCACTGGTTGCACTGCTCCCCAAAAGGGTAAGGTCAGTATCAGGGGTCCAGACTCATCCAAATGCACCAGAAACCACAGTAAGAGACCAAAGGGCTGTCAGGGTCCAGGCTGAGAATAATGGACCTGAATGGCTCACTGCTGCCAAAAAGTGGAGACCAGTGGTGTGGTTCTAGGACAGGCGCTCACTCTCCTGGGGAGACCATGGACAGGTGATGGGATCGCAATCTTACTATTCAGAGCTCACACAACTGCCACTGCTGGTTATTTTGTCCTGTTATTTCATATGTTCCTTATCCAATAACCTCTCATCTTTCTGTGCCTGCACCAAAATAAGAAAGGGAGAAAAAGAGATGATTGTTCTTAATCCGACCTCCTTTAAAAGGGGATTTAAAAGGTGCCTTTCCATTATGCCTTCTCTGAGAACAAATGTTGCATAGGGCATATCTCTCATCTGCTCAGGAACATTAATACTGGGAAAATGCACACAGAGTTTGTACATAGGTAGGGACCAGTCTAATAGCCTTTTAAAATGTTGCCCTATAAATGCCTGCGTTGGGCACATAATTTCAACTTAACTGGGAGGTCAGCTCCTATAAGCTTGGGCAAAGAAAATTACTTTTCTTGCACCTGCAAGAGCTGTTGCCTTGTATGTGATGAATATTTCTGTGTTGCTTCTGGAATAACGTGCCAGAAATAATGTCTGTGAGGTTAGGCAGTGGATTCCACCCTGCAGTTACGATATGTAGCCCCCTGCCAGCAGTGTTTGGGTACAAGTGGTTGAAAAGGTGGACTCTTTTAAAAGGAGACAATAATTACTTATTGCTGCTAGATTTCCTGCCCATGGTGTAGGGATCTTTCCTATCAATATACACCCAGAAGATGACAATAGCAATCACCCTGTCGGTCTTGCAGAGCATATTAAAATGTTTCATTCCAACATACTTCTCATGAAAAATTCAAATCATTCATTTAAACAGAAATCTCTTTAAGTGCATAGCTTCCAGTGTGGGTATCTGTGTGCATTTTATATTAAATTAGTGATACCATTTCTTTGTTTCTAAATAGACGCTGTATTTTTATGGAATTATAAACCATCTGTGGAAATGTCAGAACTGCTTGCCACTTAACTGCCATTAAAATATACACTGTTTCCTGTTATTCTTTAGGTATGTCATTGACGACGAATATATCAGCTCTTCAGGTGCCAAGTTTCCAGTCAAATGGTCATCTCCTGAAGTCTTCCATTTCAAAAAATATAGCAGCAAATCAGATGTCTGGTCATTTGGTGAGTTGATTAGGTTAATGTGCTTCCCTAAAACTACTGATGTGATTTAAAGTGTAACTTTTTACTCATACTACCTATCTTAAGCTTGAGTCCTTCCCATTTTTCAAATCTTCCCTATATTGGATGAGTATGCTTTTCAATAGGAAGATTCTATGCCTAAATATTAGATTTTGACTGAAATGTGCATTCTTGGTACGTCTCCATTAACCAAACATATATTCATCTCAGCTTCATGGACCACCATCTTAGCTGGCTTAAAAAAAAGCAGAATTGTATCAGCTGAAAATGTTTTTGGTAGGCTGTCTTCATTCAGCTCACATCGCCCATGGTTTCATGCAATACAGAAAAAATCAAGAGTGGGTTTTGTGTTTCTAATGTTGCTAAATAGCTTGTGGGTTTGGGGTTTTTGTTTTGTCCTAAATATTTTGGTTCAATTCTAGGTGTGCTGATGTGGGAAGTTTTCACAGAAGGCAAAATGCCTTTTGAAAGTAAGTCAAATTCTGAAGTTGTCCGTGAGATTTCCCAGGGTAACCGACTTTATCGACCACATTTGGCATCACATACTGTGTACAAAGTCATGTACAGATGCTGGCACGAGGTTTGTTGCCCTTTTTTTCCCTGTGATATTACTTTATTGTTAATTTGCAATGTTGATGTAAAAGCAATCTTAAAAAATTGAGGCATTAAAGCCTTATTTCACATCTGTGGCATCCTCAGTATCTCTCATTATGCTTCCAATATAGCATTATGTTTATGATATAGCATTAGGGTTACAAGCCTCAATTTCTTTTGACTGTTGCACCTAATGAATGTAAAGCACGTCATCAGTACAATAGGTCTAGACCACCCCTGGCTTTCAGTATGCCCCTATGGTCTTGCTTCTCTCCTGCGTCAAATGTAATAGTTTTTCATACCTCTGTATCATGTGTAGCTCTCTCTAGCTCTACTCTGAACGATAACCTTAACACACTCATATACAAAGTGGGTATGCCCACTAAATGTGGATTTTAAACCCCATTTTTCAGGTGTGCATCAGTACCTCTGTACATCACTACAGTGCCTAGGCTGTACCTCTTTCACCCTTTCCACCCTGATTTAGTATTTGAAGTTCTTTCTCCATTTCCTGCCTGACGAACCTAGTGACTTTCTATGATGGTGTGACAACAACAGTGGACAAGGGAAAACCAACGGACGTCATCTATCTGGACTTCTGCAAAGCCTTTGACATGGTCCCCCACAACATCCTTCTCTCTAAATTGGAGAGCTATGGATTTGATGGGTGGACTGTTAGTGGATAAGGCACTGGCTGGATGGTCACATCCAGAGGGTCAATGGCTCGATGTCCGGATGGAGACCGGTGACGAGTGGTGTCCCTCAGGGGTCCGTACTGGGACCGGTGCTGTTTAATGTTTTCATCAATGACTTAGACAGTGAGATCGAGTGCACCCTCAGCAAGTTTGCGGATGACACCAAGCTGAGTGGTGCGGTTGACACACCAGAAGGACAGGATGTCATCCAGAGAGACCTGGACAGGCTGGAGAGGTGGGCCTGTGTGAACCTCATGAGGTTCAACAAGGCCAAGTGCAAGGTCCTGCACCTGGGTCAGGGTAACCCCCGGTATCAGTACAGGCTGGGGGAAGAAAGCAGCCCTGCCGAAAGGGACTTGGGGGTGCTGGTGGATGAAAAGCTGGACATGAGCCGGCAATGTGCGCTGGCAGCCCAGAAGGCCAAC